>NC_058407.1:133667397-133877268 GCF_002201575.2 Neomonachus schauinslandi
TGTGCATGTGAGTGAGCACTGGGGTGGTGTGTGAGAATGAGTGTGTGAGCACGTGTGTGAGTGTGAGCGAGTGGGTGTGTGCGTGGGTGTGTATGTGTGAGTGAGCGTGGGGGCGTGGGGATGAGCGTGTGTGAGTGAGGGAACCTGACTGTGTGAGCACATGTCAGCAGTTTTAACGAAGATGTGGAAGGCGTACTGAAACCGAGCCCGTCGATAACTTCCACCATTCCTTCTCTCAAGTGGAACCTGAGATCACCACTCCTCTCTTCAGACACCCCGTCCTGGCTTTGCCCATGAGTTGTTAAGCGATCCTGCCACTTAGATGTCATCATCTTGCCCTTTCACCCACCCTGACCTCACCTGTTCTCTGTTCACCTGGGACCAATAACCAGCGTCTTGTCCGTAAGCACCTCCAAATTATTTAAAGGCAAAAACTGGAGAAGGATGAATAAGTTAGGGAGAAAAGTAATCACAAGTCAAGATTTGAGTTCATTTTCTTTAGACAGTGTCTGTTTCCTCTCTGTTTTCTTGGGGGCTTGTTCCTTGACCTAGGAATGCAGGAATGAGTCAAATGCTCTCCTAAGGGGTTCCCCCAAGGTGCGAGGCTGCGCTGGACCTGGCAGGGTGGGGGTTTATGACTGGGCTAGAGAAGAGCAGTGGGCTCCAGGGGAGGCGCCCCAGGGGTCTGGGGGCTGGCATGTGCTGAGCGGTGGGGGGCTCTGGGGTGGCAAACTAGAATTCCCATTTTAAGGAAAGTATGAGAATCTAGAGAAAAGAAAGCACAGGATGGAAGTTCTGAGTTAAAGCGATGTTGAGCCCATTAAGCCAACTGATTTCACTCATACAGAGACTCGGAATTGTAAATGATGTGTCTGCAACCTAACAATCAGGCTTCTTGCCTCTCTGTCGGGCACACTCCCCCGACTCTGGGTGTGCCTGTGTGTGTTGGGGGGGTGAATTGGTCAAGGTTGGGAAGGCAGATGAAACTCTGCAGTCTGAAAGAGCATGCTTTAAAGAACATCGGCCAAATGGTTTACAAGGTACTGTTTTCTCAAAACAATGTGACAACTCACTGAAGACAGATTCTGAGTAAAGGAGGGTCTGAATGGAAAGCGGCGAGCCATGCTGATGATATGGAGGGCCAGACCAAAATGTGTCTGTGTGTCTCTTTGTTTTTCTGATGAGCAAAGTGGTTAAAAAGGGCTCTAGCCTTGAAGTAGGGGGTACAAGGCCAAGGGAGGGATGGGAAGGGGCAAGGACGGGCCAGGCCATCACCTCAGGACAGCTCTACTGATACATGATGGTAGAGAAGCAGGCTCTGTGGCCCCCAGTCTCCCCAGCACCGGGCACTCCATCACCCTGCAGTGGGCCAGCATCGGGGCCTTCAGACTCTGCCCCACAGGGCGCTTCTCATGAGCAAGTTGAGGACGGAGTTCCCAAAGTAAAGGAGGAGAACTGTCCCCGACGACATTGCTACCCCAGAATGTGCACATAGCTGCCCAGAACACACCACCCCAAAATATGCAGCCGTGGCTTGTTGCTTATTTGAATGGAAGGCACTTGAGAGACAGCAGGGGCAGGAGGAGGCTTTCTCTGAACTCCCCTCAACTGCCTGAAGACAGATCCTCCAAAAGGACCTCAATGTCCTCAGTCCCCTCCCTGGGACCCAGGAAGAGGAGATGAGAAGGTGACACGCAGAATGTCACAAGCTGTCACCCCGCCCATCTGTTCCTCTAAGGGCCCAGCCATCTCCCCTAACCCATCACTCTGCCCTGAGATGTCTCCAGTAGCTTCCTTCCCCATCAGGATGGTGTTTAGGCCTACATCTAAGCCGCCCATTTTTCCAGGTATCTCCCATGTGTATGTGAGTTCATACGTTTCTGTTTGTGTTTGTCTTGATGATCTATGCTCTACTACAGGCGGGGCTCAGCCATGGATTTGAAGAGCAGAGGGGAAATTATTCTCCTCCCCTACTCCATGCACATCTAGGGACAGAGTTGGCCTGGTCCTCAGATTTGGGATCAGCCCCCTGAGCCACTCACCTTCTTGGGGAGGCTGCATAGCCTCCCACCTCCCACCAGCTCCTTAACGCAGTGCTCCTCTCTCCAACTTTCTCCTGCATCCACCTGCCGTCCATCTCTATGATTCTGGCAGACGGCACCTGGCGTGACTGCCCCCTGCCCCGCAGGCCTGCCTGGCTGTGTGAAGCTTCCTGCCAGAGCACAGACATTGTCTGCGCGCAGAGCCAGGGTCCCTAGGGCGCGAAGCCTGCCCCGGGCCCCACCGGAGCCCGGCACAGTTCTGTGCGGAGCTATGTTGCTCTCCAGCAGCCGTAACCTCCTCTGTAAAAGCAGGGATGGATTTCTAAGTTCTTGCCTAAGTTTCAATTTTGATTCCATGACTCAGAGTTTCGCTGTGTTTGGTTTGGTTTTTCCAAACATGTGTTCTGGATGTTTCTCCTCACCAGAGTCCAAGCAGGAGACAGACTCAGCAGAAGTGTCACCTCTGAGTGATGGTTTCTGGGTTGGCATCGGTGGCACTGAGGAAGGTGGGGGTCTTGCTCGGGACCCGGGGTGGGTGGTCCGGCAGTGTGCATGGCACCGCTCTAGGTACAGGTGGGCTCGGGGCCCCTCAGGGCCCCTCGGGGCAGCTCCCAGTCAACGACACTCCTAGCACTGCTGCTCTGGGCAGGCTACATCCCCTCGTTGCGCCTCCATTCCTTAGCGATGAAACGGGCATAGACACTGCACCCTCGCAGCAGGATTGTTGTAGAAACTGAAAGGAATCAACGCATGAAGACGGGTAGCGAAGTGGGGGCACCCAGTGACTGCTCCGCACCGCTTTGGATGGCCGGGGCGGGGAAGACATGGGAGCGATGAGCGTGCCAGTCACAGAGCACACGCCAAGGCGGGGATGGGGTCAGGGATGTCCTGCAGAGACAGAGGGGGAGCAAGGGCCCCACAACTTCCTGGCAGCCAGCACCAGACTGCATAACCCCTGCTCCAGCTTCTTTCCAAGCAGTCCTCTGGTCCAAGCATCTGGTTAGGAGGTCAGCCCTTCATGCAGCAGCTGTCCACCTCAGGGCGGCTGGGGCTGTGTCCCAATCAGAGCATCCTGTGCTTTTTCCTCTCCAGGTTTTTGGGGTTTTTTTAGGTTTTTATGTAAATTCCAGTTAGTTAACATTCAGTGTAATATTAGTTTCAGGTGTACAATAGCATGCTCATCACGACAGGTGCACTCCTTCATCCCCATCACTGATTTCCCCCATCCCCCATTCCCTTCCCTCTGGTGACCAGCAGTGTGTGCCCTAGAGTGAAGAGTCTGTTTCTTGGTTTGTCTTTTTTTTCTTTTTTTGTTTTGTTTCTTAAATTCCATATATAAGTGAAATCATATGCTATTTGTCTTTCTCTGAATGACTTATTTCACTTAGCGTAATACTCTCTAGCTCCATCCACGTCATTGCAAATGGCAAGATCTCATTCTTTTTTTATGACTGAATAATATTCCATTGTGTAGCAGGACCACATCTTCCTTACCCATTCATCAGTCGATGGGCACTTGGGCTTCTTCCATATCTTGACTATTGTAGATAATGCTGCTATAAACATTGGGGTGCATGGATCCCTTTGAATTGGTGTTTTTGTATTCTTTGCGTAATTGCTGGGTCATAGGGTAGTTCTATTTTTAACTTCTTGAGGAACCTCCATACTGTTTTCCAGAGTGGCTGCACCAGTTTGCATTCCCACCAACAGTGCAAGAGGGTTCCCCTTTCTCCACATCCTCGTGAAGACCTGATGTTTCCTGTGTTGTGAATTTTAGCCTTTCTGACAGGTGTGAGGTGATATCTCACTGTAGTTTTGATTTGCATTTCCCTGATGATCAATGATGTTGAGCATCTTTTCATGTGTCTGTTGACCATCTGGATGTCACCTTTGGAGAAATGTCTGTTCATGTCTTCTGCCTATTTGTTAATTGGCTTTTTCATTTTTTAGGTGTTGAGTTGTGTACTTGCATTATATATTTTTGATACCAATCCTTTATCTGACATGTCATTTGCAAATATCTTCCCCCATTCCGTAGGTTGCCTTCTCCCCAAATTTAAACTGAGAAGTCTTTTCAGGACTCCTAATAAAAATAGAAAGGAGCCAGAGATATTGGCAACCATGACTCGAGCTAGTCCCGTGAAAATCCAACCAACAGACCGCAGTAGTGGCAACTAGCAGAGGGTCTCTCCTGGCATCAAAATGTTCCCAACGCTGGCCCAGCACTTCTGCCCCTTCCTGCCTGACTCTGTATCGGGTGTGAGGCATATGCAACCCCTTCTGCTCATTCCTGGCCTGAGACTACTACTACCATTAATACTCTATTTCAAGACAGATATAGAAACAATAATTCGATTTATGAAAATGTGTCAGTTTGACAGCCTCCATCCCTGTAAGTTGTACTGCATCATGTGAGGATAGACATCACGAAGGACATAAAACATTCAGGTGATATTTATCCCTGCACAGGTCTCCTTTTTGTCCTTATTTAGACCACTGGTGCCCTTCATAATGTACATTTGGACCCTGACGTGCTCAGCTGCCCCCAGCTGCATTTGTTGGAACTACCTCTTCTCCTTGTCATGATTTTAACATTTCATGGACTTGAAACCCTTTTAAGCAACAGATAAATAAGATTCTCCAAGTATGTGGTTCAGATTTCTAAAAGTTTGATAATATGATTTCCTAAGACTAAGTATCCAATTCAAAACAGGAACCACCAAGCATAGAACCTCCCTGGGATCCTGGCTTAATTAGATTATCCAGTTTCCTGGTAGGAAGTCACATGCAGCACAATTTTAACAGTGTCCCTGGATTTTAACAATTTACCTATAGTCTTCAAGGGAAAACCTATGGTAGTGTTTTGACCTCAAGCTGGTGGTCATTCCCAACACACTTGAACTTCTCCAACTTGATTCACTGGCCTCCTGAAAACCCTCTTTGGGACGCATCTCGCGTCTGGGTGAAGGAAGGGTCCGATTTCACACATCAATCTCCAAGTATGAGAGTGCTCAGGACAGAATAGTGATCTTACCCTGACTATACGAGGAAATTATAAGAAGTAGGCGTTTCTCTTCATGTAGAAATTAAAGGAAGTCAAAGAAGTGGTAGATCAACTTCTGACATATTCACATCTGACATGTTACACTGTGGGTGTTTTAATTAACATGGGGTAAAGAAAATAAAAGACAAAATAAATATTGAGGTAAGGATTCACACTTAGAACTGCAAGGCTGAATCTCTTTTTAAGTTTTTCTGAAGAGATTAACACCTGATAGAGGAAACTCTGTCTTCATATTATCACAAACCTGGAAATCAGTGTAAATGGTGTCCTTTTTAGAACAACTAAGAATAATTTACTTTCACTGATTTTAATATTCTTCTTTCTTCTAGACTTATCTCAGGATGCCATGCCCACTGCCTACTAAGATTAGATCAGAAAGTTTTCCTTCAAATTAGGAAGTACGAGGTATATGTTATTCATTCCCACTAAGTCCAGAAAAATCAAATGGTTAAGTTGCAAAGTTTATTGCTTATTTTTTCTTACCTCCCCTTACCTACTAGCAGAGATTATGATTTAAACATAGAAGCACATAGCAAAAAGGCAAATAACTGGAATAAATAACCGTATAGCTCATTGCTTGGAATGAAAGCTTGACACAGGATCTCCGTGTACCTAATATCATTTGCTTGAACACGAAGAGAGGAGTATTTTGTACCTAGAATATATGAAGAATTACTTTAATCTTTATGGCTTTGGATAACACATTCCTTCTTACCAGAAGAAAGTGGACTTACAGTTATGAAAAAATTAAAATTAAATTCACAATTTCTATTTTCCTTTTAAGAAGGGCTCTCTCTACAGCACCATTGCCCTGACAAGAGGAATGAGTCAGCTAAAATAAATGAGGTTTCCAGGGTATCGAGATGCAACATAAGCTTAGTATTTCATTGTCTGGCCAAATATTTGTGGTGCAGATTGGAGTACAGACTTGGGGATACAACTTTAAATAAATAACTCGTTATCTAAAACTCCGAGGCTTGCAAGATTCAGTGTGGACTTTCCCATAAATAGTCAGCAGGCTTTCCTACAAGAATCTGGATGTAGGTCTGTTTTGGGGCCATAAATCCCAGGAGCCTGATGTACTGGCCTGCGGATTTCACCAACAACACTCTTGATTTTCTCACAAACACCAGACATCGAGGAGCAACTGTGCTCTGTTCCCGACCATCAGAGACCAGCAAGTGAGGCCGTATCCCAGAGACCTCTCACTGCTGCCTAGCAATCTCAGTAAGTTATGGGAGACGGTCTCAGTTCTTACTGCTCCCTTATGACTATTAATGATGCACGAGTTTCTAAAGCTTGAAGGGGTTCAGCACGTGTCACCCCAAAATATACCATGTTGGTGTATGGATTCCTTTGAGTTGAAGGCACTCGAGAATCAGCATGTGCGGGGCAGGCTGGCTGACCTCCCTTTTTCTACCCAAAAGCAGGTCATCCAATTTTCCTTGAGAAAGCGCCTCCCTGCCCCAGGAAGAGCAGCACATTGTTATCGATGCCAAAATGAAACTGTGTAAACACACCTGCCAAAATGACCCTGATCTCCCATGAGCTCCCTTAAGATCTCCCCCTTATTGTCTCACAGTTGACTGCCCCGGCCTCAGCCCCTTTCTCTTGTGACATCCCCAGAATCTCCCATTCTTTGTGTAAAAGGCATGCCAGCTTTGGGGCCTAATGGCTCTGTCAGATCTTCATTTTCCTTCTGAAGACTCCTCATGGTAGTGTAGCTCCTCCACCCCAGATTCTGAGAGGGTAGAAGGAAGTATTTCCGCTCTGACAAGCTTATCTTGCAAATATATGGCACTGAGTCACGGGTCCTTCAGATTACTTCTCGCAGGCACATTCCTGACATTACTGTTGCTAATGTGGGGAGACTTCAAGGCTCAGTGAGCAGGGGGAGAGTCCTCTCCTCTGACATCCAAATCATGACATGAACAAGCCTTCAAAGACCAGTGTTCAGTGCCCAGTCAGTTCAGCAAAGAACATAGTAGAAGCGCAATAAATATTTGTTGAGCAAATGCATGATCAGTTCTTCTATATGGAAAAATCAGCAAAGAATCTGTGGGGCTAAGAAGCAAGTTTTAGTAGGCTCTTCTTTGTGTAAAGTCTGCCTCAAATGCTCAATTTTCAATGAAAACAAAATTTCATGAAGTTATTTACTGACTGCACAATTTCCTTCTTCAAAGTGATACTGTGGAATATTTTTACTTGGATTTTTTTCTAAAGTACAATATAAAAAAGAAAGAACAAGAAGAAAACTATACTTCTCTTTAAAAAAAAAAAAAAACTGCTCAGTAATCATCCTGAGTTTGTAAGATGGTATATGTATATTTTTAGTACCCCATATCAACATAATTAAAGTTGATAACTTTGTATTTTGATGCACAGAGATCTTGTACAATGTGAACTACTCAATGCCCAGGCGTTCAGCTCAACAGATAGCAAGCACTCTCCTAGACATCGCACTAACATGACAGCAAAGAATACTAGTTCATTCTTCTTTAGGTTTGAAAAGCACTGTTACATACATTATTTCATTCCATCATTATCAGGACCTTGTGAGCTTCAAAGAGCAGTTTGCCCAAGGTCATCCAGCAAGCAAGCTGCAAAGCCCTTTGAGGAAGATCATCTCCCCCGAAACAGTACCGCTGTACGGACCCACTGTGATAGGGTGATGGGACGTTTCTATTTCATTAGGCGTCGTCAAGGGTGAAGTTGGTGTTGGATAGAGAGGGTTTCATTTGCAGCAATACTGAGGAATGAAAGCTCTCTCTTTTCGTTCTACAAATGATCGGTGAGTGGCTGCTAGACTACTACCAAAATCAACATTTCTCTGCATGCAGTACACTTTGGCGAAAACGATTTAACTGACACATCTTTCGAAGATGAATGGAAGCCCCTCAGTGAGGGGTACACATTGTCTTTTCAGGACGCAGAGATGCACAAAGCTGGTGTTTGCACTGAAGGCATCTGTGATGGTGCCAGGAAAGCGGAGCTGTAACTCATTTCCATAAAACCCCACATGTTTTTCTTACAAATGGATGGGCCAAAGCAGCACGTTCATTGTTTATACAATATGTGTAATTTCTCCCTCTAATGAAAGATGACATGCCGCCAGCGGGGAGCAGAGAGCCTGTATGGTGGAAAACAGGCTAATGGAGCACCCACAAGCCCTGAGCAGCCATGTGACCCCCCCACTGGCACTCGGGATCTCGAAACTGCTGATGGTGGTAGTTTAAAAGAAATGACCCGAACGGCACGAAAACACACATGCGTTGTCATTTTCTCCTGAAAAATACCTCATCACTCAACTTCAATCTACTTCCTCTTGGGGAATTTTTGCAATATATTCAGACATAGGTAATATCTATAATTAAAATAGAATTATAATTAATTGCAAAGATAATGTTCTACTAATATAATTGATCATAAATATAATTATTATATAACATATTGTATAATAGATATAAAGTATATTATATATTATATATTATTATATAGTATATGCATTATGTTATATTACATAAGTTATATATTATATTTTATTTTATCATTATAATACATACACATTATATATTTTAACATAATATGTGTGATGTATTATATAATAATTTATGAGAGATATATGTATTATATATTTTATATAAGATATGTGTATCTACTATAATATATACTGTATATCATAATATAGCTTATATTTTATATGCTACATTATAACATACATTATAGGGCGCCTGGGTGGCTCAGTCAGTTAAGCGTCTGCCTTCGGCTCAGGTCATGATCTTGGGGTCCTGGGATCAAGGCCCCCATCAGGCTCCTGCTTGGTGGGGAGTCTGCTTCTCCCTCTCCCTCTACCCCTCTCCCTTGCTTGTGCTCTTTCTCTCTCTCAAATAAATAAATAAATAAAATCTAAAAAAAAAGACTATTAAAAATAATAAATGACATATATTATATATAATATACAGTATGTTATACTGTAGTATGTTTGTTACAGTATATGTGTTTTACATATATGGTACATATGCATCACATCTATAGTGTATGTGATTATACACTGTTATAATAGAACACATTATGTATACATCACTTGCACAAGAGCTCACGGGTGGCTGAGCATCCCTAGGAAGCTGTTGGCCTCATTCCCCTGCTCCTTGCCAGGGTTACTGTTGCACTTCCTGGAGTTAGCCGCCCCCCCCGACGCCCACAGATGCACTGCCACACCCCGGCCCCTCCAGCCCATGGTGTCCCTGTCTCTAATTTGTCTTGCTGCCTCACAAAGCCTCTCGAATCATCCTGGAGCAAGTTTAACTTAGTGTTGAAAATCTGGTTGAATTTGTTAAAATTATCATCAGCCGACCTCTTTTCCATAAAGTCCCCACATCTCCACTTCTCCTGCCTCAACATGTATAGATGGCTTTCAGCCGGTCCATCTGGAGAGACTATCAAGTTGGAGGCCACAGTCATCCATCATGCCCTACTAACCATGAAAAGCTCAATATTCAAAAGATGAATATATCTTCAATAATCAAGTTCTAAATAATACCACATTGTGTTTGCCTACTGGCTAAGGTGGCTATTAATGTCCCAGTAAGACGAATTGGATGTGAACTAGAAGGTTGAGATGGTAAGTGTGAACACAGACTCTGGGGCAGGACCTTGAGCTCAGGGCGCACGTTGTCTGCACTTCCCATTTCTGACTGGCGGCCAAAAGCAAAGCATCCCAAAAGGCATTGTGTGACTGCTTCCTGTATAAGGCAAACTCCAGGCCAGTGCCAACCCTTCCCCACTTCAATATTTGGCCCCTGCAAAAGGGTTTTACCTGTAATAAAACAGTCAGGTGAGCCTTGTCTCTGCCAAAAGGGATAGAATCTTACCTAACGCATCTAAGCTTATAGTTGAAATTTCTTATTCTCCTTTTGGATGTGTCCAAAAAACTTACCCTTGATACCGAACATATTTAAACAGTAGGGCCACACATGGGGGAAAAAAATCTTCTATCCACATTTTTACTGAAGAACAGAGCAAGCTGAGTAAAGGGGTGCAGGCGAACTCTACGGGCCGGTGAGCAGAATCTCAGAGGAAGACCGCTCTAAAAATACCAACGGGACTTTCCCTCTTCATCTACACCTTTGCTAACAGGCTGTTAAAATTCCATCCAAGTGACTGACATATTTGCAAAGATTATTATATTTCTCAGCCTCGTGGGAGGCCCCGACTGAGAAAACAGTAAGGAAGCTGCTTTTGAAATAAAGCCTCAGACCCAACAGGGAGAATGCTGTGCACTCAGGAATCCACAGTCCCTGCTCGGAGGCGCAGTCTCCTGCCCCACCCAGAGGCTCCCAGGCAGCCGGGGTGCAGGGTGGTGGGGCCGCCAGCAGCACCACCGTGGGCTTCCTTCCTCATGATCTGAGTATTGTGCTGCTGTCCGTGAATCTGAGCCCCTTGGCCTCTGCTTCCAGCCCTTGAGTCCCGTGCCTTCCTCAGCAGGTTCACCTCGATGCCTTCACATCGCACTTCCTGAAAGTTGGCACCCCTGGGATTCCTGCTCTGCCCGCCCTGCTCCCGGGGAGAGGGTTTTGACAACATCAGGCACCTTTTATTGAGGAGGAGGAAGGAGACAGCACAGCCTCCTGATGCACCTGCTATGTCCTGTCTCCCTAGGCTTCGCAGCCTTTCCCCTTCAATGGGGCAGTGGCCGCTGGCCCTGGGAGAGGGGCCGACAGAGCTCGCTGGTGTGGCCGCAGCAAGAGCACAGAACGACTGACATGGCTGCCTCGGCGTGTGGGCTCTGATGGGGAACTGACAGGGCCCGCAGGGCTGCAAATTCAGTCTTATGGATGTCAGCACAGGGCATGGATTATGGATAAGCCAAGTAGATGGGTCCGATTTCAAGACAGAGGGCAAAGAAGTGCATGACAGAGTTCCAGATGCCGGCTTTAGGAATATGGGCATTCACTAGTCACATGACCCCGAGCTCCTGTGCCCCCATCAGGGTGAAGGCACAAGGCAGGGGCTTCAGGGAGTGAAGGATGAAACAGAAACGCCTTTTTAGAGGCCACAACAGCACAGTGGTGTCAGAGCAGAGTCAGAAGGAGAGCAAGGGCACAAAAAATTTGAGCAAATAATTGGAAGGTATGTGCAAGAAAGAGAGCATGCTTGAGAACTGAAAAATGCTGGCATTCTTTCCCAAAATACAGCACACAGGGATTCTCCGCACTCGGCATACAGGTACACGATGAGGTATTTCAGTCATTTAATAATATGGTTAATTTATGTATGTGCATAGCCATCTGTGTGATCTGGTATCGGGCAGATCACTTAAAATCTCTGGTTGCTCTCACCTCCTCTGAATATGGAAGTTGAAAGGGACAAGCTCTAAGGTCCCTGATGGCATTGTGACTCTAAGATTCTAAGGTGTTCTGAGCAGAAATAATAGAAATCAAAGTAATTATCCTGATCTAATTATGGTGTCATTAGGAAGCAGGTGCTGGGAGGGCGACAATAGACTGCTGACTCAGAGCTCGGGTACAAGACTCTCCAAAATGGATTTTGAGTTTGGATTAGCACAGTGATCGCCAGACATTGTCTTTCTGCACCCCACTGTCTGCTAAGTGGCCTTCAATTAATTGCACGAAATGCTGACTCATCCATTGCCAAAGTCCTCATTCAGAAGAAAAATGCCCACTCAAGTCAAATCAACTGAAATTCTTAATAAAATGGCATGCTGAGGCTTTCCTTTTAAAATGGAACACGTAGGAAATTAAGAGCCCACTTAGCCAACTTCAGTGATTTAAGGATTTCATTTTGTTTGTTGGAGATGGTGTGCACATACTCACTTGGCATCTGTATACTTTTGTGCTTTGATTTAGTCGTGATAATTTCAGAATATCAGGGCGTAAAAGGATTCCACCTGAAAAACTGCAATGCTGGGGAAGGAAGAAATATCCTTTCCCCCCTGAGAATGAAATTTGGGGAAGATATACTTTTTAATAAGAAGATATAATTATTATCTTTAATAATAAAAAAAATAGAGTGGGATGCAAATTTGCCAGAAATATTAGGATAAAATAGGAAACTCCCAGAAACTCTCTCTTACGACAAATGACCCAAACCACTTCGTGACCCACTCAAGATTTCTATTCACTTTTATCAGTAAAGACATTTTGATAGAAAAGCCTGAGAGGCATTGCTTGATTCACTCATTAAAAATAATAGCTTGTTTATAATTGCCAAAGCTTGGAATCATGCAAGGTGCCCTTCAGTGGGTGGACGGGTAAGTAAACTGTGCTCCATCCAGACAAGGCAGCAGTAAGAAGAAACGAGCTCTCAAGCCATGAACAGATGTGGAGGAAAAGTCAATGCATCTTACTAAGTGAAAGAAGACAATTTGAAAAGGCTCCATACCGCATGATTCCAAATATAAGACATTTTGGAAAAGACAAAACTATGGAGACAATAAAAGATCAGTGGTTGCCAGGGGTAGGGAGGAGAGAAGGGATGGACAGGTGGAGCACGGGGGATTTTTAGGGCAGTGAAACTACTTTGTGTGATATACCACAGTGGTGGACACATGTCATTATATATCTGTCCAAACCCATAGAATATACATCACCAAGAAGGACCTTCGTGAACCACAGTTTCTGGGCGATGATGACGTGTCAGTGTACGTTCGTTGATTGTAACAAATGTACCACCTGGTGGGAATGTTGATAGTGGGGAGGCTTTGGGAGGACCGGGGGTTCGTGGGAGATCTTTGCACCTTCCCCTCAATTCTGCTGTGAACCCAGAACTGCTCTAAAAAATAAAGTCTCCCACCCAGGAGTGCAACGTGTGATGAGGACAAGAACCTTGCAGTGTGAGGTCACAGCCCTCTGGCTTTCTAGCAAGCGGCCTTTCTAGTCTTGCCAGGAGATGGGGACAAAAGAGAAGGGGTGCGTTAGTACCAGCTTCTGCACCTGTGATTCACTAGCTGTCTGTTGGAGCCAACCTTCCAGGTGTGGATTCTGAGCGTCCATGATGGGGCAACATTCTAAGGTAGAGAAAGATCTTTCCACCTGAGCAATGGTGCTCTGTCTGGTCAAAGGCACTGCCAGGAGGAGGTTCTCCTGCTTGAAAAGTGGCCAGGGCCACACAAGCTGACGTCCCATACTGCAGGGAACCCAACAGAAGGAGAAAAAACAATTTTGCTTAAAAGACAAATTACGTTTAATCTTCTCAAGTAAAGACCATCCCGTTGGGGGGGGGGGATGTTTTACACTCTTTGATGTTGATGAACTTGATCGTAGCTATCGTGTAGATACAGGAAAATGTCATTGAAGGGCTGAGGGAGCACATGAGAGGCGTTGCTTGGAGTCTGTGTGCTGGTCTCTGGGGGTCCCCTGTCAGGAACCGGCCTCACCCTTGCCGCCCTCTCTGAACCCACAGGACGGCGGCAATGGGAATCAGAGCAACGTGGCGTCCAAGCTCCTTGGCTCCTCACAGACCCCAGGCTTCCCAGGCGAGGACAGGCAGGTGCCCGAAGTCACCACTTGGGCCACACAGCTTCTGTCCCTTGGTGTCTCTCCTGCAGACGGCCACCTTGTCCCAGTTCATCTCTCCTTGGAGCCCCTCCACTGCTAAGAATGCCCCCAGCCAGGCTCAGATTTGAGCTTCGCTCTTGGTTGTTGCTTCCAGTCTTCCTCCCACCCCCATTTGGTGGTTCTGAGGATCATCTTCCGGTACATCCGGCACCTGCCCCGGCCCAGGCCCCGCTGCTAAGAACGTGTCCAGACCGTTGTGGTGCAGCCCCAGTGACTTCATTAATGAGAAAGTCTGTACTGTGCTGGAACGTCACGTCTGATTTTATTTTCAGATGTGGCGAGGCATTTTGGGGTATTGCAACTCCTGCAAATACGTTTGTGTTGTAACAGGAGGAGGTGAACTGGCCATTTTGATTATAGTTGTCAAGTGTCCTTGCCAGGTCCTTTCCAATCACCAACTCGGTCTAAAATCGCCCTGTGTGCTTAGGAAGCTGTGAGTGAGCATCGGGGAGAAGGGGCCGCCGTCATGGGTCCCTCGCAGGAGGTGGCCCCTCTGCTGGGCAGGACAGAAAGGTGTTGGGCAGAGAAGGGGAACCAGAATCAAACACAGCAGGAAAGGCAGGGCTTTAAATATATATATATATTGCTAGAAATAAATTATTGCTTCCTTGAAACCGTTGCTAAGAAATGGAAAGGGGTTTAAAAGTCTTCCAGCAAAGTTCACTTTAGAAACAGCTCGAGGAACGCACCCCTCTGTTAGACCGTTGGTCCCTCTGGCTGTATTATTGGTGTTCTATCCCCTTTCCTTCAGCTTTCCACATCCCCTGATTATTATCCTAACCCAGATGTTTAGAAAGTGACTTCCTTTATATATGGGTTTTTTTTCAGTTTGGTGGTCCTTATTTGCCTCATTTTAAAAGTGAGGAAACATCCAAGGGTCAAAGGGGAGAGTGCCCCAAATAGCTGGCAGGTGAAGAAGCAGAGGGGGGTCTGAGCTTCTCAGATAGTACTTTTCCCTAATACTTTTATAGGACCCTTTTCTGAATCTTCCTTGAATAACAACAACAAAAAAATCTTATAATTCTTGTATTCCTAATTTCTGCCTTTTTGGAACATCAGGATGTTTTGGTTATGCAGAACTTGCTTATAGATCCATAGATAATTGAATACAGCCATCAAGTCTCTTCCCCTCCTTCCTCATATATGTATCTGCGTATCTGTGATATATGTATGAGTATACACACGTTAGGTACATATGTGTATTTGTGTGTATATATGTATATCTGTACACACATACTTGTGTATATACAGATACGCACCCACATAATCTCAGGGGTTTTCACCCTTAGCACTTCCGACGTCACTTGCGGCCACATGATTCTTTGCAGTGGGAGCTGTCTTGTGTCTTGTAGGATGTTCAGTAACATCCCTGGCCTCTGCCCCCAGCAGGTGCCAATCGCTCTCCCTCTCCCAATTCCGACAACCAAAAATGTCCCCCAGATATCGCCAACCACCTCCTGGGGACTAGAATCTCCCCTGCTTGATTAAGAATATGACACATATACGTACATTTTTTTCCCCAAGAAATATTCATGAAATATAGAAATGCTTGTATCGTAAAAATAAATGAAAACTTTATTTGATTTCTATCACTGGATTCGCCATTGGAAAATAATAAAGACATAATGGGTTTAAAAATTACTTCGTCATCCCATTTCTTACAGACCACATTACAGCATGGTCATCACAGTCAAACCACCTGCCATTGTGACCAGATTCTTACAATTCTGAAGCCACTGTTTGATCTGTTTCAATAAAATGAATAGCCCCCAATATAAAAAGGGAATATTGTTCTACATGTTATCATTAGATTTCTTTCCAACTATTTTTGGACTTTAACCAAGTACACATGACTGTCTTGTGACTCTTTTTATTAACGTACCACTTCATTTGTGTTTAGAGATAATAGAAAACATCTCTTCAATCAAGAGACATATGACTAATTTTTCAAATATAATCACAAAGCCCCCATGGTTCCCAATCCCTGCAATTAACAGACCTGGGAGTGCCTGGTGTTGAATAAGCCCCAAAGCCCATTTGCTAGGGGCAGATTAACAGTGGCAGTCACCGGCCCTCTTCCCCATGGCCCTTTGGACACCAAACGCCATTTCTTTGTGTGTCTTATCACTCAGCCACTGCCTGGGCAGATTCTCCCCACGAGAGCAGGCTTATTCAGTCAAACAGAACCACTAAATAATTCCTGCCCTCCAGTGTCTACTCAACGTGGCAGAGAGATGATCAAGGCCCAGCCTGCCAGGAACCTCACAGTGGACGTGGCATTGAGCTTCTACGCCATCCAATTCCCCCACAGTGACAGTTTGACCCAACCTTGTAACTCAGTACTGCTCAAGGGTCTGTGATTTTCAAAGCTGCTAAACAAGACTGTTATTCTAGAGCTAAAAAGAAGAAGAAAGAGAAGAGGGAGAATAAGGAGAAGAGGGAGGAGGAGGAGAAGAAGGAGAAGGAGGAGGAGGAAGAGGAAGAAGAGGAGGAGGAACAAAAACAACCAAACAAAACACCCCAGGTTATTTATCAGTAATGTTGTTGAGCTCCAATTTCTGAAAGATAATGTTGGCCGAGAGTGGGTGGAAACAGTCACCCAATTTCATTCTGAAAATAGGCAGGGTGTGGATAACAAAATCAAGCTCAAGTAGATAACAATCTGTGACCCAGCATGGGGAGGAAGGGCCTGAGGAGCAGCAAGGAAGTCGGGACCCAAGTGCTTAACATAGAGTGAGCCCCAGGTCAAGGCCAAGAAGTGACTGGGGAGCATCATAATAGATATGGCTTTTTACCTGAGAGACTGCCTTACTTATTGCAAACTCAAATGCCTTCAGAGGCCAACCTGGCAATGTATATCAGAGTGAGAAAAATCAAATGTCTCAATCTGTATTTTATTTTACCATTTTGGATTACCAGGAAGACACTCAGGAAGGGAGTTTTATAGTAACAGAAATGAACACAGCACTCAATGGCCAATGGTGACTCACATGGGACTTCATGTGGGTGTCAGCGGTAGGACATGGAGAGGCCCTCACTCAGCTCCAGAGCTGGTGGCCAGGGGACAAGGCAGGTTCCCCAAGAGAGCCCAAACTAGGATTTGTCCATGTTCTTTACAACTCTCCAAGGAAAACATGTCTGCGGGCATCCAACAGAAAGAACTCTCTGGGTCCTCCTCCTCAGGTAGCACGGGAGAAAGCCCAGTTGAGTGGAGGTGGTGTATCATGTCCACTCCTACTGGAAGGCTGCCAATCAGAGACCATGTCCTTTGCTTCCAAGTCTAGGACTCTTGACACCGCATCCCCAGACGATGCATTGAGAGTCATCCAAACCGTCCCCCCGTCTAACTGATCACCTCCTAAAAAGTGGCAAAGCTTTATTCAGGAAGGATCATGTCCTTTGATCTGCCACAAAGCCACACCAAGTTCAGGATTTCTTCAAAACCTGCATTGAGATCTCCTTCTCCAGGGAGCCTGTCCTGAATAACTTTGCTTACTTAGAATTCTGAAAATACTTATCATAGAAGTTCCACTACTGTGTCTATCTTTAGTCCATACCCACTCTCCAGCTTTGTACACACACACACACACACACACACACACACACACACACCCCTTGCTTCCTCAAGAGAACTACATTCTGCTTGAATTAAAAGAAGGCCTTGTGTGCCCATGTGCATCCACGTGCTGTGTTTGTAATGCCCACATGACAGTTCCGAGGAAAGAAATCCACATAGCAGCACTGAGTTGATGCGGTACATATTGTGGGAACATAGGGAGAGTGGCACCAGGATCATATTATGCCCAATTAAAAGAGCAAACCTAGGCATTTCTCAGAAAAATTCATATTTGGGAAGTATCATATGCCATGAAAACCTAAATGTCACTAACTGGGATTCAGATGGGAGAGGCATGGCTTTCTTTCCTCTAAGACTAAAAGTTCAATGTTTGAAACTGACGTAAGTCATGATTCCCGCCACCAGCTGATGAAATTAAATGCTCCCGTCCGTCCCGGTAGTTAAAAAACTGCAGCATCCACGTAAAGTTCTAGTGCTCCCGAGCCCCGTGAGTGACAGATCCATTTCATAAGCTTTAGAAAATATGAGATTCTTTTGTGTACTAAAATCTGATCATGATCGTGCCACTAAGGCCTTTGGGCAACTCTAAATATAGAATTATGATTTTTTAAAGATAAGGATTTGGAACAGGCAGGGTGATTCTGTGCTCCTGGGGAGACTGAAGTCTTCGGAATGTGGTGTGTGTTGAGTTTTCTCTTGGACCACAGGCAAGAGGTAAGAAGTGGGACCTGACCTCTCTGTCTGGGTTGTAGGCATGAGCTGGGACAGATGCACCACTGTTTATGATGAAGTAGCACATGGCTAGCGACCAAAAGATACGGATCATGGTTCTCATTCTGTTGCCACAAATATATTATGTGACCTGAGAATATTGCTCATTCTCTTTCTGCCTTCTCTGGCTAATGCCCGACCCATATGTATCATGAAATGGTTGTGGGAAGAACATGTCCATGACTCTAGAAATAGCAGACACATTGGTCTTCATTGAGTCCTATCTTGCTCTCATACTCTTGGAGGTGTTCAAACATTAGAGAAACAATATCTTTATGAATCAAGAAACAAAGTTCCAAAGGCAGAAAAACGCACCTGTGAGAAACAGTGACTGAGATAAGCAATTTGATTGAGAGTAATAATTATGACATATTATTAGAATATCTATTCATTCAACCAGTATCTGTATGCTCACTTTGGGCCAGGCCCTTGGCAACACAAAACAACAAGATATGTTTATTTAGACGTAAAAGATAGATCAATTAAAAAACAGTTGTTAATTGATTATTTGTATCCATCATATTTCATCACATTAAAGAAATCATTGATTTTAATGTAGAACAGCATTTTATATGCCACACAGATCTTTAAGTGGTCGGCATAGACCCACCCTTGTAGAAACTTCTAAACATGTTTATGTTCAGAGTAAGTTTTTTCTCGAGTATGTAAGTCCCATTTCTGCGACTGCTCTTTCTGACAGTTTGATCCTGGTTTCAAGGGTTTGCGAGCTAGGGGCTCCATGTATGCGAAGCCGCTGACGATAAAACTACTGAGCCAGCCTGCCTTGTGTTGAGGAGGTCTCTCCCCCATCCCCACCCCCAAGGCTGACCTAGACACTGATCCTAATTCTCTCCTAACCTGACGTGGTCACTCATTACATTGGTTTCCCCTCCACTTCTATCTCACGTCTCCACCCATAAGATAGGTTGGGTCAAGTATTCGACCCTCACTAAAGCCACACGTCATTATAAATTCAGCTCTGGTAGCTGAGAAGCAGCCCCAAAGTGATGCTGAAAGCAGAAGGAGAGGAAGCAGAGGCTTCAGAAAGCAGCCCCTTCCAACCACCCCATCCAACACCACCCGAGCGGGGGACACAGGGATGCTTTCAGCCTGGCAATGTCCCACCCTGGCTCCTCATGCTTGCAGGCCCGCGTGGATCAGATGCAGGGTCCCATCTGATCCCGCCATGTCACACACATGGTAAAAAGTGTTCTTTGTCAAGTGGCTTCTGCCCCTCGTGCTGGAGATAGGGTGAGTCAAAGCTGCTAGAGAAACAGGGGAAACCCCGCCAGGTTTTGCCCCATGGGATGCTGTTCCTATAGCCACACCACAGGATCTTACCTCAATGTCATTTCTAACAGGAATGCAAAGTGCGCCAAAGTGCAGAAACCCAAAACCACTTGTTTTATGAAAATCTGCCTCTGGGAACTACTCATTAATATTGTTTCCTGAAAAGAGAAAAAGACTCTCAAGTGCATCTAGAGATTTTAGGCAATGACCACAGGCATGATTTCCATATCCTAAAGCCAGAACCCAGTATGACACTTGAATATGAAGCCAGCCAGACATACTCCCACTCCTCCTACAAACAGGAAAAGAAAGGAGGGAAGCAAGAAGGAAGGAGAGATGGGAGGGAGAGAGGAAGAAAAGAAAGGAAAGAGAAAAGGGAAAAAATTGCACTATAAGAAAATGTAAATAAAATTAAAATTAAATGTTTTTAAAATAAAAAAGGTATATATAAAGTGACTGTAAGGAAGTACCTAAAACCTAACATCCATTGCATTTTCTAGTCCCATAACGTATAAATAGTTATGATTCCTTCGTGGTTGAACATACGTCATTTGGATCACTACGAATTTCTTCTTAAATTTGGGTCAAGACGGCTCTCCAAACATTTTTCTATTTCCTGCCAATCTGTGCAAAAGTAATCCACGACAATACCATGTGTTTATCACTCAGTAGCTGGAGGTCCTAGAGGCGCAGATCATGACAGGCAGAAATAGAAGAAACTGGAAGGACATTTGGTCCTCTCATGTTGAGAATGTTTTCACACTGGGCAGAAAAGTGAATTATTTGAAATACATTCAGTACTCTACTAGCAGCAAGAGTATTGGAAGTTAAGTGCTTGTAGAGTACTTGACATGCCATAGGCTCATGATAAATACTAAGTGAATAATTGTGACGTTTCTGTTTAAATTTTTAAAAAACAGATTAGTCTCTATCTGAGCTGTCCGATATAGTAGCCACCAGTTCTGTGTGGCTATTTAGATTTTTTTAAAAATTTAAAACTTAAATAAATGTTAATATTCAGTTAACATTTCCTCAACTAGCCACACATGGGCTCCACAGCTACGTGTGGGTCTTGGCTGCCATATTGGGCATTGCAAAGATTCTGCTGGACAACATGGGTCCATCTGCTGACAGTGCAGGTCCCCCACAGCTCACAAGACCACCATGGCTATCTGACATGTCCCTCCTTATTCTTCTTACAGATAGTCTTATTTTTATATAACCTGCCTCCCCTTAAAGTTTGTTGATTTAGGACAAGAAAAAAACGCAGCCCCATGAGATGCTGAGATCCAGTGGAGCTTTCCCCACCTCTGAATAGAATAGAACTTCTGGGTTGGTTCCAGAAGGTCCTGACTCTCCCCATTGACCACCCCTCACTCCAGACTTCTTGTTTGTAATTGGTTTGCTGACCGGTTGATGTTTTTGTTTTGTTCGTTTGCTTGCTGCTTTTTATAGCTAGTGTTTTCTGAGGGCCTGAGGGTAACTTCCAGATCTAAAGGTTGTATTGTAGATTCTAGAAGCTATGAGACTGGGTTGAATCTGTTGTGACTTCTGCCTTTTATTATGATTTAAATAATTCCCTCAGATGAGCATTCATGTTATTCAATATCTTTACTATGTTTTACATGATTATCACTCTTGTGAAGTAAGGGATTCCTTCTTACCTTTTCCTCAGTGCCACTAGAGAATGTATTTTAATACCACCTTCTGTTGCCGGCATCACCCTTATTTTTAACTTTCAAAGCAGTAGCACATACATTATTCAAAGCTTTTGCTAGAAGATCTGGGACAGACTCTGCTCTGGTGATTGCCTTTGAAAGCTATGAGTTGCCAAGCACTGAGCAAATCTCTTCTCCCATTTGCTAATGTTTTTATCTATCACTTCCATTCACCAAGTAAGTATAGGAATTATTACCAAAAAAATCATTCGTGTGACCAGACGGAGGAACTGTTGCTGATCATTAATTCATAACATCTGATTTATTCTTCTAACTGTCTTCATCCAGTGCTGTTGGGTGTGAGGGTTCTCGTTTCCAACTGTCGTCATGCTGGGATTAACTGAATGATGAGTGCATGAGTGTGCGTGAGTGTACTTGTACTTCAGCTTTCACTTGTGACTTTGTCTGCAGGATAAAATGAATGTAAGTGGTCTCAAGATGTTCTTCCATTCTCCCACCTATAAAAGAAGATGATTAAATAATACAGTTGTTTACTTTCGTCCCTAACATATCTATCAAGCTATGAAAACAGCAGTACATCTGATGACATGAGTGTGGTGCTGGATGTAGGTGGCAGCAGTCAGGGCATCCCTCCCTTCTGTCACCATATGGTCTCCATAGAAAGTGTGCTCCATTTTGATGAAGCTCACCAAGTTCCCAGCACACAGCTCAGGCTCTCACCCAGAGCAATGGTTACATGTTCGCTTTTGAAGCATCCAAAGCAAGCATCCAAAGCATCCTTCATAAGTTATTTTCATTTCCACTTCGATCAAGGCGGCCCTGCGGAGCAGCCTCCAACAATATAATCTCATAACTGTCATCAATTTCATCTGGGAATGCATGACTTTCAATACAGAAAGAAGTATTTCTTTTTAATGAGAGCTTTAGGAAATATATATAAAAAGCACTCTAGACAGAGTTCATACAGATTTACCCAATGAATGTCACACTGAACACACACATACACACACACTCACACACATGTGGTCGAATACGCGTGAGCTCTTCTCATTGCAGACTGTCTCTCGAGCCATAGGTCTAGAGTGAATCCTGCTTCCTTATTGCTCTGCTTGACCTGTTTTGCGTGAATGCTTCAGGGCCCATCCTGGTAACAGCCACTGTCAGAGAGGTCCCTCAGATTCTCTGTGTGTTTTCTCATTATCTTCAGCCAACATTTCAGGGTTTGAATAATGACACTTTCCCCTACCAGTTTATTATCATGGACAAGTTGCTTAACCTGGATGAATATCAGTTTGCCCATCTGTAAAACAGGGATAAAATGGTACCTAATAGGTAGAGTTATCATGGAGACTAAGTGCAATAATGCAGATCCTCAGCACACATCATTTAAAAATGTGAGTGTTATATTACTATTGTTACGATCATGCACAAGTTCCCCAATCTTGAATGTAAAGAAAATTCTTTGATGTTGTAGAAGTTTGCTAGTTGTGATATATTTCCCCGGTCTGACTCATGTCTGTGCTCTTGATCCTGTTTTGCCGATTTCAGTGAGGGGGTTGGAAGCCAAGTTCTCCAATCAGATGTCTTAAGTTCAAATCACAGCTCCAAAGCCTATTGACTGATGGCTGTATAAACTCCAAAATGATAAACTCCAAAATCCCAGCAGATCTGGAGTTGAAATCTAGGTCTTGTTCACATCTTGTCCAAAACAAGAGGTCCTGATTTAACTGGCAGACTATTTCCTTCCAGGCAGTAATTCGGGAACCCAGGCTCCTTCCATCTTTTGTCTCAATCCTTGTCAACTTGTGGCTATCAATTCAACAGGCTCAACTGCATCACATGAACAGAGCAGGAAATAGGCAGCATCTCTCATGGGAGTCTGCATGGTCCAGACTTGGAAATGGTATCTATTACTTCTGCCTACATTATATGGGCTGGAACTCAGCCCGATAGCATATCTAACTACATAAGGTTCTAGAAGCACAGCCCAGAAAGAGTGTGTGAGTTTGGTAATTACCTGGCAACACTGTCCAGCAGAATTTTCTGGGGTGATGGAAATGGTCTAGATCAGTTCAGTTGCCCGTAGCTTCATGGGGCTATTGAGCACTTGAAAAATGTCCCCTGAAACTGAGAACTGTTTTACTCTTATTTGATAGTAATTAGTTTTAAATAAACTTGGATATCCACATGTGCCAGTGTTTCCAAATTGGACAGAGCAGAAGGCTCTTGCACAATGACTGATCAGTTTACTTCCGAGTTTCCTTATCTACAAAGTACTGAGTAACAAACGTGTGCATTTCAAAAGTCAACTAAGTTAAATGAGTAAATGCTCAAGTTTATAATCACACTACATTGCAAGCCTACTTTGAAGATCCTTCTCTCTCGTTAGCAAATCATTGCCATTCTCTGACCCCCTTGTCAAGTATGATGGTCAAGAACAGCAAACTATAAAGGTAGACTCAAATTTGACTCCTCATTTCTCAGTGTATCAGTTGCGCTTTATTGAACAAATGACACAATCCTCCTTTTGCCTATCTATAAGGGATACAATCATTCTTAGTTATGTTTAAGGATTAAACAAGATAATAATCAGCAGAGAGTTTAGCTATTAGATCTCACCCCATATAAAAGGCCCCTTAATTGACTCAAATCAGATGGTCACCTGCATAAACTAATTCCCAACTAGTAACAGCTTCAACAATTTGCAAATAAAAACCAATATTGGCCACTTTGATCTGAATTATTCTGCACTGTTCTCTCGGCAGTGACAATGACTACTTATTTTTAAAATCTGGAAGGCCCTATGTTTTTAGCAGGACCTTATGTTTTGTCATTTTTTTCCCAGAATTGTCCCTCAATTTCCAGGCTCACAGCCCATGAGTCGCTCACTGAGGATGGCACAGAATAGCTGTTAATTATTTCTTTCTACTGTACATGACCTGTAATGCCAGCCTGGATACTGGGGCAGCTTCCTGCCTTCCTTTCCCATATGCCAACAACACAATCCCCTGTATGTCCAGAGTCTCAGGAGGTGGAGTGCATGTTTTTTTTGTCATGAGTAGGCTGTGAAGGTAGGTAAAGAGAAAAGTGAGCCCTGATGTTTTTGTAAAGATGAGAATGAGCAAGGTGATCATGCACCTAGAATACAAACCAGGGAGCAAAGATCCTTTTCCATCCCCAGGCACTGAGTTAACTGGGTTTCAGGAAATATTCAGCAGGTCTCTGAAGAGACATTTGGGGTGAAAACTGTCAGGCAGGCACCCTGTGGCAGGCCCCACTTTTCATCTAAGCACCGCTGCTTCAACTAAGTAGGCAGTTTGCAGAGGCGAAGGCACATCGTTACAGGCCTGGATCTCATGCCTCTCTTTCCATGTTAATGAGGTTCATGATGAGACTGTCTTTTTTTCCTTTGCAAATTAAAAATAGAGCTACCCTATGACCCAGCAATTGCACTCCTGGGTATTTACCCCAAAGACACAGATACAGTGAAAAGAAAGGCCATATGCACCCCAATGTTCATAGCAGCAATGTCCGTAATAGCCAAACTGTGGAAAGAGCCGAGATGCCCTTCAACAGACGAATGGACAAAGAAGATGTGGTCCATATATACAATGGAATATTACTCAGCCATCAGAAAGGATGAATACCCAACTTTTACATCAACACGGATGGGACTGGAGGAGATTATGCTAAGTGAAATAAGTCAAGCAGAGAAAGTCAATTATCATATGGTTTCACTTATTTGTGGAACATAAGGAATAGCATGGAGGACATTAGGAGAAGGAAGAGAAAAATATAGGGGGGAAATCAGAGGGGGAGACAAACCACGAGATACTATGGACTCCGAGAAACAAACTGAGGGTTTTAGAGGAGAGGTAGGTGGGGGGATGGATTAGCCCAGTGATGGGTATTAAGGAGGGCATGTACTGCATGGAGCACTGGCGGTTGTACGAAAACAATGAATCATGGAACACTGCATCAAAAACTAATGATGTATAGTATGGTGACTAACATAACATAATAAAATAAAATTAAAAAAAAAATGAAGTTCATGATGACATGAACAAATACTTCTGTGACCAGTTGAAGGCAGGCAACTTATCCATTCAGAAAGTTTCAGAACAATTTTCACAATTCTGATGCAAATAATAACTGGCTTATCATCCAGGATCACTGCAAATCATTATATATCACAATTGCACTGGTTCACATTATAATTACATGATTACATGTATTTGAGGTAAGCGTGTTCTGCGATGTAATTACCAGTAAGGTCATGTCCAGGTAGTTGTTCCTTGGCCTCTCTGCTGGGATTTCTGTTTCATAACCGGATAACTATTTGAATTGGTGATGTTGATGACAAGATGTACCATATTAATATCTTTCTTCAACAGTATACTCTCTGTCACATTTAATAAGTAGTTTTTTAAATACAGGCCACTTGAAGAATTCAGATTGAAACTCACTACAAGAGTGAACCAAACTTACTACATTTGCTTTAGGTCCAAAGCACATGCACTCTTGTGTGCTACACTCAGCAGACCCGAGCTGTGCAGTGCTCGCTGGGGGTAAGGGAGAGGAAAGAGCCTTCAGAAGACATAACGGTAAGCAATTCAAAATAGGATCAGGAGTGAGATCTTCTGTGGCTGTTTCTGGAAAATAAAATCAACACTCCCAATCACGGAGAAAAAGCAGAGGTCTTCAGTGAAAACTTTAAAGCCCCGTAGAATAAGCCAGGAATGACGTGCACAATGTTGGACTCAGTAAAGCAGTAAATGTCTTTGAGGATGATTCAGTGCCAGAGGGAAGCTGAGACATCTGAAAGTAACATGAGCCGTGGATTGCAAGTACACTGCAGAACGATGAATGTGATTTCTGCTACATGGAAAGGTAAAAGAAATTATAACTAAAAGAAAAGCTGTACAGCTTCCCCATGGCTGAGGCCTTGAAGTCTTATGCCCCTTTTTTTGTTTGTGGTGGAGGTATGATTAATAACACTGATCAGCATCCACCTTCTCTCTTCCCATTCAATCCACCTACGGGAGCCAGGTGCCTCAATTCATCTCAACCTGTAGGCTTCAAATTGGGCCAAGCTGGTGAGCATTTTCTTTCTCTTCCAAGAACATAGGGATCTGTTCAGACATTTGCACATTATACTATTGAAACTCTTAAGTACCAAAGTACCAAAGACTCTGTAATTGAGTTTCCCACTATCCTGCACATCACTCAGAAGAATAGGAATGCTATCAGCCCTTGTTAATCTCTGTTAGAAAATGAGGCCATCGTGAGACCAGGGCCCTCACGGCTACTCAGCTTCTCCATCTGTCACTGTCCACTTTCATAAATCAGAATGGAGAGAGTGTTAAGATACAAAAAACATTATTTTGGAGGATATTTGAAGAGTCTGGCACCCAATTTAAAGAGAATTTCTTAGTTTTCCATCATGAGCTTTTAGGAAATATTTCTACAAGATAATCAAAGTCCGTCTTCAGAAAATGATGAAGAAAGTCAATTTTTACTCTGGGATCTTCATGTTTATTCTTTCTCCATCCTCTGCAGCCCCAGCTTCAGTCTTTTCATTCAGTCAACAATCTCCCATTGAATATGTTCAGGTAATCAGGCTATGTGCAGGGTACCAACTGCTGCCATGATGGACCCCTGGCCAAACCTGCCCTTGCCCTGATGCTTGCCTTGCATCCTTGGTTTCCCCCTTGTTGGACCACACTCTTCCCAAAGCCCATCCCCTATGAAATCATATTTATCCATGTAGTTTGAAAATTTGTTTGTATACATGTGTTCTGTCACTCCCCTTATGTCTAGATTCCAAAAGAATTTGAGGAGATCTGAGTTCACTTGTTAGTGTCTCATCCCACAAAGTTCCCGTATCGCTTGGTAAACAAGTGGAACTATTCCTGTTTTATAGATGAAAAATCAACAATATGAGATCTAACTTCTTACCAAATTTTCAAATGCACAACACAGTATTGTTCACCATAGGCTCTATGTTGTATAGCAGGTCTCTAGAGCTAACTCGTATTGTATAACTGAAATTCTTTTTTTTCCTTTTTTTTATTATTATTATGTTATGTTAATCACCATACATTACATCATTAGTTTTTGATGTAGTGTTCCATGATTCATTATTTGAGTATAACACCCAGTGCTCCATGCAGAACGTGCCCTCTTTAATACCCATCACCAGGCTAACCCATCCCCCCACCCCCCCTCCCCTCTAGAACCTTCAGTTTGTTTCTTAGAGTCCATAGTCTCTCATGGTTCGTCTCCCCCTCTGATTCTCCCCCTTCATTCTTCCCCTCCTGCTATCTTCTTCTTCTTCTTCTTCTTCTTTTTTAACATATAATGTATTATTTGTTTCAGAGGTACAGGTCTTACACAATTCAACAGTCTTACACAATTCACAGCGCTCACCATAGCACATACCCTCCCCAATGTCTCTCACCCAGCCACCCCATCCCTCCCACCCCCCACCACTCCAGCAACCCTCAGTTTGTTTCCTGAGATTAAAAATTCCTCATATCGGTGAGGTCATATGATACATGTCTTTCTCTGATTGACTTATTTCGCTCAGCATAACACTCTCCAGTTCCACCCACATTGTGCATAACTGAAATTCTATCCCCATTGAACATTAACTCCCCATTCTTACCACCCTCCAACACCCAGCAACTACCATTCTACTCTCTGCTTCTACATGATTGATTATTTTAGGCTCCATACGTAAGTGAAAATGTGCAGGATATGGTGATGGTTTCATGGGTATATGCATAAGTCCAAAGTTTTCAAATCATATACATTAAGTATATGCACTTTTTAATATCAATTACACCTCAATAAAGCTGTTTTAAAAGAAGAACATGGCACTAGTATTCTACTTGAAACAGTTTCAGGAAACATTAAATTGGCCTTATGCTCCAAATTCAATCTTTAGAGTAAATGTTTGCTCTCGAACTTCAGAAAAACATCAATAAGTTTAATGATTTTTAAGAACATTTTGTTCTGGTTTTGTTTGTGAGAGCTCCTTAAAAGCAAACGGTCTAAAATAATTGAAAACACACTATAGATAATGTTGGTCATATAGGAGATAATATTGGTGCTAAGTGCATTCAAATGCATATTTGGAGTGAATGAATCAAATAATAGAACGGGAAAAAATGCTGCATTGTATTTCTAAGACCATGAATTTTCTTCCTTGCCTGTGAACCTGATAAAAGTGAAGGCTGAAAAGATGACATAACTGTCTGTTTAAAATGTTTTTAAATATATGGAATAGCAAACCAAGGCAAGTGGGTGGCAGGTATGTATTGTGGCATAAGAATGTTTCCTTGACTCTCAAGTCAGAGATTAAGTGGTTGCTTCTTCTAATTTAGTGATAGCTGGTTATTATTCCATGCAAATTGGTTTTTTTCCCTTACCCTGAAAATACACCTATCCTTTCTGATGAACAAGACTTGACTTGAGATGTTGTGGCAACTCCCGAGTGATTCCTAGGGTCACAGTCTTCCACACCAGCAGGACCTGTGCCACCCACATGGTTTACCTCGCTGGATGAAGTGCAGGGTGATGGATAGGAGCTGGTCTGGCTCAGTTCCAGGGATGGTTGGAAAGACAGAGCACCAGCCCATCACAATAACGGTTGAACACTCTTGATTCCCGCCAAGTAATTTTATGTGAGTATGGAGGCCAGATACCAAGAAGCCAGAAATCCATAGCTCTATGTGAAATCTCATGATTTTTTAAACGTCAGTGTCCAGCCAAGATTTAAAACTCTGTTTGGGCCAACAATGTGAAAAACACTGTTTGAGCCAACACTGTGAAGCCAAAAATCACTGCTGAGCCTGGCCTGGGAGCCACCAGTTTGTGACTTGGATTTGGGAGTTCTAGAGGGTCTCCTCATTATACCTACGGTCTATGAAACATTGCTCCCTGGAGCGACTCCCTTGGCAGTAAGCCAACACCCAGCAGCCAGAGACGGTCACCTGTACTTGCTGTTGTTAAGTTCCCTTGGCCACTGTAAAGGAGCACATGGCCCAGATCAGAGCTGATGGCTTCTATGTCACTTCTCTCCAGAATAGCTTAGGTCATAGTGCATATCCCTGTGCATCTTTTCTGTCAGAATGCCTTGGCATGGAACTAAACCATGACTACATTTTGTAAGTCTCTTTACATATCCAACAATAAAACCAAACAGACCAAAATGTTTCAAATGCCATAACTGTTAAAGCACATTATCTAGTCATACCTGATTATCTCAAGGACAGCCAGACCGCACTGAAAACAAGCAGGAGAATTCTCGGCCCTGAGGGTACTTTCTCAGAAAGTCTGAGAAGACTAAAATAGGGAAAGTTAAGGGAAAATGCCTTCTCAACCACACAAGGGATTAAGTCTGTAGCACATTGCTTTTGCTTTAATAATGATAGGGTTGGGTTGGTTGGTTGGTTCTCATTTCTGCCACATAGTTCAAAATGCCAAATATGGTGGCAAGTTGCCAACTTTTGTTAATATCCTAGTTGATTACAAGACATTATGCATCACTTAATTAAGTTTTAGAACGTTAAAAACATGAAATTAGATAAACGCAAGAATTTCAGTACCTGGGACTCCAGTTACAGAAGAGAGGTGACGAAAGGAATCAAGGGAAGTTCAACTCCACTTAATTTAGCAAATATTATTTGAGCATGGACCATATATGCTTACTGTGGTGAGCACTGTGTTGATATGAAAGAATTAAGATTCTGCACATTCATTAGGATAGCTTATAACATAGGAAAGAAGATCTCTTTTTCAAAACTGCTGATAAAATAATACAGACTAGAATCCCAATATTATGAATTCCAAGGCCAGAAACAAATTGCATTCAGCTTGAAGGCTGAGGGGACTGTTAGACTCTGAAGCAGCCCAATGGAGAGGCTGACTGTGAAGGACAAATTCAAAGACACATGAAAGTATTAAGGCTGCATCCTGGGGAATAGTGGGACCATTAGTAGAAGCAGGAAAGTCAGGGGCATGAGGAGTAGATTCTGAAGGAAAGTTTGATTTGTGCCCTCATGAATCTTAGGGTACAAGCAGGTCATGCTGGAGTTGATGCCAAAAAGACCATTGAAGGTGTGCAACTTGAGCTCAAGAGAGCCCAAAGCTGGAAAATTGTACTGGAGACTTCGACGGAGAGGGGATAACTAAAGTCTTTTGCCTGAAAGTTATCCCAAGTTCAGGAGAGAAGGTTGAAAGAGAGAGGGCGAAAGGCAGCTGAAGCCAGAATTAAAACAACAACAACAACAACAAAAAAAAAAACACTTATATTAAAAGTTTAGAGAAAGAGGGGCGCCTGTGTGGCTAAGTCAGTTAAGCATCCGACTTTTGATTTCAGCTCAGCTCTTGATCTCAGGATGGTAAGATTGAGCTCCTGGTGGGGCTCTGCACTCAGCAAGGAGTCTGCTTGGGGTTCTCTCTCTCCCTCCACCCACCCCCTGCCCTGCTCGGGCTCTCTCTCTAAAAAAAAAAAAGTCTAGAAAAAGAAAGCCTTAGGAAGCAACACAAAAGGAGGAAAACCAAAATAATATGTATTTTGATAGAAGACTTAGGAAGGAAAGATATCCAGAAGGATGTGGGGTCAAAACATGTCTAATAATGTCAAAGGTTGCCCAAGTTCAAAGACAACGGGGCTGCTTGCTTTGGTGAACAGAAGGTGAGCCTTGATAAGAGAGGATAAGCGATTTTAGCAGCATTATAGGGAGAAACATTATAGATCAAGAGACAAATTATAGGTAGAAGGAGTAGGCACAGTAAGAAAAGAATAGCCAGGCCTGTTAGGGAGTTAGACATTGAAGAGAGTTGTTCTATTGAATGATTAGTGAAGTCAAGAGAAGGCAAAATGGAGAAAAAATAAAGCACAAAAGAGGAAATAACTGGTGGATAGAGATTCTGAGGATGAAGTAAAGTTCTTGGAGGAAAGGAAACATGGGAATGAGAAGGATTGTTTTCTCTACAATAGGAGACAAGGAAGTGAGAAGGTGAGCATATGGAAACATAGGGATATGAAATAGAGATGAGAAACATCAGCAACACAAACTTGACTCCATGTGTAGAAGGAATTGAGTGAATGACTGACATGTCAGCATGATGAGACAGAACAGGGTAGCTTGAGGAAGATCAGGAGTTCCTGAGTGCTGCTCTCACATGTGGGATAGGCAAAGAGGATATAGAGATAGATAGGCAGATATAGATAGATATAGATATAGATATAGATAGTACATAATTACATGTGTTCTATTCTCATCACTATCTTTTCCTTCTCCTGATAAAAAGACAAGACACAGACTGGAAGAAAATCTTTGCAAAAAACATATGTAATTAAGGATGAGTATCCAAAATATACAAAGAACTCTTAAAATTCAACAGTAAGAACCCACTTAAGCAACCCAATTAAAAAATGGGCAAAAGATCTGAATAGACACCTCACAAAAGATACACAGATGGCAAATAAACACGTGAAATTATGTAATTAGGAAATTGCAAATTGAAGCAACAATGAGATACCACTAGTTTGCTATTAGAATGGCTAAAATCCAAAAAACTGACAACACCAAATGCTGATGAGGATGTGAAGCAACAGGAACTCTCACTTATGGCTGATGAGAATGTGAAATGGCTCAGCCACTTTGGGAGACAGTTTGCCAACTTCTTGCGAAACTAAACATACTATGACCATATGATCCAGGAATCATGCTTCCTGGTATTTATCTAAAAAGTTGAAAACTTATATCCACATAAAAACCTGGAATGTACATAGTAGTGTTATGCATAATTCCCAAAGCTTGGAAGTGACCCAAATCTGTCCTGCAATAGATGAATGGATAAAAAACATAATACATCCATACGGTGGAACATTATTCAGCAATGCATGCATGAACAGGTAGAGCACAGGGGATATTTAGAATATGGAAACCACCCTGTGTGATGCAGTATTAATTTGTGCATTTCCTTATACATTTATTAAGACCAATGGATTCTAGAACACAAAGAGTCAACCCTAAAGTAAATTACAGACCTTGGTTAATAATCATGACTCGATGTTGGCTTATCAATTGTAACAGATATACTTCACTAATGATAGATAATACTAGGAAAAACTGTGCAGGTGTACACACACACACACACACACACACACACACGCACACATATAGCTGTTCTTTCCACTCAATATTTTTGTAAATCTAAAACTATTTTTTAAAAATAAATCTATGAATTTTTTAAAGATATAAGCGCCATTTTAGGTCCACACCAAAACTGAGTGAAAAGCCTGATTTGGGAATTCTCACCAATTATTTACAGTTTATCAAATTCTTTTGTCTCTTTCATTTTTTTTTAAGATTTATTTATTTTTAGAGGAGGGAGGAAGAGGAAGAGTGTAAGCAAGGGAGGGACAGAGGGAGAGGGGGAGGAGAATCTCAAGCAGATTCCCTCCTGAGTGCTGTTCGATCCCACCATCCCATGACTCTGAGATCATGACCTGAGACGAAATCAAGAACTGGATGCTCAACCAACTGAGCCACCCAGGCTCCCTGGTCTCTTAATTTTTGTGTGTTACGTGTTCAGCCTTTGGAATATAAGTGAGAAACTGACGGAGAGAGAATTTCCAGAGGAAGAGATTGCAGTATTTTCTTTTTATGAGCCCTTATCATATAACACAGCAGGAAATGCTGAGTATAAATAGACCATCTTTATTTTTTATTTTGTCTATGCAACTTAGATCTGTATTGCCACTACATTAAGTTTTCATTTTTGAGAACTTAAAGAATAGCTTTTACCTATTTTTCACAATCTATGGTAATTTAGCAATCCCTACTCACATATTAATTGATATTTCATTTACCAGGATAGTGAAATCAATAATGTCTAACTAATTTCAGGTTATAATATTAAATAAGGTGTAAAGTGGGAATTGGGGAAAATGTATTTTTAAAAATATCTGTAAAACAAACGGTTTGAAATAATGGAAGTGGAGTGGGTTTGTGGAAATAAATGGGACGGAACAGAAAACTGGATTGAAGTGGATATAAGTGAAATAATGGGTTAAGTGAGATTGATTTCAGTGGAACCCTTTATATAGGCAAATTGATAAGTAATCATTTTTTGCATGTCATGAATTACCCACATTTCCACCATCTCTCATGTTCAAGGAAAGTGCTGACAAATTACTGCTTATTAGGGAAACAACCATGAAACAAAATGACACTCCACTTCAGGCAATATATGCAGTCAAAATCAGAATGCTAAAAACATTTAAAAATCTGTCAATTAATCCTCTTTTTTTCACGACTATATTGTTGCTGATTACAAATGAGTCATGGAAACAATTTCTTGCATACAGAATTTAGATTTAAGGAGTGTTTGTGTCAAAGCATAGAAATTCAGGAATTACTCCTAATTTAGCCAAACCTAGATAGTGCACAGCAATCTCTAATAGTTCACTCAGAAATGAGTAAATGTAACCCGAGTGACTGTGACCGACTCACTCAGGTTCGTCACCAGGAGGATGGCTATACCCACTCCATGAGTATCGCACGGACATTCAGACTGATGGACATCAGCTTCACATCCATGTTTACGAGCATGTACAACAGAATGAATGATAGTAAATAATGCATGGGGGGAAGTCAGAGAAGTAGTACCAGAGATACTGCATTTGTTTATGTGTATACCAAAAAGGAGACAGAAACACCAGTTATGCCAACGCAGAAAAATGATGTAACTGTTGACCTGGCATCGGGTTGGGAAGGAAGCAAGTGGGAAGGCAAGCCTGTGTCCACGGGGCATGGGCAGCAAGTGCAGTGGGGAAGAGGAGAAGAGATGGCTGAATCTCAGGTGCTGGGGGGGGCGGGCAAGAAGCTGAAACTCGCGGACACCTGAGGAGGGGGCACCATTGTGTCAATGCTACCAGTGACCCTGAGCTTCAAGGAGGGTTTCGGCATCCCTGGGAAAGCCAGAGGCAGCCGCTCCTGTGAGTGTTGGAAAACTGCACACTGAATCTAGCCGTCCCTTCAGAAAGGAGCCAATCTGGGCAGACTCTCAGGAAGAAAGACCATGGAGGCCACAGGGAGCAGAGGAAGGAGCAAGCCTGGTGTCTGCCCTCTCGCTCCCTGCAGTAGAGTCTACCCTGGGGCCAACTGGCCCAGCAGGAATGGGTTTGCGGGGCCCCAGCCCAGCACCATGGAGCCATGGACACGAGCTCGGTCGCTGACCTGGGGCTAGACAGTAACCCCTCTCACCTTCTGCCCAGTTCCCTCATTCTGGGAACACAGTGGGATTGCTCCTCCCCTTTCTTAAGATGTGTCTTGGATCCTCCCATCCCACCCCCAGAGCATCTAGGCTCCATCCATTTCAGCCTCTTCAATGAGACAAAGAACTTCCCTGAAGTCTGTCTCCTTGACTCAGTCGCCTCCTGAACCAGAGTCCCTTTCCTAAGCTGCACAGCAAACCGCCCACACTTGTCTCGTGGATTGTGAGCCCTGCAGCATGGACGCGCCAAGTCTGTAACTCTCCCCTACCCGTCTGTAATCTCCCTGAGGAGAGGAGCCCCATCTGGGGCATTTTGTTACAGCAGCCCGCGCAGACTGAGACAGATGCCAAGGATGTTGCCAAGTGGAGGCTGGAAACAACAAAGGAACAAACCCTCCAAGAGAAAGAGTGGAAGAAGCATCCTGGTCTAAGAGCTCATCGCTTGGACTTGGTGCCAGCAAATCTCCAGGGCGAACTCATCAGACAAAAGACTTCACGATGCGAATTAACAACCACTGAGCACAGATGCCTGACCCCCATACCCGGGTGGAGGCTCTCAGAACGTTGTGAGTCTGGGGCTCTGGGTTCAGCATATCCATTATGGTATCAGCCTAATCCCTTGCCGAGAAATGCACGTCCTTTGTGACCTAGATGCTTTATTCTGTGTTGTCACTCTGGTTTTCATTAGTCCTGTCCTCAAAGCAGAGCAACTACATGCAAGTCAGTGTGCATTCGTTAGCTGGCTTCTGGAAAAGAGAAAGTGGGTGAAAACGGACTCAGAATGTAAGATGTCGAGCCTCAGCACCTTCAAACCGTGCCTCGGAATAATAACAAAACAGCATTCCAGCCCAAACTAAACCCAGCGTCAGTAGATCCGTATCAGTTCTGCCACTGTGCTGCAACTGGGTTTTAGTTAACCTTGCTTAAAAGTTTATACCATCTGGAATTCTCAAGTTGTGTTTGCAGGTAAGTTTTTTCTTTACGACTGGACAGCCTTTATTTATTTATTTTTTTCCTTTTCTCTGTCATTAGTGATGTGTAGACTCATCTGGGTATATTGGTTGTTAATTGGAATACCCACCAAAAAATAATTAGCACAGACTCTCGGTATGATGTGACAACTGAACAGTCATGACGAGCTGGGTTTCGAGTCGAGGAAATACGGAAATTGCGTCTCTCTCAAAATAGCCTGCTCAAAACCCGGATTAAGTGTGAGTGCCTAGATATCTAACAGCAGGCGGACCACAGAGCCGGGAATCAAGAAAGGAACATCCAAAGTGATTACGGGAAAAGAGAGGTAACGAGGTAAACCCCAGCAACGACGCAAATGTGCAGCAGCGAGGAAGTGACCAGGAGAGAGGGTCTGGAGGAAGACACACCCAGAGGAAGGAATGTTTAGGGTAGTATTAGCACACACGTGGGGAAATACAACTCATTTGAAAAAGAACATTCGTACTCTCTGCCCCAGAGCGTCATGAGAGTGGCGCCATTACATTAAATAATTATCTCTCTGGGGAGGAGGCACAAGCAAATTTACTGAGGTATTTAAAATCGGACCGGGGAAGCAATTTTTAAAAATCCCACTGAGAGCTATAATTCACTGGCAACGATATTGACTCGACAAAATGTTTCCCGTTCTAATTTCAGAGGGCTGGATGAGGCTCTTATTTCTATCCTCTGTTTTATCTCTAACCAACGTCTTCTGAACTTGAAAGGGGGCTAACCAATGGGAAGGAAGTGCTGGAAGTCCTTGAAAAAAATACTCGCGATTTAAGATCTGTAGTTCTTACATCGCAAATGAAATACTGAAGACCAATGAGGCTGACGACAAACGAACACCTTCATTCATAAAATCGGTATTAAGGAAGAATCTTATTTCATGGACGGGTCCGTTTCCTGATGAGAGTGTGTTCGCTGGAGCCCATCAGGAGCAGAGCGGCTGGGCTGCTTCTCCTCTGTTCTCGTCTCTGCTTGCCACTGGCCTCCACCCTCCGTGGGTACTTGTATCTGAAAACACCTGCTCTGCATACCTCACAGAGGGGTAGTGAAGATGGAACGGAGGACCGGGTAAACAGAGCTGTCTGAAAGGCTAAGCTACTCTCCCAGGGCAAGGACCAGTGTCATGTGATGTTAGAAGGAAGACAGTAAAACGGTGAAGTGACCAAGTCTAGTATGGGATTATGCGCTCAAACGCTTGATACTCATAGAGAGAGCTCTAGGGTTTCAGAAAATGGGGATCACACCTACAGGCTGAACTGGATGAGACTGTATACACCCCAGTGACTCCCTCAGTGCCTTCAAGTGGCCTCTTCTCCCTGACCCAAATGTTTCAGGCAACATCGTCAACCCGTTTTCATTTCCTCCATCCCCAGATGACCCTTCAAATGCTTTGCTTTCACTAACTCGGTCCTCGGCCTTTCTGCCTTTCCGACCAGGGATCCCACACTGACGCAGGACACTGGGTTCCAGCTTGCTGTGTTCCTCTGGTCTCATGTCCTATCCTGCCCCTAAAATGCTGCAGTTTTCTGATGTCTAGGCCTGCTCTCTGAGAAACCCTTCACGTGTTTCATGAGCAATTCCTCCACGCTCCATAAGGACTGCCCTTTCTGAGCCTCAGCAAAGCCCGCAGGTCCCCCTGTAGGTCCTCCTCGTCTCGACCCCTTCCCACCCCATTTTCGGTGTGATGCTTTCTGGATGGAACACATGCACCCACATTACAACCGCGTGACTTCACAGGCTTCAAAACTCCTTCCAGTTTTCCTGTGGATTTCTCATGTATTTTTAAGATGTTCCAAATACATTCACCCTTTCCCTATAGAAGATTAGTCACTGATTTATTTAAGGTGTAGTGACCTTCATCACAAACTAAGCCAATTTTCCATCTGTGTTCTAGGACTTGCCCTCCTTCTGTGCTATCTAAATAAGTGAACGTTGTTGTGCTTTTCATTGGGGCTGATGAGCGATGCTTACAACTTGGTGGCTGTAAAGGTATAATCAGTAAAATAAGAGAAAGGCAATTTGGAACAAATTCTTTGCTCATAAAGATTGTTGTCCTGTATTCCCCAAATCGGTTGATGTGGGACGGGTGGTGACCTTGGGGGGCCTTGAAGGACATGACAATGAGACAGCTGGAAGATTCTCCGTGTATCCACAGGGCTCGGTTGTAGTTAACAAGGACTGACCTCAGAGTCCCTGAACAACCCCCCTTTCCTTTCAAGGGAGGCTCACATCCCACCTTCTCCCAAGCGTCCCTGCTCTCTGCCGCTTGCTGTCACTCTCCTCTGAACTGTTGGAGCACTGTGTCTTTGCCCCTGGCTTCCTCATTAATGACTTAGCATAGACTGCAGCAGGTAATTACAAACATATTTTTAAGCATGCGCGTATTCACCCTTGCCAAATTGTTGCAAGCCATGGAAGGCAGAGAACACACGGCATGTATCTGTTCCCCAGGGTCTGATGCTGAACCCCATGTTCCATCGATGCCCCAAAAATACAGAGCGGGGACTTGGGCAGTAGGTAAAATGAGAAGATGCACAACCAAACAAGAGCGATCGCTCATCTAAAAGCAGGACTAGGCGTTTACTGGGTGGTTCCTTCATTCTCCATTAACACTTATCTTCAAGCAGATCTGAGCATTCAATGAGTGAATGCGTGTAAATCGCTTGATCCGGTATGGACACAGGGCACCTGCTCTGCAGACATCAGTGATGACTGTGATTGTTCAAGAACCACACTCCACCCAAAGTGGGAGCTCAGAAAATATTTCTGAACGTAAGAGGATTGAATTGGTAGTAAAGATGCCACAAACACTTCCTATGTTTGATTTTTAGAATAAATGACTGATCAAATCCTACTGAAGCAAATGGCAAAAGACGTTGTGCTTTAGTTGCAATAAAATTTCATGCGGATGCACTCATGGCAATCATAGTGAGGCATCATGGGGCCTGAGTACCAGAAGGAACAAATAATGGGGCATAAAGGAGACAATAAAGAGCTGTTCTGAATGTAGTTCTGGAGGAGGAGAAGTTGTATTTTTAAGATGTGACATATACGCCTCAATTTTTATTCCCAAGCTCATTATTGGAGCTGTGTGTCACTTTCTGTTACAGCCTTTTTGCTTTGTTTTGTTTTGATCTGAGAGGGTGAGGATTAAGGGTAATGTTGCTATAAGGGAAAAACCCTCCCCTGCTGCGAGTCCTTCTGTCTTGATACCTCACTGCAACACAGCCCTCTGGCACGTGGGACAGTTCTGCAGCCCCAGCTAGGTGTGCTGCCATCTAACCCAGCCCCGATACCATCTACCTGGAGATGGGTCGGACCCCACAGGCTGAAGTCACTCGTGGATGCAGGAAGGGTCCGCTGACCTCCTTCTTTCCCCAGGAGAAGGGTGCCTCGGTGGCTCAGTCCGTTAAGCATCCAGCTCTTGATTTTGGCTCAGGTCCTGATCCCAGGGTCGTGGGATTGAGCCCTGCGTCAGGCTCCATGCTCAGCACGGAGTCTGCTTGAGATTCTCTCTTGTCTTCTCTCGCTCACTCCACTCATGTTCTCTCTCTTTCTGTCTCTAAATAAATAAAATCTTAAAAAATAATAAAATAAAAACTGTCTTAACAAAAAATTTCCCCAGGAGAAAGGCACCTTCCCTGCACCGAGAAAAGCATAGCATTCTTACTGATGCCCAAACTGACCTGTGCAAACATACCTACTAAAATAACCCTAATTCCCCCATGGTCTCCCCATTTATGTCCAGTGTATTGCCCGTGGCCCACACCTCTTTTTCTCCTGTCTTATCAGTCTCTGCCATGTACCTCTTTGTTCAAATGGTACATGAGCTCTCAGGCTGGTCTCCTTCTTGGGTCTTCATCTCTTACCTAATGAAGGCATCCATGTACACGAAGAATGTTAACATTCAATAAAGTGTGTATGCCCTTCTGTTCAGTTGTTTGTTTGTATTTTTTTTGGGTTTAATTCCCAACAGCCCCAGACCCCAAACGAGTAGAGGAAAATCCTCACCTCCTCTTTAGTTCTGAGGACAAGGTTACCTGACCAGCCAATACCTCATTTATGCAACACCAACCAGGATTCAGAAATACTCCTGTCATAGCGACATTTCTTCTAGAAGCATCCATCAGTGATAGCTCCCTAGTAAAATTTTTCCTGATTGCCATACTTTATGCCCTTATTTTAATTTGCTTAAGCAGGCGTTATGATTATAAATTGGCTCTTGATTATCCACAGAGGTATTATCTCCCGATACTTTCTGAAAATAACCAAGCAGAAGAGGTACCTAAATTGTTTATTTTCTTTCACATCGCTCTGCACGTGCTGTTGCTTTTCTGGTTCCTGTGACTGACGGCCCATGAGAGATTGGATAAGGTGAACTATTTGGTGACTTCCCCAGCCCTTCAAAGAGGGGTGGAATAAACCTGGGAAGAAGGGGAGCTCGTGGGCATTTTTGCTGGAAGCGAGGGTCGTGGGAATGCTGAGGAGGCTCACAAGGGAACAAATTCCAAGCAAAAGTAGGCAGGCAGGCAGATATCCAGGGACTCTCCCAGCGAGCTTGGATCAGGCGCCAGACTGGGGTCATAACTGTGTCTTTATTGTATCGTGCATTTCTGGTACACCCCACCCCTGACAAAGATGGAGGCGCATCGTTAAACAACGTGAAGATTCTTTATCCTACTGTTTCCTCAGCCGTGTGCAGTGCAGGCAACCCATGCCCCGTTCGTATGGAGACTCGCATCGCGACGCGCATCTCTACTGCTGCAGGCCTGTCTTAGTCAGCTCTAGCTACTACAGCAAAAATGCCACAGACCGGGTGGCTCGTGAACAGCAAACATTTATTTATTCCTCACAGCCCCGGGGGCTGAAGTCCAAGATCAAGGTGCCTGAAGATTCGGTGTCTGGTGAGATCCTGCTTTTTGGTTCACAGACACATTTTCAGTGTCCTCACCTAGTGGAAGGGGGTGAGGGGGCTCTCTGGGGTCTCTTTTATAAGGACTCCCATCCTGTCATGGGGGCCCCACGCTCATGACCTCAGCACCCCCGGAAGTCCCCACCTCCTAACACCATCACAGTGGGGGGTGAGGCTTCAACATATAAATTAGGGGGAATACAAGCATTTACTTTACAACATGCCTCAAGGTCCACAGTGCCTGCCAATGAGTGCTGGAAGCACCCCACAGTGGGAGGGGAAGGAAACCAGAGGTGCGGGATCGGCACGCCCACGACTCTCAGCAAGGCACTGAGACCCTGGGCCGTCAGGGGGCTGCACGGGAGAAGGCCTGGGAGTGTCCCTTCAGGAAGTGGTGACAGTTCTGTGGCGGCAGAACAATCCCTCCTGCCACTGGCCCTGCTTATTTCCAGAAACGTCATCACCTTTTTCTCAGAGGTCAGCCCATCATGCTGGGGGGCCACACGCCTGGGAGGACGCGGGCGCTGAAAGCAAAGTCGAAAAGCCACCAACAGGTAGCGAAGCCAGGCCGGCAGGGGGATGTGCCTGAGGGGCCTTCTGCTGGCAGCTTGGCTAGCAGCTCCAGCCAGGCCCAGCAGGTGCGTTCTTTGTGACAGCGGGACGCCTCATGGTCATCCCTCAGCCCAGGCTGTGACCCACATGTCCCCAGGGCTGTGGCCATGGGTGCCTGCTGAGCCCGCACCGCTTCCTGCCGTGTAATACTCAGTTGCTGACTTGTCCTCGGGGTCTTAGCAGGATTCCTTCAGGCAAAGAATGGTCCATTCAGGAGGAGCCGTCTCCCTGCAGACCAAAATGGGAGAATCAGGGACCACCTCCCCACCAACCCAGGAACAGAAGGCAGGATTCCCGTGGTGTTTGGGTGGCGATTTATTAATTCGTGGATGGGGCCGTTCTGAAATTTAGAGGAGCCAGAAAGTTCTGGAGAAAGAGAGAGTGAGACAAAAGGACAGCACCTGCCTGGGAGGGTGGAGGAATTTTCAAACACAGTTATCTGTTTTTAATTTTACTTACTGAAGGTGGTGAACTCTCCACCGTTCCAAAGATGGAGTCAAGAGCCCCCTTATTTGGATGTCAAGTGAGAATGATGTCAGAGGCTTAAGGGGTGTATGGTCCCTCAGATTATATTAAAATTTTTATTATACACCAAGGCCACCTCCCAGGCAGAGCCCCTGGGGGCAGTCTGGTCCTCCCTACCCCCCGGCTCAGGAGTGTCAGCTAGCCTCCAAGGGCCCCCACCAAAGGTGCCCAAGGTGGACTGCCATATCCAGCCTTACCGGGGAGAGGGAATTCCCGGGCTCTGCCCCGCGGGCGAAGAGCTCCAGGCCTGGGGAAGCCCCAGCAGAACCGCAGAAGAACCCCAGGTGCTAACGATAAGAAGCCCTAGCCAGAGATTTAATTTTATAATCATCTCAGGACATTGATATTTTTAAGTTTCTCTTATGGAATTGAACAAATTGTAGAGTATCAGTATAAATATTATTACATAATCATCTAGGACGCCAAATCTGAGGAATAAAGGGGAGTTGTTTTATCACCGTTTTCTTCAACCTTTAATGACTGTAAAATTACTGGAAAAGTTGAACGGCACGTGGATTCCATTTTGCTAATGATTTAAGAAAGTAGAGGAATCAGAGACAGGAGTAGAACAATTGAATTAGAGTCCGAACTTACCGTGAGAGACCTACACGTTGGGGTCACACAAAACAGGACCAGTTATATAGAAATAGGCATACAGTCGTGTGCGAGGCCGCTCTAAGGTGATGACTGAAAACACGTGCCCTGGAATAGGACCGCCCTGTCTTCGTCCCCATCTTCGTGTCCACTCCAGCAGGTGGGGAGCCTCCCCGTGACCCAGGGGCCTCATCTGGAGGGTGCAGGTAACAATACCCATCTCAGGGTACTGGTTGTGGACATAGAAGTGAGCGCACACCTGTAAAGTGCTGGGAACACACGCACACACTCAAGGAAAGAGTCGTGTCTTGCCCACAAACCAGCAGCACGAGAGCTGATAGGCATGATAAAGTGGGGTCTCGAGTCTGCTTCTCCACAGACGACGTCCTAGCTGAAGTCACATCGAGCAGAGTTGTTTCCAAGGCCAGACAGAAACTTGTAATTTGGACACTGGGATAGGAGTTTCACACCTGTTATATCTGTTAATCCTCACAATAGCTTGAAAATCTGGTGCTGTTATCTATAGAGTTGTGCCAACAGAGACTCGGGGAAGCTGTCCTCCAACAAATAGGTAAACTAGCATTTGAAGCCAAATTTAATAGTCTAAGATGGAGATTGAGAAATTGGTACTCATTCAAGGGGGTGGGGGAATGGAACAGTTAGAAATCATCAAACTAGGGCACCCTCCAGAAACCTGGGCACAGCTCATATGAACAAACAAATCACAACAAAACACGCTTGACATGAGACCTCGTTTTTGTCCAAAGTACCCATGATGGGCAGAACATGGGTAACAATGGCCATAGTTGGGATGAAGACTAGTAATGTTTGTGTGAAACTTATATTTTAATAATTACATCACTTTCTATTCAGGAGGCAAATATTGTCAAGAAAGAATTCAAATGTCGAAGGGGCATTAGAACAATCTACTATTCGATTGTATTTCTTATTGAGTAAAGACCCAATGAAGCAAACACTGGGAATATTCAAAGTCTGGTCATCTGGCTCAAATTAATTTCAGTAGCAGGAGAATAGCATCAATTACACACTAAAATAGATCTAACATTATTAGTGTGGAATACAGGGAGGCCAATCATGATTCACTTCCGTGGGCTTAGGTGACCTCAACACCAGAACATCTCAGCTCAACTAACCTCAAGGGGGCTGGTATTGTTGCAGAAAGCCCTGCTCGGCACTCCCAGGCAGGTGAACTGTTTATGCATTTGATATACCCCAAATGGACATGTTGAAGACCTATTTACCATTCTGATACCAGTTCCAGTGTGGGGGTGTCTATATAGGTCCCCCCTACAACACTAAGCAATTCACCACCACCTGGGTGTCCTACAATTCGACTCAATTCTGACACTGTCTACCTGGAGAGGGGTCAGATCTCACAGGTGAAGGGCTCAGTCCCACAAGACTGCCTCCACCCTTCATACACCGATTACAAGTCCACGTTGTGTGACCAGGCTTCTGACAGATGGCTGTAGATCGGAGGTTGCAGCAACCCTCTCTCTAGATTCCATTAATTTGCCAGAGAGGCTCATAGAACTCCGAGAAATAGTTTACTTACTGGATCACCAGGTTATTTTTTTTTAAGATTTTGTCTGTTTATTTTAGAGAGAGAGAGAGCAGAGGGAGGGGCAGAAGGAGTGGGAAAAAGGGGATCCCCAAGTAAGATCCCTACTGAGCAGGGAGCCCAACGTGGGGCTCAATCCTAGGACCCTGAGATCATGACCTGAGCCAAAATCAAGAGTCGGCAACTAGGCCATCCAGACGCCCCTGGATCACCAGTTTATCATAAAGGATGTAACTCAAGAATGGCCAGATGGAAGAGACACATAGGACAAGGTATGGGGGAAGGGCTTGGAGCTTCCATGTCCTCCCCCAGAAAGCCACTGTCCCCAAGTCTCCAGGGGTTCCCTGGAAGCTCTCTGAACCGCATCCTTTTGGGGTTTTATGAAGGTTCCATTACACAGATCCCCCTTCCAGCCCCTCTTTCCTTCCTGGAGATTGGTGGGGGTGCTGGATCTGAAACTTCAAACCCTCCAGTCACAGGGTTGCTTTTCCTAGCACCCCAAAGGTGCTAGGATCTCTGTGCCAGAAACAGGGGAGAAGCCCGAATATGCATTTCGTACTATAAATCACAACACCACGGCCTCGTTAATCAAAGACCTTGAGCCTGGCAGGGAATGGTCCCTGCCTGCCGCTCTCCCAGCAGGAGTGACAGTGGCCCAGAGACAGACTCCTGGAGTAAACACCTGCTCTGGCCCTGACCTGGGGGTGAGCCAGAGGACTCTGCGCAGCTCTCAGTTTCACTCTCTGCGTGAAGGACTATCGCCAGAGTGAAGGAGATCCTGCGCCCCCCGCGTTCACCCAGTGCCGGAAACAGAGCTAAGTCCTCAGCAAATACTATTATGTCATTAACAGGGCTGACAATTTATGGCAATTTCCTTCCTCATTTCATGTTTTTCTGTCTGATTCGGCTGTCCTACTTTTCATGCTATAAATCTGGTATCTAACCACAGATAGCAAGTTCCAACAGAGTCTATATTTTACAGCTTGGTCGTTCATTCTGACATTGTCTAAAACGCCCTGCAGCATCCAGAAGCATTCAATAAATCCTTGGCGAATTAAAGGGATTTTCACATTAATAATGGTAGCATTTATTATGTATTTTCTTTGTGCTGGGCCCTGTGCTGAGTGTTTCACGTGCTCGAGCTCATTTAATCTCCACTAACAGCCTTGAAACGCAGATACTCTATGAATGAAATACGTTTTTTGATGAGTGGCAAGGAAGCTGTATTTTTCGTTGCCATAGCAACAGAGGTCTGGCCACACAGATCCGATTTTCAGAGGCATAGTCATTGTTCTGCTCTGGTCTCCTGTGTCAGCGCGGTTTCAAGGCACTCACATGAAGACAGTGCGGCGTGAGGCCTGCCCAAAGAGATTTTCGTCATTGCTGCCATTGTTTCCCACAACGGCAGATGGATCTTCTAGAATCTAGACCCTCCCATTACTGCATGGAAGCTCTCTGTGAGCCCAGGCGCAGACCTCAGAGGTCCGTGGAACGTGCCAAAGACATACAAAACGAAAAGGGAGAAAGTTGGTGTGTACTTGGGGAGCTTGGCTTTAATTCGGTTGTTAAATGCTTGAAAGCATTGGGTCTATAAAAGTGCAGGGGGCACGATCGATTATGAAGGATTCAGGGTTTGCATGAGCACTTCACATACACTGTGAGCTGGCCAGTCGACACCCCAGACTTCTGCTCAGGGTCCTTGGCAGGCCAGATGGGTCCCAGAAATCTCTTTCACGGTGGCAGCCTCTGTTTGAGAAGGGATTGTATTCATAGATGTCCTTTGCAAGAGGTAGGAACTTTATAATGTACCCTTTATAATGTCTTGTCCACTCGAACTCATAATAAAGCACTAATGAACGTTCATGGTGCAATGAAAGAATGTGTGCCCTTGAGTAAAAAAAATAAAATAAAATAAAGAGATATATTTATAGAAATATATACATATGTGCTATAGTTTTCTAATTTTTAAAATGTTATTGAATACTAAAACACAGTATTTCATTCTTTTTACATTTTTGTTATGGTAAAGTAAACATACTATAATATTTACCATTTTAACTGTGTTTAAGTGTGCAGTTCAGGGATGTTCTATATATCCATATGTTGTGCAGTGATCACCATCCATCTCCAGAACCCTCATTGTCCCAAACTGAAACCCCTTATCCACTAAACACATATACTGCTTTCTTTCGTAGCAGCTATCAAAGCAGACTCATGAGGATTCTTGCTTTTTTCTTGTATTTTTTTTCTTTTCTTTTCTTTATTTTTTATTTACTGAAGTGGACTTGACATACAATATTAGTTTCAGGTATACAACATATGGATTCGACAATTCTATACATTACAAAATGCTCACCACAATAAGTATAATCACCATCTGTCACCATACAACATTGTTAAAATACTTTTCATCCCTGTGACTTATTTATTTTATAACTGAAAGTTTCTACCTTTTAATTCCCTTCCCTTATTTCACCTGCCCAGACCTTCCTCCCCTCTGGCAACCACCAATTTGTTCTCTATATTTATGAGTCTGTTTCTATTTCTGGTTTTGTTTGTTCATTTGTTTTGTCTTTTGGATTCCATATGTAAGTGAAATCATATGGTGTTTTTCTTTCTCTGCCTGATTTATTGCACTTAGCATTATACACTCTAGTTCCATCCATGTTGCTGCAAATGCCAAGATCTCATTCTTTCTTATGGCTGAGTAATATTCCATTGTACGTGTACACCGTATCTCCTTTTTTTAAAAGTTTTATCTTTAAGTAATCTCTACACCCAACATGGGGTTCAAACTCACAATCCTGAGAGCAAAAATTGCATATTCCCCTGACTGAGCCAGCCAGGTGCCCCGACCAGATCTTCTTTATCCATTCATCTACCAATGGACACACAGGTTGCTTCCATATCTTGGCTATTGTAAAAAATGCTGCAATTAACAGAGGGGTGCATATATCTTTTTGAATTACTATTTTTAAAATTTTTTTAAATTTTATTATGTTATGTTAGTCACCATACAATACATCATTAGTTTTTGATGTGGTGATCCACAATCCATTGTTTTCGTATAACACCCAGTGCTCCATGAATTACGTGCCCTCCTTAATACTTTTGTTTTGGGGGGTTAAATACCCAGTAGTGGAATTACTGGATCATAGTGTAGTTCCATTTTTAACTTTTCGAGGAACATCCGTACTGTTCTCCAGAGTGGCTGCATCAGTTTGCATTCCCACCAACAGTGCACGAGGGTTCCCTTTTCTCCACATCCTCACCGACACCTGTTGTTTCTTGTGTTGATTTTAGCCGTTCTGACTGGTGTGAGGTGATACCTCATTGTACTTATAATTTGCACTTCCCTGATGATCAGTGATGTTGAGTATCTTTTCATGTGTCTGTTGACCATCTGGATGTCTTTGGAAAAATATCTGTTCAGGTCCTCTGCTCATTTGTAATCATATGTTTGGTTTTCTTTGGTATCGAGTTGTATAAGTTCTTTACATGTTAACCCCTTATCGGATATGTTGTTGGCAAATATCTTCTCCAATTCAGTAGATTGCCTTTTCATTTTGTTGACGGTTTCCTTTGCTGTGCAAAAGCTTTTATTTTCATGTAGTCCCCATAGTTTATTTTTGCTTTTGTTTCCCTTGCCTCTGGAGACAGATCCAGAAAAATATAGCTAAGGCCTATGTCTAAAAGTTTACTGTCTATGTTTTCTTTTAGGATTTTTATGGTTTCAGGTCTTACATTTAAGTTTTTAATCCATTGTGAGTTTATTTTTGTGTATGGTGTAAGAAAGTAGTCCAGTTTTATTCTTTTGCATGTTGCGGTCCAATTTTCCCAACATCATTTGTTGAGGGGACTGTCTTTTCCCCATTGGGTATTCATTCCTCCTTTGTCGAAGATTAATTGCCCATGTAATTGTGGGTTTATTTCTGGGCTCTCTATCCTGTTCCACTGATCTATGTATCTGTTTTCATGCCAGTACCATAATGTTTTTATCATTATAGCTTCATGGTATAGTTTGAAATCTGGGACTGTGATTCCATGACAAATCTTAAAGCATGCATATATATTTCAGTCTCTAGCATTATGGGATATTCAAATCAGGAAACATATTCTGAGGTGTTTGACATTCTCTGTGGAAATGTGGGTCATGTGAAACTTAAAATAGGGAAGTGACTATGACTTTATTATTAAGGAAATGTGCTGAGAATTATGAAATTAACACATGAAATTAGATACTAAGCTTGAAATTTGAATCACATTTGCATTACTTGGAAAAAAAGAAAGTAAAAGGAATTGTGTCTAAAAGAAGCCAGAAAAGGATGTAGGTAGAGTTGCTTAAGATAATAGCATCCGACAGATTTTAGTACAGGTTAGCGGTTTGTGTGTTGCTCTTAGGCTCAAAGTGAGTTACATGGAGTTACTGATATTATTATTGTTAGTATTTTATGCTTTAATCTTTTCACACCTCACTTGCTTCCATGATGGATCTCACAGTTTCGTGGATGGTGCTTTAAGTGGGAAGAAGGTGGGAATACCAGGACAATGGATCTGTATCACAGTAACAATGGGATGCCGCCCAGATGGGCCCCCAGCACTGACCCTGCATTTTCCAAAAGCCATTGTATGAAGAACCGTGTCTAAAAACTCATAGAACTAAATTCAGTACATACATATTTGAAGGAGAATAACTCTGATTTGAGGATTACATTTTCGAATCCTTTTTTCTCTCCCAAGGGGATGGACTTTTCAAACTTGTCAAAAACACTCTTCCGTCACTATAGATCCTTTGTCCTCTCTCTTCCTTAGGACAGTCCACGAGAGTTACAGAGAAGAGCCTTGCATTACTAAATACTGTCAGTAGAACCAGATCGTGTCCAGGAGAATATTAAAGCTAAGCTAACGACAGAAAAAAATTGATTTAGCATTTGCAACTGAAATTTTTTAGTTTGCAATATCTTTTACTATATTCTCCATGTGAGCAAGTAAGCATTTTGAGTAATGAATGTTTATTACCGTATGCTCCTAATATAAGCTTTATATTCTGACCTACATTTATGTATAAATGTCCAATACATGGGTTAACAATATAGAGCAAAGATTTACAGAGTTACTTCATCTTTGGTGTTGAGTACCTCATTTACAGAAAACAGTCCAAAACTATTTGCCAAATGGAGCAGTTAGGGAATAATAGTTTTGTTCCAGTTAAAATAAATCCTGTAAAGGAGTTTTGTTATCTTATCTACGTAGCATCCTCTAAACTTAGCACATGTTTTATGCTATTTATATTATTTAAATAGGAAAATAAGAAACAGTTGAACTGAGCTGAATTATCAGATTAAGTTCTTTGTTTTTAATAAAAACATATGAAAGATAAAATAAGGGCCTTCTATGAATTTACTATTACCAAATAACTTTTCCAATATTTCTGAGATCTTTCTTTTTAGTCTTTTTTATACATATTTTATATAGCAATTATAATACTGTGCTTTGTTCACCTAACGTGAGCACATTTCACATTTTAGAAACTTGACAAACATTTTAATGAATTTTTGCTCATTTGTTGCCTAGACGTGTCATGCTGTAATTATTCACTTTTATATTGTTGAAAATTTAGATCTTTTATTTTTATTACTATTATGAGCACACTATGAGAAAGATCTTTCCACATGTGTTGAGATTATTATCTCAGAAAGATTCCCCAAAATAAGAATACTGAATCAAAGGCTATGAACATTTAAGATTCTTGTCGATTTGCTTCTTCAGGTAAATAATTTTCTCAAATAAACAAGACTTATTATTTATAGTCACATCAGCAATGTACCTGAGCACTCATTTTTTAATTATAAAATTTAAAGGTTATAAAATACCATTTCTTTTTAATACGAGTCTTTTGAGTAACAGTGACGGTTAGTCTTATGTGTCAAATCTACTGGGCTACAGGGTGCCCAGATACTTGGTCAAAAATTACTCCAGGTATTTGTGTGAGGGTGATTTTGGATGAGATTAGTATTTCAATGGATAGACTAGCTCAAGCAGATGGCCTACCCTCATGTGGGTAGGTCTCATCTGATCGGTTGAAGGCCTGACTAGAACAAAAAGCTGGCTCTTCTCCAAGTAGAAAGGAATTCCTCCTGCCTGACAGCTGTTGAACAGGAACACTGGGTTTTGCCTGCCTTTAGACCTAAACTGAAACGTGAACTCTTCTTTGGCTTGTGAGCCTCCTGGCTTGGACTAGACCTACACCTTCAGCCCTCCTGGGTCTCCAGATTGCAGACTCACCGTGCAGATCTTGGGACATGTCAGCCTACATAATCACATGAGCTGATTCCTTATAATCTGTCCATCCATCCATCTATCCATCCATCCATCCATCCATCCACCTACGTATCCATCTATCCATCTACTTATGCACCCATCTATCTATCTATCTACACATTCACACATACATACATATGTACATCCTTTTGGTTTTGTTTCTCTGGAGAGCCCTAAGACAACCACTTGACCAGTTTACTGCCTATTTGCTAATTAATTACATTTCCTTACTTTTGAATGATATGCTCATGTTCTCTGGCTATGTATAATTTAGGGCGTTCTTACTGGTTGCCAGGAACTAAATTCTATACATTTTTATCATATTTTCAGTAAACTTTAACTGTCCTGACCAACCCACCTTCCTAAAATCTCAAGAAATGCACTCAGAAACACTAAATTTTAACGAAAACTTAAAGAAAATTCTGATTCAGAAAAAAAGAAACGAATGAATAACTAGAGTATGTAGGACACGGCTTCTCTTCCTCCTGGTCAAAAAAGAAAAAAAAACGAAAAGCCAGTTGCATGTTTAGTCCTCTATGAATTAGCTGCTCTTTTGGCATTGTGTCATGGCCAAATCCCAAGGATTGGCCCCGGGTTCTCCAGCAATGCATTAGGTCTCTGCCACTACAGGGCAGTTTGACAGAGCCGTGGAGTTCATTTTTGCTTGTACTGGAGAGATTCTCAGCCTTGTGAAGGCCATCAGCCCGAGGCATTGGCAAAGCAGTGGGGTTGCGGGCCGAAGGTCTGCCCTGAACTGTGCAGGTGGGCCTCCCGCCCTTGGCCGTCTACCTCTCACAGCTCCAAGCTTCGGGAAATAGGGACACCACTGCTCCCATCTGGCACCTTCCTACGTCTCGCAGTTGCCTGTCCCTACATCCGTCGACAGGACATTTGCGCCAGCCATGCGCTCTTCCCTCTACCTTGGAAGCTGAAAGAGAAGTAAAACAACTCTGCAACCAACAGGAACAGTTTCTGACCTCTGTGGTGGTTCTTAAGGATTTATTTAGCTGCTTCTGGTTTTCGTGGCAAGAATTTCCTTGAAACCCTAAAAGGACCTCCACTTTTACATAAATCAGACCAAAACAGTCCCCGGCCTTGCTTGCTATCGTTCTCCCTGTGGCTGACCACGAGCTCTGTGTGTCAGGGACGCGCAGCCCGGGACCCTGGCCAGAGCACTTCCTCCCTTGCTCTTTCCCAGGCCCTTAACTCCATTAGGAGGGGCCTAATTGGCCACAACCTGCACACAGAGAGGGGTCTCTACCTTAAAAAGCCTCAAAAACCCACTGTCCAAACTAAAAATCTCAGCACGCTTTGCTGCCTAATGTTCACTTACAGAAGAAAAAAAAATGAAAACTGGGATTAAGAGAGCCGGAGGAAATGGAATTCCAGCCCTAAAACCCAACTGACCAATAACTAGCCACAGAAAGTGGGATCATTCATTGTTTTTTCCTGAGACTAAAATTAAAACTATTATTATTTCCCCCACTTAATGGTTTAAGTTTAACCAACAGTTGTAAATATTTTAGCAGGCAAAGAAAGGTTTTTCTTAATAGGATTTCATTCAAAATATAGGATAGTAATTAAAGGAAACCACTGGTGTTTACAGTTTTATACTCCCCCTATTAAAATGAGCTATGTATGAAGAAAAATGTGTATCATAAATGGAGATTATGGTCACGGGAGAGGATTATCTATTTTAAGCTAAATATAAATAATTCATATGTTCCCCATAATAGCACATGCTGTCCTAGATGTTTGATATCAATTCATAACACAAAGAAACCGATAATGTTACTAAAAGGTGGTCATAAAAATATTTCTAATTTCCATTGTCTACCACAAAAATGCTGGTAATTATTCAGGGCGAGAGCTTTTTTTGTTTTCTGAAATTATTCTAACAAAACCACTTCCTTTAAAGATGCATGATGAAGTGCAGGCCTCGGCTCATTGCAAACACATCTGTGCAAAATTGCTAAGAAACCTATTCGAATGTTTCATTTCTTTTTTAAAGTGCATATCTTGGGCTGTAATGGTCATTGGAAAGTGCTGCTAAATTTGCAGGAGAAAATTTTGTATAGAACATTGCTTTAGGGAGGAAATGACAATTAAGCCCTTAAAAAAAGATTTTGCAGCAAGAGGATTGTATTTCTATGGCCTCAAACATTTTCTTCCTACTTTTTTGTAACACAAGAAAGATTTGGGGTTGCCTTAACAAAAAACCTAGATAAAATAAAAACAAAGATGATTAGCAGAAAACTAAACAGCTTAGGGTCAAGCTGCTGATTCTTAGAGACTCCTCCAGGAAAACCAGAATTCTAGATCATATCATTTCTCTGGGCCACACCTGCCTCCGAAAGGCAGGTTGTATAGTTAGAAAAGAGCCGGGGTGGCAATCCAGGACCACAGGTCACTTCAAACATCCCCGCATCAAGGAGAAGACAGGGGAAAAGAAATGCCCTGGACAACGAGTCCACCAAATAGAGACACTTAGTGACCATGCCCTGTGTGAGATCCTGGGGCACAGGACCTGCAAGTACAGACTCATGCTTTGCCTCAGGAAGACCCTGGTCTTTAAAAGCAGAAGGGGGGCGGGGCGCCTGGGTGGCTCAGTCGTTAAGTGTCTGCCTTCGGCTCAGGTCATGGTCCCAGGGTCCTGGGATCGAGCCCCACATCGGGCTCCCTGCACCATGGGAAGCCTGCTTCTCCCTCTCCCACTCCCCCTGCTTGTGTTCCCTCTCTCGCTGTGTCTCTCTCTGTCAAATAAATAAAATCTTAAAAAAAAAAATAAAAGCAGAAGGGGAGTGTCGTCGAGTGCTGAGCCATGAATGCAGCCTACAACAGAGGAGGTCACTAGTGCAGCAAGAAGCCACCCCGCGAGCAGAATGGGAGGTGTGGGGCAGCAGAGTGGGACACACCCATGGCGATGTCACCTTGGCCGCTTCGGCCCCCGTCCCGCCCTCACCTCCACCTGCCTGGCTCTCCTTCTCCATCCTTCTTCCCTTCCAACCTGCCAAAGGCAGTACCCTAGAAAAACCAAGTTGAAAGAGATCTCAAAACACGAGGTTCAGAATGTTCAAATCATTCAGGGTCTCAGGTTTCGCCCCTGCTAATAATTTCAGTTCTTCTTGCTGGACAGCTAGGCAAGCCCCGTAGAAAGCATCAGGGAGGGCCAGCCCTAGTCCCTTTCCAATAGCTGGCGGGTCCCCATGAATAGAGTGAGGGGCAGTCTCGCTGGGAGGTCTTTGGGGCTTCCTCCACGGAGCCATGCCTTTCTTCTGCGACCTTCCAGCCCTGAGCTTGTGTGCCTCCGAGCCTGTTTTCCACACCTGTGAGCCGCCCGGACCACAACTTCCCAGGCTGGCCCAGTCCCACCCTGAATGATTACACTTCCATCCTGCCTTAATGTGTGCCTCTCCCTGCGTCCCTCTTCTTTCGGAGACTACCTTCCACGCCTCTGCTCAAATCTGCTCCTTCTCGCGGGCTTTCTGCGGTTTCTCATGTGATGCTCAGTGATGAAACCATCTACAGTGTTCCGGCAGCTTCTGAATAAAGCCAGGTGTTTTCCACTGTTCTAGTCCTGACTCTCCAACCAGCTTTGTGGCCTAGAAGAAACCCTTTCCCAAAATCAGATATATTGTCTATAAATGACTGGTCTCTTTGGATTATATGTTGGGTAAGAGACCATCCTGATGAACTCTGGAGGTGCTCGCAAGCTTACACTACATTCATTTATTTATTTACTAATATATTTATGTGGTCAACAGATAGTTATTTAGCACTTGTTCAGTTTGGGGCACTATGCTAACAGCTAGCAAATGTCGTATAGGATGGCAAATTAAAATAAATTACTGATTAGAGTTTGTATTGATATACATCACTTCCATGCATCTATTTATCTATATCCTTACATAGAATGACCTATTATCCACCCACCCATGAGCCCACTGTCTCCAGCACTATATTATATGCTTCTTAAGAAGAGGGACAGAAACCGTATCTCCCTGTATACAACCCAAGAACCCAGCACACTGCCTTTTGGTTGACATGAATGTTGGTGAACATTCATTCATTCATTCAACACTCATGCTACGTGCCACTGTGTGCTTCAAACAGAGTCATCACAAAGCCCTGCACTCATGGACTTTACATTTTATGGGGGGAAACAAGGAATGCAAAACTCAATGAAAGAATAAACAGCATCAGCACAAACTTTCAAGTAGTTGAGAGTAGATAAATAAGTGAGAGAAATGTAAACGCAACAGTGACTCAGCACCACAAAGGGAAGATGAGAGAAGGCCTGTTGGAGGGGAGCGCTGAGCAGAGACCTGATTGGACAGAAAGAGCAGGAAGCTGTGAAGACAAAGGAAAGCAGCATTTCAGTGCAGGCCAGGGACCAGAACACATGCCATATTCCGGGAAGAGAAAAGAAGGCCAATGGGTCCAACAATAGCAAAATCAGAGAGCATGACATAGCACTGTGGACAAGAATGACTTCTTGAATGGACTGTAGACAATGAGGTGCTTCTTTACCCGTCAGCCAACTGATCCTTTCAAAATATGTCATATAGTGCAACTCTTCTGCTCAAAATAGTCCATGATTTGGCCACTTGGAATAAAACCCAGAGTCAATACAATAACTTAGGAGTTTGTAATGCCCTCTGCTCCTGACCCTCGCCCTCTAGCCATCCACATGCCTCCCTCCTCACTGTCATCATCAAAAACTTCTTCAGAAGCCTTCCCAGACACCTGTCCAAAATCTAGCCCTTTCTTCTATCACTATCCACTAACCTCTCTGGTCTATTTTTCTTCTTAGCCCTTACCAATGCCTTGACAATTAACTAGTTGGTTATTTGCTTATCCGTTTGTTGTCTATCTCTTTGAACTAGGATCCATTATCTTGTACATGACTCTATACCCACCACCAAGAATCACGTCACACACAGAATGGGTACTCCATAAATATGGGCTGAATGAAGGAATGAGGAAAGTCATGGATGCAACCAGAACCAGCGAGGAATATAGAAAGCCATTGGATCAGCTCTGATGAAAGGGGACAGTATCTTGTATTGATGTCAGTAGTAGAGACGGAGAAAGGTGGGAAGACTCAGTAGAATCGATAGGAAAGGCGGTCAACCAGGCATGAGAAATAGTGGCAACTGAAGAATTAGGAAGGGCTTGGAAAAGTTTGGAATTTGAATAACTAGAGCAATGGTGGGACTGTTCACTGGGAAGAGAGGACTAAAGAGTATGGTTTTCTGTTCATTTTCGTATTTATACTCTTATTTTTACTGAGAGTTTTTCTTTTGTCCATAATAGTCTTGTGTAATATGTTAGCTCAGTGAAAAGTTCACTTATGCAGTGGATTAACAAGTCTGAAGCTCATAAGAGAAGTCATAACTAGAAATATAAACAATGATCATGTACATACACAAATAAGTTTTTTTCAGAGCCATGCAGGTGAATGACTTTGCTTGAGAGGAGAAAGCTGTTATAGAAGAAAAGGGGGTCAAGATTCTATCTTCCTGACATTTAGAGTTTGAGAAGATGAGGGAGACCCTGCAAAACAGACTCAGAAGAAGGAGCCGATAAAGCAGAAGAAGAATCAGGAAATAATACAGGGTCTTAGGAGGAAATGTATGGTCGGCTGCGTCAAATGCTCCTGAGAGTTCAAATAAGATAATTCCAGGGAAGTGAACATTGGATTTAGCAACACGAAGAACATTGTTGACCTGAAGAGAACAGTTCCCAGTGGGGTCATAGGAACAGTAGCCTCTGGAAAGGTTAACTGTTAAACTTAATATATGCATAAGAAGAAGGAATGCTGTCTCTGTCTATCATCCATCCATCCTTCCATCAATCCTTCCTTCTTTCTTTCCTTCCTTCCTTCCTTTCATCCATCCATCCATCCATCCAACTGTCCATCTACCCATGCCTCAGGAGAAGGTACTGGCTCAGAGAGACAATGATGTCTAGTCCCCTATTAGGCAAGAATTGTTTGAAGTAATGGGGTTACATGCTCAAGCGGATATGTCTGATAAGGAGGAAAAACTCAAAGAAAAGATTAGACTTGAAATAATGATATAGGAGATTGTCAAATCCATGAGAGTGGGTGGAATCATTGAGGGAAAAACATACTGGGAAGAGAGCAGAGGTTTGTGAAGGAAAGCCCAGTGGTCAGGGAGAAGCAGAGTGGTGAAAGGAGCCGGAGGGCAAATGTAGGCTTTTGTCAGAGATCTAATTCAGGGACCAGGCCGACAAACTGCAAGAATACATCTCAGAGGTTATTTGAGCAACTTCAAGTCAAGCTGCAGGATGCATGAAGTGAAAGTGTCCCCCATTGTGACTTGTTACTGCACAAGAATCATCACACGCCTTCAGCTGCAGCCTTGTGGCACTTAGACACACCAGGTGACCCAAATGTGGCATCCTCTTGCTCTATGACTATGCCAGGTGGGGGGGGGAGTTTCTGAGATTTCCAGCAGTGTGGCAGCCCCTCAGGAGGGCTGACCTGCCTTCTTTCTGATAAATTATAAGCTGTTCTCCTCCTGCAAGATCATAAAGGCATGGGATGAAAAGTGCCTGGAGAGGTCCATCAGGAGGCTACTTGTGGTTTTTCCTCTAAAAAAAGATGTGAAGTTTGGAAGAAGAACTAAAGCTCCTCCTAATATTTCTACTTTTGGGTGGGCTAGAGAAGAACAATGGGCCAGATTCCATGCTGGGGACAACAATCTAGTTATCTGGCCTGTGCGAAGGAAAGCTGCTGTCGCCCCTGCAAAGAGCTCCCAGGATCACAGGTAGCCAGCAGCCAGCATCCGTCCCAGACGACCCCAAGTCCCAGCCACCCAGGGCCGGTTCCCTCCCCTCTCCCCACACACACGTCCCTTCTGACACCTTCCTCCAGTCTCTCCAAGGTCGCTCTCTGTGGCACGTGCCACAGTGGACTCTGACATGTGGGGCTCTTACCTGAGCCCCTCTGCCTCCTGCTTCTCATGTCCCTCCACTCGGACAATGCTCTCAGATGCAGCCACTAGCCTGCGTGAGGTTGAACGAGGGACCAGAGAAGATCCCTAGTTAATATCTCAAAAAAATATCGTGCCACCCACCACACAACATATCCCAACTTGAACATCCCTTTGGCCAAAAATGATCATTGTCTTATCTTCACACTCTGCCCAGCTCCTTCCCATTTCACGGTACTCATGCTCAGTCACCCAGGTCATTTCCTACCACACCCTCCCCACCAATGACACCGTCTCTCAATCTCTCACACTGCTGAGTTTGTTTCATCAGAAACCACAACTGGTGGTCCTTAGACACTTCTCTGGAAAAATACCATTTTACACAAAAAAAGATTCTCTTCCCCCAAAAAGGCTGATTAAATAAACACGAACAACTGAGAAGTCACTCGGATATATAGGTCAGTTAGCGAGTCACAACTGGAAACAAATAGGATATAGCTTAAAAGGATGCCTGAGAGCCATTTTTCCAAATCACACTGGCTCTTTAAAGTAACTTAGAATATATGAGCGAAAAGTATGCTCATTAGCAAAACCTAAATCAAGGCCGATGTAATTATATGGGTAACAGCTCGGTCTGAACACCTCAAGCTGCCTTGATAAGTGTCTCTGTCAGCTGGAAATGGGGATGGGTGCAGGGCCGTGAAGCTGCTTTTAGCTACAGACATTTGTGACTTTTATAACTAGATAAGAAAGATAAAATTTAATTAATTTTAGTGTAAAATGGAAGAATCACATTCTGATTCCCATAGACACTCAGGCAGCCACTTTCAAAGAAAACTGACCAGGTTTGACTGAATCACCAGTACTCGAATTTCTAAGACGTTCTCAACACCTGACACTATTGTCCACTTTCTAGCTCGCTCACTGCCCCTCAGCAATGGCTTAAGTATGTTTTGGTAAAAGCTAACTGCTATAACTACAAATAAATATATTTGTGGGTCAAACACTAGGACACGAGTTTTACAAAAACTTGAAGTTTTTGTAAATAATGGTCACATTTTAGAACCTGGTAATTAAATGGTAAACGAGATTAAAAGTTTTCATTATGTGTTTGAAAGTGGTTTTTTTTTTTTTCTATCTTAACTCAGATCTTGACTAAAATAATACAGAATTGATTTAGTCAATGCTATTTGATTTCTTAGAACTATAGCGACTAGAACAGGATTTCCTGGTTTTTGAGAAAGCCGCAGAGATCAAACAACACATCTGGAGCCCCGGGCCTCATCTGCTGGGTGGTGGTGCAGTCATGCAGATTGCTTTATTAGTGCTTGATTTCCACGGGTCTCCTTCTCTCTTTCCCTCATTGACTGGAGGAGTGCCTGGGACCCTCCGGGTTCTCCCCAGGACACCGAAGACTGTTCTCTCCAGTGGCTTCTCTGTGTGTTTGTTTCGATTTTGTTTCTGATTTGTCCCATGTTCCTTTTCACGAAGAAAAACGTAAAGGAAACTTTTAGACAGAGCTTTTCTCTTTTCATCGAAAGAGTAAATGCTTCTCCTGATCCTTTGGAAATTTCCCCTTTCATGATACACTAAGCATTAAGTCACCCAATGTGAAGACTGTGGGATTTTAGCAAACGCGGTACCAGGGGGTTGCGTGCTCCTGGGGCTCCCCAGCGCCAAGGGGAGCATACTGCCGGCTTGCGGTTCATGCTGTGTGTCTTCAGAGGAAGTGGGCTCATTTATCTCTGATTCACTCTGTGTCTTTTTCCTGGTACAGTGTGAGCTCCAAGTAGACCACATCTCAGTACCGTGGCCAATCAGAGACAGGGCTATCACCAAAATCCCATTGAAAGAGACGTCTACAGCTTGGGGCTGTTGATTGACTTTGCGTTTCTATCTCAATCCCAGCTCCCTGTCCTCAGCGCCAAAGCAGTCTGGGATTACAAACCGTGCAAAACTACACCTGGAAGTGGCGACAGGTATCCAACACGTGTCTAGTCTTTCCAAGAAGAAAAAAGCCAGATTAGGTTAACAATTGTTGACCTTTCCATTGCAGCGTAGTTATGACAAGGTGCCTGCATACACACCACTTTCGTGTCCCTGAAGCAGTGACCTCAGACTCCTGAAAAGTAGCTTCCTGTCCTTCATTTTTCTATGACCGGGTGGACTGGGATGCCTAGAACATGGCCTAATCTAGACCCATCCCAAAACATCTCCACTCCAGAGGCGTGCATGGGTAAGTCTCAGATTCACCTTCGTTTTATTTCCAGGTGACACACGTTCCTATTGGGGGGAGGGGAGGTGGTGCGTCCTGACCTGCAGTGTGTATTATGTTCACTCAAGATCAAAACAGTCATGTACTGAAATGGGACCCAGCATGAAATCCAGGTGCCCTACAAAGGATCTGGAGAGTTTTAGGTAAACAGCACACATTTACTGTCACCCACTCTGAGCGCAGGGTAGGGGGGCGCTAGGAAGCTCGTCCCCATGGCCGCTCACCGCAGAGACAGGGAGACTGTATAGCACACAGCAGGGAAAGGGTCAGGCAGGAGGGGGTGGCCCGGGGGGGGGGGTGCGTGATTAAGTTCTCCATGCAGCCTGAGAACCCATATAGGACAATGACGTCCTAAATCCAGTCCCCAGAGTATGGCAGATGCCAGACATTACAAGGACTATTTGTGTTTAAATTTGCTACTTTCAATAACAAAAATTGCTATAATGAAAATACTAAGGAAGTCCATTTGTTCTGACCTAGGGAGAAAAGTGCTGACACCAAGAACAGCCATATTTTCCCAACATAAAGTGAAAATTTGCAGTCACAGCCATGATCAAATAGTTAATATCTATTGACCAAATCTTTTTTTTTTCTTTAATCTTCAGTTTACCATTTATATTCTCCCTCCACAGTCAGGAAGAACTACTGAAGACATAGAATCCTAGACAGATGATAATACAACCATCTTTAGAATTAAAAGTCATATTAAATAAGCCCAGAGGCAAGCACCTCCATGCATAAATATGTCACATTTAGTTGATCATTAGAAAAGTGCGAAAAATATTATGTCTTCACCCTGACGAAATTATGGGAAGACATAAAATTTACTTGAACCTTTTAACCCTTGCCAAGATCTGACACAAAATGCAAAATCAAGGGCAAGCTGAGGGTTTTTTTCTAGCTCACAAAGTTGCCAACGAGCACCGCAAAGTTTGCTAGCGCATTTTGTGCTTATAATTTTAAGATCAAGTGTCTGGATCCCATGGTGGACCAAGGATTCATAGAGAGGAGGGAGCAAAATGGCCTAGGGATGGGCAGCCAGCAATGCATTGTCTGTGGAGAATTCAAAACGATGAGAAAGCCAGCTGAAAGTCAGTTCACTGTCTATTTTCCCATGAACAGGCAGCTACGTGTAATATCAGTGTGAAGTCCTTTATTAACAGGAGGGAAATCCTAACGGTTTATGAAACATTCACCCACATTATCACTTGCTGACAATCCTCAGTCGCTTAAATACACATAGAAAATCTCCCTTCACACAAACAAATGTAAAATAATACTAGATCAGAGGTTATACAATATGTTGATTGTTCTCCCCACTGTAGTTCAGGCTCGGGTGATACATTGTTGGAAGGCCCAGAGTAGAAATTTGAGCAGGTGCCTCCAGAATTGAAAGGAAACCTGCCACTCTGTAATTGACTATATTCAGTATTTCGAGTGAACTTGGTTTTGAATACATTACTCGAAATATTGTCACAATGCTCTTCTCGGCTTCATTGGTGAGAATAACTTTTGAGGAACTTCAACCACCAGGATTGGAAGGCATGACACTTTCTACGGTAACATCGTTGAAAATTATGAGGTTAAGGCAAGTCACGAACATTTTTGAAGTGCTAATTTTTGCAATGGACTCATTCGCTGTAATAAGCAAACACACGCCCTTGTAGTTTCAACGTGAAAAATGAAAGGACCGTGCAACATGCCAGGCGTGCCATTGTGAGCCTGATGAGAAAGCAGACAAAGAAACCCACACAGAGAGACGATGGGCCCAAGCAGCCTCTGCAGAGAGCACACATCGGAATACAACCCGTGGTACTTCATCTAATGCATGCATGGACTCAGAGCCTTACCTGTAAATACTCATGGCCATGACATGCTGCATGCAGACAGACATAAAACTCGAGAGATGGACCGGTCTGTGGAGAACAAGCTGTTGTTGCTGCTGAGAAACCAGAGAGAAGAGATAGAAATAGGGGTGGACTACGCAGGTAAAACAAGGCTCACGCTCAGTCCCGTGCTCCGGAATGTTCCTTCATCTAGTGTCAAAGTGCCAGCCCCTTTTTCAGATAGAAATGCTCTTTATCCCCATGCAGAGGAAGGAAGTGGATCACCGAGCAAATGCTTCTACACACACACACACACACACACACACACACACACACACACGGAATTTACCTTGAATTTTATACAGTCACTGTCATTCAGAATGTTTCAGAAACACCTGCTGTATGTCAGGCTGTGTGCTGGGCACCCAAGAGAGGCGAACAGAGGGAGGCCCTGGGAAATGGGCTGGCCCAGGCCCTACCCCCAGGTCAGCCTGCCTGTGGCACGAACAGCTCCCCACCCCCACCCCCCCCCACCCCCGGTAACTCTGACGCCCATGGTTTCGAGCTCCAGTTAACACAGACTCACATCACCCAAGGCTGTTGAAAACACTTGACTTCTCCGTCAGGCGGATGTTCTTCTGCACCAGTAGTCCCCAGACTCTGTGGCAAGGGACCAGCTCAGATTGCGTTTGATTGCTAGTTACTGGTTTTAAAAATCCCTGGCCTGCTAATTTTATAAATTAGAAAAATCAAATTACAAAAAGAAATGCATACAAAATGCAAGCCAAGCTTTTTACTATTACATTCGCTGACCTAGAATCACTCTGTCAAATTACTATAAAACTTTCTGAAAGCTACGAGTCTGGTTCTGTGCTGAGCATGTGACACACTAGTCACAAAGCGCTCGCAGACAGCCCTGGGGCGCACATCACCCGCTAAGTGGCCCCACTCTAGACTCCAAAAGAGGATTGATTTGTGGATCAATGTACGTCTAAAAACAAGGTAGTAGGAGGCTTAATTTTAATTGCCGGCAATAAAGTGGAAAAATGCCTGGCACATAATAAGCATGTAACAAATATCTGCTGGATGAATGAATAAACAGATAAATGAGCTGTCCCTGGCAGCCTGGGGGGAGAGGAGTACAGAGAGGGAAGGAAATCCCCCCTCAGAGAAGGTGCCGGGAGAGGCGAGGATGCCCAACACACACGTGGGAGTGCAGACACGGTACCATCAATAAAATGAAGATGCAAAAATTGTGAACATTCAGAGATTAATCCAATGAAACGTAACAGAGGAAAGTGCAGATTCACTGCGTCTGGAAGAAAGTGAACCGCGCCCCAACAAGACCATGAAAAAAAGGACACAAGGCTCACGGCGTTATCTATTGACCGTGAGATGAACAGTGGGATGAAGCTGCCCATCCCGATTTCACCAGAACAAGAAACACAGCAGCCCTAAAACATTCAGTTCAGGCTGAACCATTTCACAGAGGTTTTGACAGAGAGCTTACGTGGGCAGGCGTGAGAGCAGCCAGGATTTGGAAATGCAGGGACGGAGATCAATCCTGGCCGGGGTGCAGGCCGGGGTGGGGGGAAGGGGCTCTCCTCTGATAGTTCTTGGTCATGTCACGTGGAGAAGGTACTGGGTCTATGTTCTTGATGGCGGAGGGAGAAGAGAAGGCTGGACATATCTAACCTGTCATGAGGTTTTAATGTCAGTAGAAGGAAACACTTTTTAATCATAAAATTGGTCTACAACTAAAGTGAAACATCACCTTTGGAAGTGGTGAGCTTTTCCCCATCACTTTGTATTCAAGATAAATTGGGTGAACCTATATCAGAATGTTGTAGAGAAGGATCCTAAATTGAGCAGAAACCAGCATACTTATTAGGAAGTTCTCCATAATGGAGGCCAGTCTTCCATTAAGGAAATATTTACTGAGCACCTGCCATGGGCCATCATGGTTCTGGGGGCACCACAGGGGAGAGCAAACAGTTCCTTGTGTCTGAGCTCCTTTTCTGCCAGGCACATAATGAACATGATTTGCTTTTTGACTGTCAAATCAGTGGTTCTGTTCACACCAGCAAGACCATTCTCAGAGGGGGGCGCCTGGGTGGCTCAGTCGTTAAGCGTCTGCCTTCGGCTCAGGTCATGATCCCAGGTCCTGGGATCGAGCCCCGCATCGGGCTCCCTGCTCCGCGGGAAGCCTGCTTCTCCCTCTCCCACTCCTCTGCTTGTGTTCCTGCTCTCGCTGTCTCTCTCTCTGTTAAATAAATAAATAAAATCTTTAAAAAAAAAAAAAAGACCATTCTCAGAGGCAGGATATGTGGAAAGAGGAATTTCTAAATGACAAAGTCCTTTTTTCATGTGTTAGAGAGCAGGTGTTATTCGTGGAGATGGATCCTTCCTGCAGGGAGAGGGAGAGGAAAAGCTTCTTGTCTCCGTGCCTGTGGAAAGTTCAGGGGATATCATGAATCTGTTTGATGTCAAATTCTTGAATGACCTTTTCCCTTGATGGCAAGTAAAAGTGACTTTGGATGTGTCCAGGGAGTGTGGAGCCTCTGAGGACACAGACTATTGACAAACGTTCCCTGGGAGGCTGCAGACGATAACCTGCTGTGTCGCTGACCTCATAGCTTCCCTGCGGCCAAGCCAGCCAGACATCACTTACGGCTGTGTTCCTGTTGTGCTCACGCTCACACACCAAGTTTCAGAATGGGGAAATCGCATGTCTGTTATGGGGCAAGCGATGAGAGGTGGCATATGTGAACAATGAACATTTCGCTGACAAAACCGACTCACCTGACAGAATTCAAAATGACAAAGTCAGATATGAAAAAGAATATTTGGAACACATAAAGAATCAGAAAACCTAAATTTTTAAAAAAGTGACCAATACTAAAACCTCCAGAAAAAGAATATAATATTTTTATTAATGAACTATCTGACACATTTCCAATTCTGCTCTTCATACCTTTTTCCTCAATGTTCTTTGATCACTTCTTAATGTGGTGATGAATAATAAATATTTCTCTCTAAAGAAAATAGATAATTCAGTCCTTCCTCTAGCACAGTCGGTCAATATGTTTTTTATTAGTATTGATTGGTGGGAAAGTTTCTTTCATCTTCATAACTTGCTGAAGACTGTAGTGTCTCAAAGGTATATCAAATCACTCAGGACTCAAAGAAAGGGGAAAGAAATCTGGTCCTACCAATACGTCGAGATCCAAAGTATCTCCAAGTGGATAAATGGCATTTCTAATGCAGATGCAACAGAGTTCTTGAGGTCCACTGAAAAGACTCTGTGGCACAAAGATACAAATGTAGTGAAAAGAAGGGCCATATGCACCCCAATGTTCATAGCAGCAACGTCCGCAATAGCCAAACTGTGGAAAGAGCCGAGATGCCCTTCAACAGATGAATGGATAAAGAAGATGTGGTCCATATATACAATGGAATATTACTCAGCCATCAGAAAGGATGAATACCCAACTTTTACATCAACAGGGATGGAGCTGGAGGGGATTATGCTAAGTGAAATAAGTCAAGCAGAGAAAGTCAATTATCATATGGTTTCACTTATTCGTGGAACATAAGGAGTAGCATGGAGGACATTAGGGGAAGGAAGGGAAAACTGAAGGGGGGGAACCAGAGGGGGACAGGAACCATGAGAGAATATGGACTCCAAGAAACAAACTGAGGGTTCTAGAGGGGAGGGGGTGGGGGGATGGGTGAGCCCAGTGATGAGTATTAAGGAGGGCACATTTGTAATGAGCACTGGATGTTATACACAAACAATGAATCATGGAACACTGCATCAAAAAAAAAAAATAGAATCTGTGGCTTGAAGACTAGTCAGTCACTGGGCTGCCATCAATAACCTGGTGAACAGCATTGGGTCAGCTGGTGCAGACTGGAGGAGAAGGCTACAGCTAGTGTGAGCTCTGTACTTGAACAAGTCTAGTGGGAAAATTGGCCACTGCAACGCCAGCCAGAACAGATGCCGCCATTGGGCTCAGATGCTGTGCCCTCACCAAAGTCTCTGCTGGGGGCTTATCTGAGTTATGTATTTTGTATGAAATTACTTCCTCAGTAGAGCTGCCAAGTGCAGAAAGCTTAGATTCTCATCATTTATGCAAATACCTCATTTCACCCTTTTCTTAGAATCTTCGAGGATGAGTTACGTTCGAGGGCTTAAGACCGTGGTGCAACGGTTCCAAGTGCATAAACCATCAGCATTATTTGTACGTCATCCTCAACAGCCTGGAAAGTTCAGCGTGCCTCTGACTCGTACCCGTGAAGTCAGAAAAGAAATGCTCTTCCCCGTTTCCACACAACAGGACTGTGTTTCTGCAGGGATCGTCTCGCACCAACTATACAAGTTTCTCTTAGACTCTGTGCTCTGTGTCCTGTAAGTCCTGTGATCTTCTCGACAACATATGTTGGCTTCACCCCCTTTCCTTGTCCAACAGTTTGGATGACAGTTATACACCACAAGCTCCTAGATGCATATATATTTGTGTTTCGGGCATATTCTTAACACTGGGTACTTTGCAGGATTGAACCCTTTGCAAAGCCCTTTTTCATGATCTCATGACTATTTTCTTCCATTATCTCTTTCATTTTTATCTTCTCAATCTTGATCAGATTTCCATTCAAAACAGATAGGTGTCTGAAACCTTTCTGTATTTCAAAACACCTTGATAAAAATACTTAATTTGTGATTTTTATGCAAATAGTAACTGTTTCCAAACATGAATAGTCAAATATCAGTTCCCAAATTGTTTCCAAATCCAAGGTTCAGGCTGTGCTGTTCAGGAAATATGTGCCAAGTTAACCCAATTGAATTTGTTATGCAGCACATTAGTGCATCAGATGTGCTGCTGAAAATGCTTTCTGGGTCCACTCAGAATTTCAAATTCTTCTAGATTTCTTACTCAGTTTCAATGATGACAATGCTGGATGAGGGCCTCTCTTGTTACAAAATGAGATGACTGCCGTGCTGCAGTGAGTCAGGATGATTCTTGGCAGGAGCGTGCCCACGGGACACTGTTCCCAACACAATAATGACATGATAGTGAATAATAATGATCCCAGTTCCCACTGAGCAACACCTATGGGGATGGGTGATGTGACGTGCTGGCTGGATCACCTCTCAGGATGGAGACACTCACTGCCCATCCCCCAGGTGTGTGCCCACTGATGACTGACAGTCGAGTCCCTCCCCCAGGAAGTGCTCTGACCCCCGAGGAACCGTCTTACCCAAGATTCATGTCTGTCCCTGGGGGCAGCTGAATCTGATGACTTTTCCAAAGATGTCACAAAAGTCCAGGCACGTTGCCTCAATTCACAAGACTGTGGGATCCCAACTCTAGAGCTCCCACAGGATTACTAGTGGGGGGCCTCTGTTTACATCAGATCACAATGTCTGCCTCGACCCATTCCTGCCCCCTCTCTCCCCCCCACACTTGTTATTCTTGAGCACTTACCCCGAAAATCTCCATCTCAGAGTGCTTCCCCGGAGCCTGAACTATGCTGCTTCCTCTGTGCCAGGACCCTGCTGACCTCTCCATATATATTGTCTCCTATATGGATGCAGCTGTATCATAGAGACATTGTCGTCCCAAGATACATATTATTAGATCCGTTTGACAGATGAGGAAAATGAGATTCGGGTATTGGAAAACGCTAACATCAGGGCAAGGATTCAAAACTGAGACAACGTGCATCCACAGTCACAGTGACTGCTCACTTCAGTCTCCAGAAGCTCCTTGGAAATCTTTCTGACATTCATCCATCATAAAAATCAATCATGATTCCCAGAGAATGTATTAAAAAAAGTAACAGTCCACCTAAAGAAGGAAATCATATCCATCAGCAGCCATAGAGTGGCGGATCCTGGCGAAACACTCTCTCTAACTTTCCCCCCGGGCTAATCGATCTCTTACAAAATGCATGCAGGAACGATCAGATTTTGTTGTAAGATCTGAGCATCCAAAAAGTTCAGGTTTTGAAGCTCCATAATGTGGGGGGTTACACTTGCCCATTGCTCAAGAGGCCAAGTGTTGGGGTGCACAGGGGACAGGTATTGGATCAGTGAGAATGGGCTGCACCCTAGGTGCCTTGCCAAGACCCTTAAACTCCGTGTGTCTCGGTTTTCCAGGGGAAAGTGACAACATCCATTCCTTGGCGCTGTTGTAGGAATTAAATGAGATATGCACTGAGCTTTTACTAAAAGGTTCCATATGTGCTTTTCAAAAATCATTGGTTCAAATTTATGAAATATAAAACTCATGACCAATCATAACAATTGCTATTGCAAACAAAAATTAAAATGTTGACATATGTGGTGGGGATTCTTAGAAATGTCCTCAAAAGTTTACCTCAATGAGAAGTCCCTTGGATCATGGTCCCAGATGGCCTCTGTTCAAACTCCAGGAGAGCGCCGGCATCAGGATGCCCTCCTCAGAAGCAACGAGTGTCCAGCTGAAGAACAGAAATCAACTCTGGATGTATGAGGTATAGGGAATAACTTCTGCAGCAGAAGCAAGATAACCATTGAGGCTTGATAACCCCGGACATTGAAATAATCTTTTGTTCTGATCAATCCTCAATAGTATTCCACAAGTCCATGGATGTGCAGGGGTTTGTGTTTGGGGGCGGGGGGCGGTGCATGGAAGCTGGAGAGGAATCAGACAGTCACGCATTTGCTATCTGTTCTGGTTTTATGACGCTTGTCTAGAGAGCAGGAGGTATTCTTGGATCCTCTTCTTGAGGTGGAAGGAAAAGACTGAGCAATCTCCTGCAAGAAATAATTTTGGGTAACCACAACTATTTTTATCTGAGAGTTCAGGAGCTAATGCTTGATTTCAGGGCAAAAATTGAAAACAGTATAGAAAAAAAAGAAACAGGGCGCCTGGGTGGCTCAGTCGTTAGGCGTCTGCCTTCGGCTCGGGTCATGATCCCGGGGTCCTGGGATCGAGCCCCCCATCGGGCTCCCTGCTCAGCGGGAAGCCTGCTTCTCCCTCTCCCCCTCCCCCTGCTTGTGTTCCTGCTCTCGCTGTCTCTCTCTCTGTCAAATAAATAAATAAAATCTTTAAAAAAAAAAAAAAGAAACATCAGTTGTATGTTTTGATTTTTTTTTTTAATTCTTTCTCCAGAGGCAAGATTTGCTTAGTCACAGAAACCCAAGCTGTCCTCCTAAAAGGAGTTTAATTGGCAGCAGAACATTGTTAAGGAAAGCTTAAATCCAGTGTCATAAGGAAATAAACCTACAGTGACAAAATTAAAGTTAACTTTTACAAAATGGAAACCAGACGCAATCTCAGCCAAGTGCCATCTGTAAGATCTTTGTGGCATGGAAGGACGCATGGAGCGTTTCAGACCTTGGACGGAAACATTCTGCAGGATTCCAGCTGGTCTCGGCTTCCTACAGGCCACGTCTGGGGGGATGTGAGTCCCACTGGCGGGTCTCTGACAAGGGGTGGGGGTCAGGACAGGAGCCTCATGCCCTGAGGAGGACCCCAACACTTCAGCCGCCCGCCCAGCTCTGTGCCACATAAGAAAACGCCAGGCACAGAGAGAGAGAGAGAATGGCAAGCAGGGCCCCACGTTTCCTGCAGGGGTTCAGACAAGTCTGCATGCACACACGCCCGATCACACGCACCTGCTGTGGCGTGTGGGCACTGAGTTTTAATACCGTGTTTTCCTCCTCTGTCCCTCTCTTCTCCTTGTCTGGGGGCATTGGTCTTCCAGATCTGTGTTGATTGTCATGGAGCATTTTGAAGGCGAGGAGGAGAAAGCAAAGGCGAAAAGTGTGGGGAAGAGGCTGTAAGACAGGTTTCTTTCAAGTGCTGTGATATTCAGAGCACCTGGGTGGCTCGGTCGGGTAAGCGTCAGACTCTTGATTTCAGCGCAGGTGGTGATCTCAGGGTCTTGGGATCGAGCCTGCTTCGGGCTCCATGCTCAGCGGGGAGTCTGCTTGAGACTCTCTCTCCCCCTGCCCCTTCTCCTGCTCTCTCTCTCTTCTCTCTCTGGGTCTCAAATAAATAAATACATAAATCTTTAAAATAAATAAGTAAATGGGCGTCTGGGTGGCTCAGTAGGTTAAGCGTCTGTCTTTGGCTCAGGTCATGATCCCAGAGTCTTGGGACTGAGCCCCGCTTGGGGCTCTCTGCTCATCAGGGAGCTTGCTTCTCCCTCTCCCTCTCCCTCTGTGCTCCCCTCCTCCCTCTCAAATAAATAAAATCCTTTTTAAAATATCTTTAAAATAAATAAGTAAATAAAGTGCTGCAGTATTCTCTAAAACCAGAGCAGCAGGTTCGGTAGTACAAGCAACTGCCTTCTTTTCTTAACACCAGGGGCAATTCGTATTTATTGCAAAAACTGAGAAAATGAAAATTGCTGAAATCTCCTTTCGGAGTTACCTTACGACTCAAGACACCAAAGTGTGTGTTCCCCAAACATTTCCTTTCTCTAAAAGTAGAATAGATGACATTCTAATGGAAGAGGTCCCTGAGAATCTAAATATCTAAGGTCTTCGCTAAATATATATGTATAATATATATAATATATAATATATATATATATATAAACACTGCAATGATAATAGTGATGATCTTGATGATTTTTAAAGTTTATAAATTTGGACTGCAATTATTATGCATTGTTTCTGTTTAAGTTAAGACAAAGATCAGCAGCATTACTCATCAGACTTGGATGGTAATACGACTTTAGTTCTGTCATTCCTGGCTTAGGAAAGAGTATTGCAGACAAACTCTCTGTTTTCCATTTATTTATGTTTTATTATTCATTTCTCTTTTTTTGTCCCTTCTGGGTAACATATCAACGTTTCCTGAAAATGGTACAAAATGTTAAAAAGGAGTATGATTTCACAAACAACTAGACTATATTTAAGAAAGGTAAATATTATCTTGCTCTTTTGGTTTCTTCCCTGTAGCTTAATTATACACTACAAATCTTTTGCATAAGTAGCCTATTAACTAAATACACAGAGCTTAACCCCACATGCAAATAGGCCTCACTCTGTGTTTTCCTAAACTGCCTCCCTGGGGAGTACGCATTGTCATAAAACGTGGTGGCCCCTGAATTTGAAAAGAACAGCTTCATGTCAATAAAGCAGCCCATTTACTTCCCAGAAAGATGAGCATCCATTCCCGTCAGGGACCTTGTGCCCTCCTCCCAGAGTTGACATTCTATTCCTCTCCTTCCGCCTGCTACCTTCAGCTCCCCGTGACACGGTACACTCACCCCTTCTGGCCGCTCTGCATATCGCCCCAGTTCGGGAGCTGCAGAGCTGGCTTCTGAGGGCTGACAAAAGTCGTTTTCATAGTTTGGGTGCAATGCCCTTCATCTTTGGTATTTGTATAGAAGCTGGAAGGTGCATTTTTAGAGGTTGGGCCGTTGGGTCGGTCTGGCGCATCACCAGATGAGGGTTTGCTTCTTGAAGGGACAACCACGGCAAGTCAGACTTAAACTGTGTCAGAGAGAAAAGGTCACATAATGTCATCGGTCCTTCCATGACACTGGCTCAACCGGGCACTTTCCAGTTCCCCCGTGTTTGGTTATTTATTGATTTATGTAATAAGAACCGTGTATATTTAAGGTGTACAACGTGATGATTTGATATACACGGATGTAGTTAAATGATCACTATAGTCAAGCTAGTTAACACATCATCTCCTTGTATGGTTATCTTTGTGTGTGTGTGATGAAAGCACCTGAAATCGCGTCTCTTAGCAAAGTCACACTATATAGCACAGCCTTATTAATTACAGTCACCATGCTGTATGTTAGATCTCTAGACTTACTCATCCTATGGAACCACAAGGTGTGTCCTCTGACTCACATCTCCCCATTTTCCCCCTGTGATTCAGCAATCTCATTCCTGGGAATCCACCCAAAGAAAAGGAAATCAGTGCCTTGAATAGCTATCTGCAAGCCTGTGTTCACTGCAGCACTATTCACAGTAACCAAGACATAGAAACAACCTAAGTGGAATGAATGGATAAAGAAGAAGTATATATGTACAAGGGAATATTATTCAGCCATAAAAAGCATCCTGCCATTTGCCATAAGATGCATGAAACTAGAGGATGTCAAACTAAGTGAAATAAGCCAGACACAGAAAAAAAAACAAAAACAAAAACAAAAAAAACTACATGATCTCACCTCTATGTGGAATCTAAAAAAGATGGCCCTGTAGAAGCATGCAGTAGAATAGTAATAATCATGTGTTTGGTTTTGATCATTTGCTCCCAGTGGAAAGTATGTTATGTTTGTGCTTAGCAGATTAGCTTTTTATAAGTCTATAAATAATAGCCACATTCAGGGAATTTTGACTGGGGTTTCTATTCTTTTTTTTTCCCTCTGTTATAACATTTTTTTTAAACTAGAATACACCACCCAGATAAACAATGTCTCCGTGTCCTGATGACTATTTGGGCCAGATATAAAGGCTAGCTACAGAAATTTTAAATGGCATTTCTTTGAAAGGACCTTAGGAAGGAAAGATGTACTTTATAAGCTTTGAATAAATCCACTCCTTCACAGTACTTCAAAGTTAAAAACCTCTTCCCCTTCCCAGTTCAGCCAGGTACTGAGAGTGAGCCGGGAAAATGTCTGAACTGAACACTGAATCACACTCCTCCTATCAGGGGGTCCATGCCCAACCTGTCCTTCTGTATTCAGTGCACCTCGCTTGACACAACACCCTCTCGGTCCATCCCAGAGAGCACCGATGGCAGGATCTTTTAAGCCTGAATGGCATCCCGTGGTATGATGTATACGTATATCAAATTATCAAGTTGTATACTTTAAAAAGACACAATTTCTATTTGTCAATTACACCTCAGTAAAGCCGGAGAAAAAGAAAAGAAAAAGAACACATTACAAAGTCACTGGTCCCACCAGTGCTCTGGTGACAAGGACCCCCCTCAGAGGACAAGGAAATGTTATTCACCTGGATTCCAAGTTTTGGGTGCAAGTCAAGGTTGCAGAGTACCATCTTACTATCAAAGAAAAGGTTCAGAAACCTGTTGATATGTTGACATGGTCACTGAATTTTGTTGAAAGTGCTGAATGGCTGTTGGTAAAGTGTAAGCAGAACCGAGGGAAATACATGAAGATGATCAGTGTCCCCACAAACCCTTTTGCCACATGCATTCAGAGAACATTTTTCAAGTCGCTGATGAGTAAATCATCACAACGAGTACTCTGTCAGAGAAATGTCGTGTGATTTGAAATTAAAATAGTACAAATCTGGGGCGCCTGGGTGGCTCAGTTGGTTGGGCGACTGCCTTCGGCTCAGGTCATGATCCTGGAGTCCCGGGATCGAGTCCCGCATCGGGCTCCCTGCTCGGCGGGGAGTCTGCTTCTCCCTCTGACCCTCCCCCCTCTCATGCTCTCTCTATCTCATTCTCTCTCTCAAATAAATAAATAAAATCTTTAAAAAAAATAAAATAAAATAAAATAAAATAAAATAAAATAGTACAAATGTGCTGGGTCTCTGGGTCTCTGTCCTCCCCGTCCTGGCTGTAGCAGGGTCAAGGCCACTGCCCTGGGGCCACAGTCCCCCTCCCCAGCCTTAGGCAAGGAGAGGAGCCCCTCTGCACTCCGCCTGTCCCATCGCTCCCACAGTTATTTCCTGAAGCCGCCCACCGCCCCCCCCCCCGCCTCCAAAGGTGGTAGGAGCACAGGACCCCACCTGGAATCCCCATGCTAACCTGCTTCGCCATCCTTCACTCAGAACACACAACTCACCCTTGTCCCCACACCCACATGCAGCAGCGGACACACCAGTGTCTTACCAAATGAGGCAGAGCTCATCCAAACAAAAGCCTCCCAATTTGGAGGAGAGTTTAACAAGGTGATGGGACACTGTTCCAAAGGCCATTGACTAGCCATACGAGTCACCTCTTTTAGGTCTGATTTCAGAGCATGAAAGCCAGAGATGTTAAACCGGGGAATTCCTAAGGCTGCTCATACTTCTAAATCTTATGAAATGTAACAAGAAAGGGTTTCACAGAGTTGACATTTGATTTAATAAATATGCATCCTCACTTTTGGTTACTTTTGTGGGAGGACAAGTTTATGACTCCCTCTCTTCATTTATAGCAGGACGGTAAAGGGAAGCTCATCTTGTTTAGGGGGATTGGATGTTCTTCTCCATGGGGTCTTCTGTCCAACTCCTGAAATGCAGATCATAGAACCCCAGAGCTTTCTCACCCATGAATCTGTGCTATTAACCACAGTCCCCAACTCAGAGGGCTGCTGTGTAGATTATCCAAGGCACAGGGGTTCACAGGCGAGGTCAGTGTTAGATATTCATGGTTGATAACTCAGGATTTCAAGGAGGCACAGACACACTCATGGATCCTCCAAGTTAAGATCACCTGTCATGTTTGTCATGGTTTTTGGTATTAAGTATGCTGAAAAGAAGAGGCAGCTAAAGTATATGCAATAAATTACGAAAACACTTGCCTCCAACAAACCAAGTTTTCCTCCTTCCAGGATTTTATTATTTTTTAACTGTACAATGCACTGTTTTTGTATAGTACTTGAGTATTGTTTCAAAGTAAATTGAATGAAGAATGTATATCCATAGCCCTTCCTGAGATATTAGTATGTGATGTTAAAGGAAGAACAATGTCATTTTGTTATAAAATGACAAGTCTAAGGAAAAATACTAGTAATAACTTTTGGATAGCAAATGAGGAAAAGAGGATTATGTATTTTTTTAAATAGCATTTACATTAAATTGAAGTGGATTTCTGAGAAATAATCCCTAAATATATAGTTTGAAGAGATAGATGGGTAAAGAAATGCAGGAAATGTAATTTAACACTAAAGTAACATTTATTTGAGCAATTTCAGCCTTCAGTGCAACATTACTGGCCATCTATTCACCAAGTTCTGTACTTCTATGAAGGAACCCAGCAGTGCGATTGAATTTCCTAAAAAGTAACCTGTTATTTCTGCGTATCCCCAAATATAAAATGAAGAGATGGCTTGCTGCAGATCCAGAAGCAGCAAAGCATTCTGCCCTGCTTTTGCTGGCATAAAAATTATAGATAGGTAGATAAATGTGTATGCATTTACTATTCTACTTATTTGTATGGAACACACAGACACAGACTATGATACAACTCTGAAAGGAAAAGAATATTCCTATCAGATTTTTAATAATGCAGAATTGTATCATTTGATTTAAATTCTATCACAAAAAAATCTAGAAATTTTCTGATCATAAAAATAAATTACATGTTCCTTGGTCTTTACCCCAAAAGAGTTAAAAATGTTATGTCCACACCAAAACCTGTACATGGATGTTTACAGCAGCTTCATTTATAATTGCCAAAACCTGGAGGTAACCAAGGTGGATAGATAAATAAACTGTGGTCCATCCAGACAAAGGAATATTATTCAGCACTAAAAAGCAATGAGCTATCAATTAAAAGACATGGAGGGAATGTAAATGCATATTACTAAGTGAAAGAAGCCAATCTGCAAAGGCTGCATACCGTAGAATTCCAACTCTATGACATTCTGGACAAGGTACAGCTGTAACAATAACAGAAAGATCACTATTGTAAATAGGGGTGGGAGAGATGAGCGGGTGGAGCAGGGAGGACTTTTAGGGCAGTGAAAATTCTCTGTAGGATATTATAATGGATAGATACATGTCATTATACAGATATCCAAACCCATTAGTCCAAAGCTGCAGGAGGTATACCAAGAGTGAACCCTGGGTGATGATGGTCAGTTGGCATTCATCCTTGGCAAACAGCGTTCCACTCTGGTGAGTGACATTAATAGTGTGGAGTCAGAGGGTATATGAGTGTCTGTACCTTCCTTTCAATTTTATTGTAAACCTAAAAGTACCCTAAAAAAATAAAGCTTTTAAAAAACTATAAATAGGGGCGCCTGGGTGGCTCAGTAGGTTAAACAGCTGACTCTGGATTTTGGCTCAGGTCATGATCTCAGGGTCCTGAGATCAAGCCCCACGTTGGGCTCCCCACTCAGCAGGGAGTCTGCTTGAGTTTCTCCCTCTCCCTCTGACCCTCCCTCCACTCCCGTGAGCTCTCCATCTCCCTCTCCCTCTAAAATAAAGAAATATTTAAAAATATATGCATAAATAAAAGCATGCAAAAGATAAATCATAAATATCAATATAGGAGTTATGCTGAATTCCTAAGAACATACAATGCTATAGAATGTATTTTTTAAAGGGAAACCATTAGCTAACCTGGCGATCTGCTAATCATCTCTAAGGTAAGATGAGGCTACCCAGTTGGGACATAAAAATTCAAGAAAGTAGGGGCGCCTGGGTGGCTCAGTCGTTAAGCGTCTGCCTTCGGCTCAGGTCATGATCCCGGGGTCCTGGGATCGAGCCCCGCATCGGGCTCCCTGCTCAGCGGGGAGCCTGCTTCTCCCTCTCCCTCTGCCCCTTCCCCCATTCATGCCTCTCTCTCTCTCTCAAAAAATTAATAAATAAATAATCTTTTAAAAATTTCAAGAAAGTAGTGAAGTATCAATGACTTAAGTATCAATGACTATGATTAACTTGGAGAAACATCTGACACTAACTCTCTGAGAAAATATATTTCACAAATTATGGGTTTACTATTCAGTCTAGACCAATTCAGGTACCAATAACAGGGGCTTTCTCAAAGCAAAGTGTCAATTAGACAGCTCTGCTTGGCACTGAGAAGATACTTGTAAAGAGAGAAGGGCTTTTCTGTGTGTCCTTGAGCAGCTGACTGAGGCATCTGTGTCTGCTGTTCTGCATTCAAAATGTCAGAAATAAAAGATGTTTCTAAAATTATTTAAAGACCCCTGGTAGAAAGGTGAGGGATTCCAGTGGCATCTTTATGGAGCAGTACATCAGAGGCATAAAGGCTGTGGAGAAAAAGGGCTTTGCCTGGCAATAAGTGGTTTCAAATGCAACTGCAAATTAAATGCAAATTTAAAATTAAATTTAATATTATAATGTCAGACCCTCCAAGAAGCCATTTCCTTGGGTATTTGAACCTGGAGGTCACGTTCATTTTGAGGGTATATAAATTTTTTTAAAGCTACAGTTATTTATAAATTATTGGTTATATACTTTAAAACATTGCAACTTGAGCTCCATGGCTTAAGTGATGGAACATAAAACCTGTGGAAGAACATGGGTTAGTTACAGTCAAGGAGTCATAAGGTCAAGTTGTAGGGTTGATTCTATTTTTACTTCAAAGATGAGGAAACAAGATATTGGAGTTGACCCTTAGCTGGGATGAAATCTTTAAAATTTCCATGTCTTTAAGTGAGCCACTGTCACAGAACCAGAAATACAGGCATCAGTGTATGGGCTAGCTGATTTAATTTTCACGTTCTTGAGGCATACTCTTTACTTTGAAAGGAATAATATGATTAAAAGTGGCTTTTATTTTTTAAAATGTGTAACAATATCCCTGTCGTTGAGGGTATTGTGCTCTCGAATTTAATAAATATGACTTTTTAAGTTTTTTGCCTTTTTAAAATATGTTCTTAGTTTTAAAACATAGCCCAAATTCCTAACACTACTCCTATCAAGACTTGGGGTGTCTGTTCACTCCCCTTGAATCTGAGCTCTGCATCAGCCTGACCAATATAATATGGTAGAAGGGAAACTTCCAGATTCTAGGTCCAGATCCCAAGAAACTATCATCCCCTACTTCTTCTCTTTGGGAAGAAAGTCCAAGTACCCAAGGAGAGATCCACAGAATAGTAACCACAGCCCTCAGCCCTCAACCACAGCCAAGCTCCCAGTCAACACCCCACACCACCTTGCCAGCCACCGTGGGGTGCTATCTTAGAAGTGGGTCCTCACAGATTACCCCAGACCACATCTTAGAAGTGCAACCTCACAGATTACCCCAGACCACAGCCCGCAGCCAGGGCCTGCACAAATCACAGATCCAGGAACGAAATAAAGCCTTGTTCTCATTGGATGCCGTTCAACGTTGGGATGATGTGTTATGTAGTTACAGAGAACCAGAGTAGATGGGGGTACCCAGAAGCAAGGTGCTGCCAGAGAATGCCTAATATATGGGGTACTGGCTTTAGTACAGCAGTGTGTAGAAGCTCTGAGGGCCTTGAGAAGAGTTTTAGTAAAGCCTTGAAGAGCCTCAGGAAACAGGAATGGCCCAGAGGAGAGTGTCAGTGGGAGGCGCTCTCTCTGAAGCATCAAGAAACAGGAGGAAGAAGTTACAAAAGCTTGAGGAAAGGCTCTCCAGTTATGGGGAAGCAGAGAGTCTGGCGAGTCTTCTGGTGCCTGAAATCATGTGAAACTGGGAAGGTGCTGTATCAGTTAGCTCAGCCACCATAAAAGAGTATCACAGACATTAATCTCTAACAGTCCTGGAGGCTGGAAGTCCAAGATCAAGGTGCCGGTTGGTTTGGTTCCTGGTGACTCTCCCTTCCGATCTTGCAGATGCTGTGTCCTCACGAGTTCCTTCTTCTGCATGAGTGGAGAGAGAGGGAAGACGCCTCTTTGGTGTCTTTTCATCTTTTCATTGGATCAGGGTCACACTCTGATCACTTCATTTAATCCTAACTAATCCTTAAGGGCCCTATCTCCAAATACAGCCACACAGGGTGTTAGGGCTTCAACATAGGGATTTGTGGGGGGCACAAGTCAGTCTATACCATGCACCTAATGAGCTAAGTGACTTAGCTAAGGAGAATCGTAGCCAAAATATTAAAACATTCAATGGCATTTGTTTGTTGCCTGTGAAAATATGCAAAACGAAATAAATATGCTGAAGCATAAACTCTTAACTAAAGGAGGCAGGATTGGCCGAGCTGATAATTAAAAGATTTTCTCTTTCCCAGCCTCTCCAGAAGACAAAAGATCGCATGGCACCTAGTCTTTATAACTTGGAGCAGGACCTGATCCTACAATGATAGGGTCAGTGTTTAAGCCAGTGGGAATGGACTGCCCTTGAGACTGGAAACATGTGAGTGGATTCCAGGGTCAGTGTTCTGATCCAATGGTTGATATCATTTGTGGGTATTGAGTTCACTCTCCTAGAAGTTTGGCTTTTTTTTTTTTTTTTAGTTACTACAGGTCATCTTTTCTTGATAAGTGTTTTTGGTTATCTTTTACAAGAATGATTCTTGAACTCCCCTGACCCAAAGTTTTATCACTGCCCATCAGTCTAACTTAGGTCGAATGGCAGGGTCATTAAGGGATCCAGCGTGGCAGTCTTCCAGATGTGCCATGTGACTAACAGACAGGCCATCCATCCACACTAAGGAGTTTCAGAGTCTCCGGAATGTGCAACTCGATTCTGGGATGATTTTTTACAAAGGAAGAGCAATGACAATGTAGTTCATCCATCTACAATGGTAATAAGAGCAACCGCCACAACCCTAGCGGAGCTAACGTGTACTAGTTCTCATGGTGGACCAGGCTCTGACCCAAGCACATCTCACCCACTTACTGATTTCATTCTTAGAACAACCTATGAGTTAAATATTTTTTTGTCATGCACATTTTGCAGAAAAGTAAACTGAGGCATGGAGTTTAAGTAACTTGACTAAGTTTGTAAGACTGGTAACAGGCGGTTGAGCCAGGATTCCAAACTAAATATTCTCAAAGCTAGGACTATTCAGTTGAAGAATGCAAGATGCTTGGGGAGGCAGAAAATTAATTCCACCTACTACCATGAGCTTACACTCACAGTAAAATTGGTCTCAGGGCTTAGAACCTCACAGTATGTGAAAAACCAGAGACGGTTAAGTCCTTTTGCTTGGAGGCCATATTATTTTATTAGCAGCTATCACGCTCATTATAAATCCTTGTTTCTGTGGGTTCCTGTGTCCTTGAAAGTTAGGTATGTCAGGATTGAAACTTACTCTAGGTTAGTGTCATGAGCGTGTGATATGTATAATATTTTAATTAATTCAAAGTGAAACACAAATGATTTAGGGTAATAATCTATAGGTTAGCTTGGGCTTCAGGTGAGGCCACCCCAGAACTGAAGCTCGGAGCTCTTTACTGTGGTTGGGACAGTGCTTTCTCCCCACCCTCCATGGGGCCTGGCCGTACCACTCCCTCCTTGAGGCTTGGCACACACCTAAGCCAGGCTACCTCTTTTTTTTTTTTTTTAATTTTGTTATGTTATGTTAATCACCATACAATACATCATTAGTTTTTGATGTAGTGTTCCACGATTCATTGTTTGCATATAACACCCAGTGCTCCATTCAATACGTGCCCTCTTTATTAAAGGGTTTAGATTGGGGGTTCATTTGCAATAAAACTCAAGACTGATTGGGAGAAGGAAGGAGGTGCTAGACCAGCAACCACCCTATAAGATGCTGCCTTCCCTCTCCCAACCAGCATGCAGACCTACTCAGAGCAGAGCTAGCAAACCAGCCACAACTGATGGAGAAATGCATGGGGAAGAAGAGCCAGGCTCAGGGCCAAAGGACGTTGGGAGCTGGGGAGAGAGGAGCATCAGTGAGGCGGATCCAAAGACAGCCATGGACCTCCCACCAGTTGGGCCCAGAACAGGTGCAGGGATGGCTCAAAGGGGTGCAGCATCTCCTGTGAATACAACCCGCCCCAAGGGAAGGACTCTGCACATGCTGTAGATTCCCTGGTGTCCTTTGTCAGGAAGGGTCTACTAAAGCACAACACTCCCTGTTCTGCAAAGACTATTACTCAGGAGCCGTACTCAGATAATGGGGAGCACCACCCGTGTCTCATGGTAGACCTGAGTTTCCATTCCTTCCGTCCTTAAAAGTGGATCCTCCCCCTTTTGTTCCCCTGGTCTCAAAATACACACAGAGTTACTTTCAGAAATCTCTAGGAGTAGCGTGAGCCTTTTCCCTTTGTCTGCCTCACTGATGTCTTGCTACCTGGATTTCTCGTTCTTGTTCCAAGCCTAGCTCCAGCCCCTCTGGGATTCTTGAAAGCTTCCCCTTCTGCTTCCCGAGAGGGTTGAAAAGCAGGGGCAGACAGGCTCATGTGAGTCCACATTTGAAGGTGGGTTGAGAATTCCTGCAGAGCTAATGAGACCCGCAGCGCCGGGCTTGGGGCCAGCAGGGCAGGGCCCGCGCGCGAGAGACCCGCTTTCCAACGGTGGGCTGCCGGCTAAGGCCAAGTGCGTCCCGCAGTGAAGCGTGGAAACCTCAAAGACTTGTTTTCTCGCTGGCCTAGATTTCGGATTTCTCTATTAAGACCAGGATCCATGCCCTGGCAGGCAGCTCACCCTTTTTCTTTTTTTAAGAAATAAAAACAGATATAGAGAAAGAGGGGAATCCAAAAATAGGATTCGTCTTCTAATCAGAAAGAAATCCCACCAGCCTGGCAGAGTCCAGATATACACAGTTTGCTTAAAATGTTTAAAAAAAAAAAAAAAGGAAGGAAGAGAAAGGTTCTTTTATTTTGGGTTTGCTTCACTCTTTCTGAAAACCCCTTCCTAAAGCCTTAAAAAAAGATAGCATTTTGTGTGTCTGAGGTCTTTTAAAAATCACCCCATATTATTTAAGAGAAAAATCAGCTGGAGGCTTTTTCTGCAAAAAGGTATTTAATTTCATACTCCAGGCAGCAGCACCAGCAATTTTGAAAGTAGCCACCACTAGATAAAGGGAAATTTATAAAAATGTTTTATAGAGATTGAGAATATAGGCTGTATTTGCTGGACTGTCCCCTAACCACGGATGTGCCTTTCGGTGTCAAAGATACTTTTCTAATGTGTTTCTCTAAGTCGAAATATGATTTCATGAAACCTTGATGGCAAAATTCCCCACATGTGTGTCTCCTGGGTTGTGTTCCTCTTTCATAACACCGTGGAATGGCAATGCAGCGTGCGTGCCAGGTAAACTCTCAATGCTGAAGACAGGACCTGCAAATGTCCCTCATCACAACAAGAGCCAATGCTCAGATGGCACTTGCCACATGCTGGACACCGTCCACGCACTGGATGTCTCTTACCTGATTTATGCTTCACATGAAACCAAGAGCGGCACCATGATCAGCCTCCCCACGTGCAGACGAGGGACTCAAGGCGCCCGGGTGTTCGGCCCCACCCTCTGGATTTCAGAACTGGACAGGGGCAGGGTGAGGATTCCCACTGGGGGATCTGCTGCAAGGAGCGGCTTGCAACCCCCACACACACCACCGCTCACCCCGCTCCCTCCTTCATGGTAAGGAAGGTCTTTCCTCCTGCTTACTGCCAAGCCCTTTGCCTCTCTCCACTCCAGACTCTAGAATGAAGCCAAACAACTCCTTCAGAAAGCCTGAGCCTCACAGTGCTGGAATCACAGTGTCCACGTTGTGTGTGGTTTCTCCTGCTCCCCATGCGATCTGTGAAGTTCATCAGGTTGCGCACATCAGCAATTGGTTCCTACGGTGGTGGAGTCAGACCAGAGTTAACTGCGGAGGGGTAGAGGTGGCTTTGACCGGGAACGGTCAGGCAGTCCCCAGTGGTTGATGGGAGTCTCCATTCTGATCCGGGTGGTGAAGTGACACAGGAACACGTGTAAAAATTCGCTGATCTGTGCACTTCTTGGCAATGTCTGCCCCAGTAAACAAAATACAGTGGGGAGAGAATGTTTAGAAGAAGCCAGTTTAATCACAGGATTTCCCTGCTTCAAAGTCTTAAATAATTTCCCACCAGCATGAAAAGCAAAATCCTTCTCAAGCTTCTACAGCCTCACCTGGTCTCCTCCCTCGGGATCATTTCCCGCCTGCTCCCTCCTCTCTCTCAGACTGTGGTCCAGCCACACGGGGCAGGGGTCCTCCCCCTCCTTGAGCATTCCCAACGCTGCCCTCTCCTCCCTCAGGGCTCCGGGCATGCTCCCCTCTCCGGCCAGAACATTACCTGTTTGCCTGGCCAACACCACCTCTTTCCTTTGACCTCAGGTTCAACAGGAAAAATGAGATCACTAAAAAATACCCTCCTGTGGCTTTAGGTACTTCTCCATGTTAGCATTTTCATGATTATAACTTTATATTGTTTTGCTGCTATCGTTATTACTTTGTTTCGTCTTTAAGTAGACTTTATTTTTTAGCGCACTTTTGGGTTCACTGCAAGATAGAGCAGAAAAGTAGAGATCTTCCTGAGACCCTCAGCCCCACACGCACACAGCCTCCCACTGTCAACAGTGGGCACCATACTTTTGTTTTTTTAATTGTCCCATTAATGTCTGCTTCCCTTCTGGATAGCAAACTCCATTAGGGCAGGAACTTGACCTATTTTTGTCCAAATTGATTTCTGTCACCTTCTGGTGACTTGCTTAGTAAGTGTTTAATAAGTGGATTGATGAGGCACTCCTTTTGGATTCCAGATCCAACGCTTCATCTAGCTCACTGTGCAGGTCAGTGACTAGGACTCAAACACTTGTTCCTGAGATGCGCAAGGAAGTTTTATTTTATTTTCAGGAGGGAAGAGAGAGCTGTCGAGTGATCTTTTTTTAAAGGCTTACGTTTCTGCAAAGGTGGTGGGACCAAAGGAGGAGAAATCAGGACTTTCTAAGTTTGTACATTGATCCTTCCTAATTACATGAGTGAAAGTTCACTGGAAGCTGTACTTCCCTACTTCTGAAAGGTTACACAACTTCTTTAGAATTGGAAGACAGAATTCTAAATGTAGTAATTACCTTCCTGTTCTGTTTGTGGTGAACATCTGAGGGATGATCCCCACTGGAGTGAATGTCTTTGCAACTGTGACCCAAAATAAGAGTGGAGAAAAAAAATAAAGAATAAAAGGAAGGAAGGGAGGGAAGGAAGGAAAGAGGGAAGGAGGGAGAAAGCAGGGAAGGAAGGAACATCTCTGTCACCATATATAACACGAACAGGAAGATGGTCTATCACTGCTCCTTCTAGGCCTACCATGGTCTTCAACCACTGGGAACATCAACTTGCCCACGGAGCTTTATAAAACCTTTCTCACCCTTATTGAAACCATATTCCCTGATATTTTCTATTTTATTCCATCCTATCCAGTTCCAATAAATTCCATGATATTTTAATCTATTATATTCTACGCTATTCTACTTTAAAACTCTGCGATGCAATCCACTAAATTAACTTACCACTATGACGTGCCTTTTTAAGAAGTCTACAAGAAACTGGCATTGGTGTTTTCAAAGTAGAACCACCTGGGATAAACAGCAAGAACTCTGGTCAAATTGTCCCGCGGCCTCTGTGGAGATTGGCAGCCTCATTTTAATTGGGCTGCATTTCTGTTCTTCGTTGCCTTGTTTTGTCGATATGCCATTCTTCCCCAGAGACGTGAGCTACGGTGATTGTAAATGCTCAGCATAAATCTCATAAATAAATACAGAGGAAATCTTTTCCAGAGTTTCCTGGCGAAGTTTGGTGTTAATCAGGGATGCAGAGCAGAAGCACATGGTCATAGACACCTGTTCGGTGAGGAGAGGCCCCTTCGCAGTCAAGAGCGGCTCAGAAGTTTTAACCTAAATTATGCACCGCTTAAAAGTCCTGAAATGAATTAAACACCACACAAATCAATTGCCAAGTGAAAACCACACATCCATCTGTTCAGTTCTGTGACTCACGGAAACCTCCACTCAACTCTATGCCGTTGAGAGGCGAGAATGTCCGGATGACTCGATCAATTAGTAAAAGTGATAGTGCATATGCGCGAGTCTAGACACATTTATTTACTATTTTCCTGGGGATAGCTACGGAAATCGACTGTCTACAATCCGTTGTTGCGGCAACGACTGTAAACACCAGTTTGACTACTGGCTAGAGAACAGGTTGAAATCATCTGTTTAACTAGCAATATGTGCTAACAAATCAAGGGGAAGAGTATCCTATTCGCTGATTTCCAGGGACTGGCAGCATATTTATAGCTCAATAAATGTCTGCCGAGGGAATGATTGAAGGCATGATTCAAGTTTTTTCAGTTTTTTTGCTAGATGTCAAAAGAGATGAATCCAAAATTCTTACAATTATAAGAACCAACAGCAGTTGTGAGAAAAGCTCCCCCCTACGCTCATCTTTCTGGATCATTTCCATCAGGATCCGCAGGTCTTTTCATCTCTAATAGCTTCCCTTCTGTCAACTTCACAGGTCTCAGGCCTGCCCACAGCATCCTGCTCTTCCTAGAATCTTGTCTACCAACCTGAACATTTTTTTTTCATGATTTTCCATTTTACTGTTCATTGTCCACAGGCTGAGTACTCTCTCCACATCAATTGTTCTCATCCCTATAGAGACTGATGATTGTCCTCTAATATTCTTTCTCTTGATGTTCCAACTCCTGGATTTTATCTTGATGAATGACTGTCCATAATAGATCCTCTAAATCGATGCTAAATGGCAAGGAAAGTGCCATGTGACAGCTTCTAGGTGTGTTCCTTACAATGTGTCTTGTTGTATACCCCCTTATCCTGGTAATTGGAACATAGATGTGATGACTGGTACTCCAGTCACTTCTTGCACCATGAAGATGGCGGGTTACACCTGGGGATGACAGAGAATGGCTATCTTGGGTCTTCATAGAACTGAGTGTTCCTCCTCCGTCTGGGCCCCCCACCTCCAGGTTTCTATGTGAGACAACACTTCCAGCATACCTGGATTTTTGGGCTTCAAGAGGGAGGTTGCATGCTGGTTTAAAGTGCCATCCAACTGTGCAACTGAGGTCCTCCGGGCCTCGGGCAAAACCTGGAGAAGGAGTGGGCCAAGGGCATCTCTAGCTACCACGAAACAAAAGATAGCTGTCAGCTGTGTTCAAATAAATGGTCCATGCCAGATTTTGATGCAAATCCACACCACAACGAGATATCACATCACACCTGCAGGAATGGCGAAGATCAAAAAGACGAGAAACAACAAGTGTTGGCGAGGACGTGGGAGGAAAAGGAACCTTCGTGCACTATGGGTGGAAATGTAAATTGATGCAGCCACCATGGAAAACAGTATGGAGGTTCCTCAAAAAATTAAAAATAGAGCTACCCTATGATCCAGTAACTCCACTACTGGCTATTTACCCAAAGAAAATGAAAACACTAATTTGAAAAGATACGTGTACCTCTATGTTTATTGCAGCATTATTTACAGTAGCCAAGATATGGAAGCAGCCCAACTGTCCATCAGTAGATGAACCAATAAAGAAGATGTGGTTTATATAAACAGTGGAATATTACAGAGAATAGACTCAGCGATACTGTGATAGTGTGGCGTGGTGGCAGATGGTCCTTGCAGAGGAAGCTCGAGAAAGATGCCACCCTCTCACAGTATCGCTGAGTCTACGTGTGATGAGCACAGCATAACGTAGAAGTTGCATCACCATGTTGTCCACCTGAAACTAACATCACATTGGGTGTCAACTATGCTCAAATAAAAAAAAAAATTTAATGGTCCACGCCCTGTACATATTAAATAAGTAAGTTTTACACAATGTTGGGATTGGAACTTGAATTTATTATTTACTGTTTTGTGTTCCTTTTCTTCCATCGTTATTTAAAATTCATCAGCACTCATTCAGTCTGTTTCCACAAACATGTTTATTATGTGCATCCCCTTGTCAATACATCCTCAGTTCTCTCTTCAGTGTCTACAGCTTTCAAGTCAGTGCCTGGCCTTTTTATAGCTGTGAACTCCTTTCAAAGTCAATGCTAAAAAAGAAATCAGCATCAGTTAATCAAATTGTCTTCTTTATTGAACTGGCATTTGATGTATGAAATCTTTCCAGATGAATGGTAACGTTTTGTTTTATTAGAGATTAGCTCCCGCTACTGTTTCCAGAGAACTTTCTGGCTTCTTTCCTCGGGAACTTGCTTTTAAAATCAGCCCCAGAGACTCCAAACTCAGAGGCGCTTAGCAAAGGGCATGTGAAACAGCGTCTGTGCACTCGCCACCAGAGTAAGTGCTCCTTTTGATGTTGTCTTGTTGCTGGATGAGCACATCAAAGGCCCCCAATGCCTGGCAGCTGAGGGCCAGCAGAGTGACTGGACACTAGGAGCCACCGTGGGGAGCAGAAAGATGACTCCTGGTTTGAAACATGGGCAGCAACATCTCCTTAGGTCAGTAATAGCCACATCTCTGGCTGAACTTCTTGGGGCTCCTTCTGTCTTCACATTCTTGAAACTTGACAAACCACCTAACTGCCACTGGGCTCGCAAGAATTCTCCTTCCTTCCTTCCTTCCTTCCTTCCTTCCTTCCTTCCTTCCTTTCTCTCTCTTTCTTTCTTTTTGGTGTCAGCAAAATAACCCAAGAGAGTAAGTATGCTCTAATATTTTTAATGGCTTCATATTTAAGAAATAGAATTGTTCTGCTTTTTTCTTAAAAAGTTGGAGAACAGGGGCTCCTGGGTGGCTCAGTTCGTTAAGCATCTGCCTTCGGCTCAGGTCATGATCCCAGGGTCCTGGGGTCGAGTCCCGCATCGGGGGTCCCTGCTCAGCGGGAAGCCTGCTTCTCCTTCTCCCACTCTCCCTGCTTGTGTTCCCTCTCTAGCTGTGTCTGTCAAATAAATAAACAAAATTAAAAAAAAAAAAAGGTTGGAGGACAGCAATGAGGCACTAAATTTTGCATAGAGATCGGCACGAGTGGAGATCTGGTGAAACGTTACCTCATGCGCATTGACACCTGCTGTCCCATGACCAGCATTAAAGTTCCCACAAAATGCTTTCTACGCTCGAGATTCTTCCGGCATTCACTCCACAGAAGGCTGGAGCCAGAGCGATGGAAAGCCACCTTACAGAACCCCTCACTGTGCAGGGGAGGAAGCCAGGCTCCTGGCTGGCGGGGCACGTGTGGTCAGACAGCACCCACTCCAGTCGTGAGAGGCAGCCCGGGGCGCTGGGATCTGGATGCACCCCTCCTCCTGTTTAGGTGGCCAGGTCTGCCCAGAACCCATCTGGCTCAGGTCCCATGCAGTGTCTTCCAGAATCTGTCACTATGATACAGGGACCACAGACCTTCAAACACCCAGGACCACAAATTCAGATGTAGTAAAGGGGGGCTTGTCCCCTCTGGGATCCCCAGGGAGTCAGGTCCCCGGATGCCTGAGAGCCTCCGGCTCCAGAGCAGACAAAGGATCCTCACAGCCGTCATAGTTAACCCAGGCAGGTTAGGCTCATAGATCAGCCCTTCTGTTTTATATTAGTTCAGTTTGGGTTAGTCTGTTCTATTCTATTCTATTCTATTCTATTCTATTCTATTCTATTCTATTCATTTTTACTTTATCTTATTGTATTTCACTTTTCTTTTTACTTTGCTTATTTCATTTACTTTGTTTCATTTTACTTAACTCTAAACAACAGTGGAGACCCCTCCCACCACATGCCCACACAGTGTCCGATTTCTGCCGCACATCTCCCTGGAAGGCCTGGGCAGGGCTCAGACTCCAACCAGAGAAGATAACTGCAATCCAGGAGGACTCATGCTTCATAGGAGAGGACGTCCTTCAGGTCAAGTGATAACTGAGTCAATCAGGCCAAAACCCAAAAAGCAAACCTGCCTCTTCGAGGAAAAGAAACAAATTATGAAGATGTGTGTTTTCCCCACTGAGCTGCGGTGGGTTACAGACCTGGCTCCTTGAGTGATGACACATGGTGCTGTGGGGTGCTGACACCTGCAGCCCTCTGGGGGTCCAAGCACAACCCTGGTTGCAGACAGAGCCAGAAGAGTGCACCTGAGCCATTGTCCAGCTGTTGGAAGGGGCAGCAGGGCCACGTGAGTAGGAGGCAAGGGGGGACGGGCAGAAATTTCAGGACACAAGACCTGGGACCTAGGACCCAGGATGCAGGACCAGGACCCAGCATCCAGGACCCAAGACCCGATGCAGGAGGTAGGACCCCGGGACCCAGGACCCAAGATGAGGGACCGGGACCCAGAATCCAGATCCCTGGACCCAGGATGCAGGACCTGGGACCCCAGAGCCCAGGACCAAGGATCCAGGGCCAAGGATGTAGGACCAGGACCCCAGAGCTCAGGACCCAGGACCAAGGATGCAGGACCTGGGACCCCAGAGCCCAGGACCCAAGACTCAGGATTCAGGACTAGGACCCAGCATCCAAAACCCAAGACCCAGGACCCAGGACCCAGGACCCAGGTGCTCTCGGCCCTGGGCTTTCTGGGCACAGCATGACCCCTTGCGCCTCTCCTGAGACTGGGTTCACCAGGAGCACAGTTTAGCTCGGCTCTTCTGTGAGCATCGTTGTGTCTTACTCAGTCCTACACCCCCAAATCTGGGCATTTTGCCCTGTAAATAGGAGATGTTGGTTTAATAAACATTTATCTCATTCAACAAAGAGGTATTGAGTACCCTCTGTGTGCCTCGTCCTAGGAATAGACTAAGAAACAATAGAAAATGTCCAGGCTCCTTATAAAATTTCCATTCTAATCAAATTTCTGCTCATTACTAAGTAAGTAAATAACTAAGCTACCCATCTCAGCTATGTGAAGAAAAACCCAAGAATGTATTAGATGGAGATGTTGGGGGGACAGGCTGGGCAGGCGCCAGCTACTTTAAAGAGTCTTAGGGGATGCATGTTGGAGACATGCCAGGTGATCTCAGATCTGAGCAGCAAGAAGGGACCAGACAAGTAAGAGACAAAAAATGTGCTCTCACACAGAGGGGCCAGCCAAATTCCTGAGGCAAGAACAAGCTCAGGTGAGGGTGTTGGTCTCACTCGAACTTGAGAGCACGAATGGGGGTCTTTGTCCGCTCAGGCTGCTGTAGCAGAACCCCACAGACTGGGTGCTTATAGCAACAGACACTTAGTCTTACTGTCTGGAGGCTGGATGTCCAGGATCAAGGTGCCACCAGATCTGGGGTCTGATGAGACCCCACTTCCTGGTCCTTTGATGGTACCTTCTTGCTGTGTCTTCACATGGTAGGAGAGTGAGGGAGCTCTCTGAGGTCACTTTTATAGACAGTAATCTCATCATGGGGGTCCACCCTCATGACTTCATCTCCCAAAGGCCCCACCTCCTAATGCCATCACACTGGGGGTTAGGATCCAACGCATGAATTTTGGGGGCATACCAACAATTGTCCTGTAGCAGGGAGCGGAGAGAGGGAACAAGCTTATACAAGAAGGAGCAGCACCTTCTGGGTTTTGGGGTCCCAGTCGGAAATGGGGGTGTTACTCCAAGGAAGTGGGAAGCTATAGACAGGATGGTTATGAACTTGGGAGAGATGTGATCCCATGGAGGCAGCATGTCGGAGGAGAGGATGGTGAGCTGAATGAATATCGCTGAACCAATTCTACAAGGAAATGCTTGATTCCTTCCCATACATCTTGACAGATGCACGACAAACACAGTGAACACCTACGTCTTGAAATTTTCAAGGCCCCCTCTCCCCGTGCTAGAGGCTGAGCGGGGCTGCCAGCCGCTGTGGGGCAACAAGCTGCCACTTCCAACGGAGCACCGAGCTACTCGAGGTGGTGGCAAAGGAGACACATAAAATGCCCAAGTGTGTCTGCCGGGATTTCAGTAATCAAATATCATTTGTGTATTTTCCGCATTATGGTGGGAGCACTTTGGAGCCAGCCTGTTTCCCCTCCTGTTCCTGTTAAATTGTATTCTCGGAGTGAATTCTCATCAGTCCCACTTGAACCCTGATCCAGGTTGTGCCTGCATTTCTATTCTAAACCGTGTTTACCGAAGGTTTACAACTTGGCAGCAAAAACTAGTTGGCACCGAAACTGGAAACTTGGCGTGAACAGTTTGGCATAAACATTGCCCGGAAGCAGTTTTTCTATCTAAATCTGAGAAAAACAGGCTAGGTCATTTTCCAGTTATTTGTGTTATTCATGCATAAATAAAATGAAGCCTGACAGCTTCAAACAGTTGTTTGCTTTTGCACTCTTCAAAAATAGATTTGATTCAAGAAAAGTAGCATTTGGTAAACAAATACTCCATGACGGACTGTAAAAAAAAAAAAAAGAAAAAAAGAAAAAAAAGTGGGCTGGACTACATTAAATAGAAAGGGAAAATGGAAGTGTTTCAAAAGTCACTTTGTGTCCAAAAGTAGGAGCTCCGCGAGGTGATCAGACCAATTCTAGAGGCACATTGAGAGAGGCCCATTTGAAAGTGTAAACAAGCCAAAGATAGACTGCCAATTAAAATAAAGTTCTATTAAAATCTGAGCTCATCCCAAAATACAAGGTAACTAAATCTATAATGTGCAAGCAAGGGAAAAAAAGGGGGGGGAGTTTTTTTAAGTGAGTTTTCTAAGAGCAGTGGGTAGAAGGAAGGAAAGATATGAATGGTACATGAAAATGTGCTGATTTAAAACAAAACAAAACAAAACAAAAACTAATGGTGACATTTGAGGTCCTCTGCCCATCTATGTGCTGCATTGAACATCTAGAAATGCAGTTTGTGGGCCTCGAATTCCTGTAGCCGGCACCAGCTCTCCAAAAAGAGAACGTGAGGATCTAGACCTCGCTCCAAAGAAAGCCTTTCTGGCAAATTTAAAAGTCAGCCTTGACGTCAAGCGACTCTTGACAACACTCGCTTTGAGCTCTGTGGCGCGTGGGCAGAACGGACTTTCACTCCGGCCACCCCATCAGTGGATGACTGCAAAGCCCATGTAGGGCAAAGTAACACCAGGCCAACTCAAACAGAAAGTAAAAATAAGTCAGAGAGGAAAGAAGTCAGGACGGGGAAGACAGGCCCCGCCTGGAACAAGTTCTTTCTCTGGAAGGAATTGTTTTCCCAGGTTTGCTTTGAGTAGATGTGCCTTTCCAGTAGTTTTTTTGTTTGTTTGTTTGTTTTTTTTAAGCTGCGGTCACTGTTCAGATCAGATGCAGGAAATCATCCATCCATCCCATGGTTGTTCTTGGTTTAAAAAAGAAAAAAAAAATCTTGTGTTCAGGCAGACGGTAAGCAGCACAATAGAATTCTATCATCTGATGGTGGAAGGGTTTGCCACCTGCAGTCTTACCTGAAGGACCCCTATGGTCCTTGGTAAATGAAGGCTGGAAACGCTCCCAGGACACATCTCGGAGCCATTTTGCTCCCCAGAACCATCACATGACCCGGAGAATCTCTGAGCACCAGGCCACTTTCCCAGGGCAGACCCTGCTAGTGTTCCCTGTTGCTGAGGAGAAAGCCTCTGTTTACCCTAATCCTTAGGTCATTGCCATAGCAATGACCTGGCATGGAGAATTCTGACTTGTCCCAAAATTTGTGAAATTTCTGAAATTTGTGAAACATGTTTTTACAACATGAAGAGCTCACCTTCCTCAGTGAGTAGGATAAATAACCATATAGATCATGCAGTTGAGAAAACTCGCAGTATGAAGAAGGGAGCATCTCCTGCCTTCCACGGGCTGTAGACCAAACCAACACCCAGCTGACAGGCCTCGCCAAAACTAGCCGCTGAGATCCAAAGTATGTTCTCAGATTTTGCATTGCTTCTAAACATGTTCTTTAGCGGCGCACTGTTAGCCTGAACTGACTCGTTCTCGAAGTCGGTTCCTTGAGGCCCGAGATGCATTTTATTTGTGTTCTCAATTTCCAGCACAGCTCCTGATGGTTGGCAGAGCCTCACTGAACATCTGTTGATTGGACCCACAGTCACCGTGGGATTGATGCTACGGTGCTGGTGAACGTTTATACCTACAACCAGAGAGAGAGAGATCTTTTTTCTTGTTTTAAAACTGAGGGAAAGAAAGGTTTAGAAGCTGAAAGAGATGTGTACCGCTCAGTGTAGAGGCAGGAGTTGTTTTGAAATGTGCATGGGTGGGAGGCCCAGGTCCGACATAGAGGGGCTGATGGGGTTCGGGATCGGGGAGAACAGACAATTCCTGGAGCAGTGTGCTCCTCAGTACATAGTCTAAAGCTTTGGGACCCAACAAGGGCAGGCTTAGCTAGCCTGTAGACTGTGGATGTAGGGGAGTCATGGTTAGGGCTGGGAACCCCAGGGAAGGTGGGTGTAGGATGGGAGTGTGCCTTGTAAAAAATTCTGCATTTCTGTGTACAGTTGTTAACGGGGAAAAGCACTATATTTTTAATCCAACCTAGAGAAAGACAAGGAGTCAAGTCCACAGAGTCTCCTGGCTGAATGGTGTGTGCGTCCTCTTGATTTATCAGGCTGAGATCGGGGCTGCAGGGGACACCTGTGAGGACAGTGTGTGGCCTCACCTTGTCACTTCCCTTGGCCACTTTGCTGTTGCATCAATGGGTATTCTATGTACGGAAATCAGAGTGTAGGACACACTCACTTTGACCAAGAATTAACCCAACCCAGTATCCATGTCCCGAAGGGACTTCACTTAATGCTCTTTCCGCACTCTGTACTACATCTTGGGAAGTGAAAGAGAAGCCAAGTGTCAGTGTTATTTCTCGGAACCGAAACTGACAACGAAGACAAGCGGCAAAGGGGAAGGAGCTTGAGTTTTGGATTCAGAAAGCACGGGGCGGGCTCCTCTCCTGTCTCTGCACTCGCAGGACCTGTGACTTTGGGCACGTTTCTCAGCCCATCTGAGCCGAGACCATCCTGGCCATAGAATGAGGCTGTTCACGTTTACTTCCAGAGAATTCACCAAAGGGGCTCATAGGAGGTGCCCCACGAGGTGCATGGCACCTAGAGGAAGTTAGACTCGGCACATAGCTGCTCTCTCGGCAGCTATATCCAGGGCTGTCTGCCTCCACGTTCTCCCTGATTCTGACCCGCTCGGTCCTCTCTTCCTCCAGGCCACAGCCACGTCTTGCCCCAGCTACTCTCATATGCTCTCGCCCTCTCCTCCCTGCCCACAGCCCCACAACACCCTTAAAGGAACGCACAAGCCCAGAGCAGAACTGGCCCCGCTGCTTCCCACCTGGCCTCACATTCCCTCCCTCGGCTCATCCTGGCTTCCTTCCTCCTACTTCTGGAATGTCAGGCTCCCTCCTGCTCTAGGGCCATGGCCTCCAGCTTCTCCTGCCGGGTGTGCCAGCCCAGAGACCTGCACCACCTGGATCTCCCTGACATCTAGTTGCCATGTAGGAGATCCCTTCTTCCAGTAAATACTGAGTTTTCAAACCAAAGGAGGCTCCCACCTTCCCAAACCCTCCGTTAACTTTCTCTGTCACATGTATCCTAACGTGCTCATTTCTGTCTTCCTGCGCTCTGGCCGGCCCGGGGGGCTTATGGACTACAGCCATTCATCCCTCAGAGCTCTGGAGGCTGGAGGCTGAGATCGAGGTGCTGGCAGACTCGCTGTCTGATCAGAGCCGTCTTCCTGGTTCACCTTTCTTCTCATGGAGGAAGGGGCAAGGGGGCTCTCTGTCCTTTTAGAAGGACACTAATCCCATCATGAAGGCTCCACCCTACAACCTAATGACCTCCAGCTCCTCACACCATCACTGGGGGTTAGTTTTCAACACATGATTGGGGGGGCAGGGACACAAACGATCTGCAGCACGCAGTGTGACTATGGGAGTCCCCCCAGAATATCAGCCCCGAGGAGCGCAAGACCACTGCACACAACCAGACAGCGCTAGGCGAGCCCGGCAGCAAACAGGTGAGCACATGAGCCCACGTGACAGCCTGCTGAGCCCTAACCCCTCACTCCCTGGTCGGTCTGGGTCCATCCAAGTCACTGGACATATTTGAGAATTGAACTGATCACAAAATAATGATGCTTTTATGCTCTGAAACTATAACAACGTGCTGGCTTAGACGGAAGGGAGAGGGCTGGGGGGCTCTCGGCAGTGGCTCTGGGGTGCGGGTGGGCAGCCCAGCTCGCTCACGGGGCGCGCAGAAACCAGTGACAGGGATTCGCAGACGGTTTCGGCCGGGTTCTGGCTCCATCGTATTTTAACAGCTTTATAAATTACTTTATCCTTTTTCCATAAGAGCATTCGTGACGTGAAGAGGTCAGTTCCATTTTCAGTTATGCTTTATTGCATTTTAAGGGAAAATTATATATTATAGTCGAAGTTGCCAAGTTGGGTGTTTTCAAAGGTCACAGAATGTAAGACGCACAAATGTGAAGGAGACACGGTTGGGCAGATGCTTTACTAGCTGTCTCAAGAATAACTTCTGGTCTCATCTGCACTTTTGATTTAATCTTCAGACGAAACGTGTCGGCCTCACGTTCTCTTCCCGCACACGAGGCCGGGGGTGCAGAGGTGGGTGGCGGGTGCTGTCACCTCAGCAATGAGGCACTCCGGGGCCTCCCCATGAGCCAGCACAGGGATAGCAGGAAGCGAGAGGGGCTCAGGTGGGCGGCAGGCATGACCCAAAGGTGGGAACCCCTTCCCCGCCTCACAAAATGTCGCAGATGGAAGGGGTGTGCTCTGGGCTGTTATCAATTTCCAAAGCACCCAGTCGGTCCAGTGTAGCATGCCTTGGGTCTTGTTTCTTGGAAAATGGTCAAATCTAACTTTTCCGGGGTCTCTACCATTGTGGCGGTCACTGCTCCCCTTGCAGGCACTCCATATTTATACCCATGAGCCCTCCCAGTCGACCAGGAGGGCCTTACGTCTCCCAGAAAGATCGGAGATGCCTAGCTCATGGCATGAAGGAACCCACTCAGAGCACTGGTCAGCAGTGGCAGGACTCAGACCTGGGCCCGTCATTACCGGTGACAGGATGGTGGGGAGGCCGATAATGAACACTTACTGGGCACCTGCTGGAAAGCAAGCTGGAAACACAGCAGCCCTGGGAGGTAACACTATTATCATCCCTGTTGTCCAGGTGAGGAAAGCAGGGCTCCCAAGGCCAGAATCTCGGTGCTGGCAAGTGGTGTCTGCCCAAAGTCCACTCCCCATGCAGGGCCCGGCAACAGACGTCCCCAGAACAGCAGGGCTGCCCCCACGATCCTGCCCACGGCTCGAACCCTCGGGGGCTTGGACACACCGGAGTTCCTGGGGGAGCCCTGGGGGGGCCTCTCTGTCTGGCATCAGACTTTCCCTGCACTCTGTTCTGATGCACAAGGAACGGCTGGGGGGCCACCTGTCACAGCTAAAAGTGAGGATGCTTGAGGCAGGCAACCAGCTCATCATCCCTCTTCCTGACAGCAAAATGGAACAGAGGCATGAATAAGGTTGATGGTGTGACTACATTTTCTACAGAAATGCACTCTGCGAGTCATGGAAGGGCGTCTACAAGTAAATGCAGTCACCCAGCAGATGCACCCCTTGTGACGCCCAGCCAGCCTTGGATTCACTGTGTGTTCGGCTCCCCTCGAAGTCTGCCACCTTTCCCTGGCTCCAAGAGCTGTAGATTCACAGAAGTCTTTCCCGAGCTTCCTCTGCAAGGACCATCTGCCTACAGTCCCCAAGGATCTCCCTCTATGGTAGCGCCCATGTCCCTCTTACTGTCGCTGAACTCTTCCTTCTTGGGTACAGGTCATGGTTCATGCACCTTTTCCTCCTGGAGTGTGGATCCCCTGGGAGCAAAGACCCACTCAGCCCATCCCTTACCGTGCCTCCCAAAGTCTGCTGAGGAAGACAGGATGGAGTGTGGGAAAAGCTCATCCTCTCTGGGATGAAGTGAATACATTTTTCCTGCCCCAAGAAGGAATTCAGAGTTCATGTAACCCCTCCTAGAGAGCTCAAGCACATCCAAGCCTCACTGTCGAGTCTAGCAGGGCTCAAGCGTTACCAGTATTCTGAAATCTAAGAAGAGGCAAAAAGGGAATATAGGATTTTAAAAATATGCCTTCTCTGCTCGCTCTGACCCCCTCTCCCCCTCTTCCTTCCCTCTGGTCCAGCTACTTCGTATCCTACCACAGTCTCTCTGGTGAAGGCACTGGGAGGAAGCAGGCATTTCTATATTTATTTAGAAATCTACAGGCTACAGAAAGCCCTTTATTTTGACAGCTAGCTAGGCCTTTGTTATATTGATAATATATGGCTGCTATTTTTCTGCCAGTATCCTTTTCTGTGGTCAGAGTGACATCTTTGCATCACCCAGAGTAGAGCGACCAGAAGTCAGTCGACAGATAAATCACATTCGCAGCACCACCATGAATTAGCTCTTCAGTGTGTGGATGTCTGTAACGATGCATATGGAATCCAGGTGCCACCAAGATTTTAGTTTATCAGAGAAATAATTTAAGTATTAAAAGATATAGTGCTCGCTTCAGCAGCACATATACTAAAATTGGAATGATACAGAGAAGATTAGCATGGCCCCTGCACAAGGATGACACGCAAATTCGTGAAGCGTTCCATATTTTGCTCTTCTCTGACATCCGCGGGTGGGGAAACTGAGGCTCCGCACATGGACGCTTTTACTCCGCGGAGGACCGGTCCCGGCGATGCCGGCACAAGGGCGGGATGACGCAGCGCCGTGCCCTAGCTGCAGCCAAAACGGGGGGCGGCCCCCGGCGCCCTGCGAGGCTGGCCCTTCCCTTTGGGGACCTGGGATTCCGTCTCTCGCACTGGCCACTCAGGTGCCCCCTGTCCACTGTGCCACCACGTGGACGTGCATTCTTTAATAAATAAATAAATAAATAAATAAATAAATAAATAAATAAATGATATAAATATGTATTTAGCAATGCTTTTCTTTGTTGTTGTTTACTTTGGTGGTTTCTCTTAGACTTTTCATAGAACTGCTTTAGTCTCTGAGCAGAATAAGAGACTCATTAAAAAAGCACAAAGGAGTCAGGGCTCAAGTAAGACAAAATTCTGTTAAATTGCAAGTAAGTGGCTAAAAGGAACCCAAAGCCAAAATGCACCTGATGGGTTACGGTGGCCATAGTTAAGGGTCCCTCAGCAGGGCATGGGATGGCGGAGACCCAGCAAGCTCTCTGTGGATGGGCAGTCACAGTCAAGCGCTGCTGGATTTAAATATTGCATTGAGTGTGTGTGTGCATATGTGAGCAAGTGTGTGCATTATCTTTCTGGAAAGATAATAAAGAAGGAGTATAGGGTAAACAGCTGTTACTTTTTTGGGGTGGAGAAAATTAAATAAAGAGAAGAGTTTATTTTATTTTATAGCTGTCTGTTTTGCTTTAATGTTCCATGTGCAGGTCATTCACTTCTCATTGTTAAAAATGTCTTGGTGGTAGAGTCGATGCCCGCTTTTCTCCTTACATATCTCTATATTAAAAATGAAAGCAATTTATTTTAAAATAACTACCTAATGGCATTTTTTGGACTTCGATCGCTAGATAAATATATCAAGGCAGAGAACTTACTTTGATCTCACACATTCTCTACGTTTCTAAAAGTTTACACCAGCATTTTAACACCTTGCTTACACTTTCTAGATTGGCATCACTATTATTTCCACTAACTGGAAAACATTTTGTTCTGTGAAGAGCAGACTTCCTTCATGACAGCCTGAGTTGGAAGCAGAGGCCTTGAGTCCTCTCCAGGGGACCATGACACACGCTCGGAGTTTTCAGTGTAATTAGTCCGAACCCGCTGCTTATGAGAATCACAGGGAGGGCAAATCACTTTAATAGGTTTCCAGCACCTTTATTACCCAGTAATTTTATAGTTTGTGTGCTAAATGCTCCGAAGCTTATAATCATTTCTGCTCTCATTCGGCACACCTACCACTTTACAAATGTATGAAGGAAAACAGGAGGCCAAGTGAACCGCCAGGTCAGGGAGCCTGCTGCAACTGCTGGCCTGGGGACATAGCCGTGAGGCTTTTCCAGCTAAGTTTCCTTCTCACCCACAGTCCTGTTTAAAAGTGTGGTCTGGGGACACCTGGGTGGTTTAGTCAGTTAAGCGTCTGCCTTTGGCTCAGGGTGTGGTCTCAGGGTCCTGGGATCGAGCCCCCCGTCGGTGGGGCTCCCTGCTCAGCAGGGAGTCCGCTTGTCCTTCTTCCTCTGCCCCTTCTCCCCACCCGTGCGCTCTCTTTATCTCTCTCTCTCTTGCTCTGCTCTCTCTCTCAAATAAATAAATAATATCTTTAAAAAAATAAAAAGTGAGGTCCCAGAGACACTCACATAGGGAAAAAGATGTTGTTGACGTGTTTGGGGGTGTTTAATGAGGAATTCATCTTGTTGAGAAACACCTGCTCACTGGATGCTGTATCAAGACTCCCAGCACTGAAGAATCTTGAGACTTTTCTTCTGTGTCCAATCCCCAAAACACGTCCTATGACACCACGTCCTTTCTCAAAATGAAGGTCCATACAAGGGAATAATTTAAGATGCAATGGAAGGACGTTGGAAGTTTGGCTGTTTTGGTAATATGTTATTTCTTAGAAAACACTGATATGATATTTGAAGCAATTATGGGAACATCCCTCAACTTCAGTTTGCTAACGGCTCGTCTGCTGTTGTGTGAGTCCTCAAGCGTGGAGCTCACCTAGATTGCACATTCTAGAAACTCTTCCGGTTTCTCTGTGTGAGCTCCATGCCACTCCACACCCAGATATTTATAACTCCTTTCGCTCCAGAGTTTTCTGTGACCCCTATTTATGTTGGGTACCTGGAAGGGGCTGGATAGATTTCTCTACCAGACTCTGAAGCTAAAGGCCCTTCACATGTGTAACACAAAGGCTCTGACAGAGATTGCACCAGTGAAAGGCTAATTCAGCAGAGGGAGTGAGCCACAGAGAGGAGGCTTTGCTCCATCTGATGTAACATCAAACAAAACACATCACATCTTTGTACGTAGTCTTTAAATCATACCCAGAAGAAATACCATATATTCACAATAATATTCACAACAATATTCAACACTGTGGATGATAATTCTATCATAAATGGTGGCCTAGGAACCTACACACCATTTATAACTTTGGAATGTGGGACATGTTTTTTTTTCCCCAGGAACATAAACATATTTCTAAATTAACCTTTAGTGCACAATTGATTTGTATACTGGGAACTGATCCTACGTCATTGCTTTCACTCTGACCCACAAGTCAGAAGGGACAGTGTTACCACCCAAAGGCAGGCCCCTGGATGGCTTGTTTGGCCGAGTCAGAGGAGCTGAGCCATCGCTTTTGCAGACAACCAACCAGTCTCACTGATGTTGGAGACAGGTGCACTCCTTAAATCCCGTCTGCTTTTACCGCTCTCCATGTCCACCCTCCAGCCTTCACCATGCCTGACTCGGGTTCTATTAGTAGCTCGGTCCAAGCTCTAGAGAGGACTTAGTCATCTATCTCTACTTGTCTACCTCACAAGGAAGAGGAACAATGACATTGGATCGTTAAGTAAAAGGATGTAACTAGAGACGGGATGATACAAGATTTTGAACCTTTGGCCCAAGGAGACCAAGACGCCTATATGGGACAAATGCTTTTCCTTTCTGTGCCTCATGGGAGGTTACTGATGTCAGGTTCCTACACCCACAGACCAAGAATAGAACATGGGTCTAGGGAGGGGTGCCAAGGAGTCTTTACATTTCACATGGGTCCCAAGACAGCACATCAAGAGAGCTTCAGTCCAAAGCTCCAACCAGAAACAAAAAGAACACATTTCTGGAGGATCCTCTTTCCATATACCCCTCAAGAACCTACCAAATGATCGAGAAATTGGGTATTCTGGGTCCTGGCCAATTCGATCAGCTTCTCTCTACTTTAGATAAGACCAAAAGATCCTAAGGTGGCAGCACTCACTGTAAAATCCTTAATAAACATAAACACAACAAGGTTGGGGCCAGGGGCTGTCCCTACCATATAGACTGTACAGAGTCTGCACTGTCCAGGCTGCAACATGTTTTAAAACATCAATTCTAAGACTTTCTCATAAATAAAGAGCAGAGCTAAGATGAACACCAAGTTCCATGATCTTCAAAGTGCCAGGTAAGTATGGTACAAGCAGTAACCATATGTTCTCCTTGGTCCTAAAGTCCTTCACCTTTAAAAGCAAGTCAGTGTGTGTGACACGGCTCTCCCCTGTTTGCTGCAATCCAAGGAGGGACAACTTCCCTTAGTCATAAGGATAAGCCTGTGATCCAGGCTGGCCATTCAAGTCACACTCATTCATCCCCAAATCAGCATTCAACCCTCACTGGACCAACATGAGCCCTAAGATGGGTAGGTATCAGTTAGGAAGCAGGAAGTATCTTTTTCTGAGATCCCAAAATCCCAAGGAGACCTTCCTTTCCACCCGATTGAGAAAACGTGTCTCAAACGAAGCTAGTATTATATGAAGCAGAATTGCATGAAACAAAGTTCCAGTAATATCATTGAGCTCCTGTGTCTGGCTGTACCCAAAGACCAGTCACTCCCAGAGCTTCGAGTCCCCTGGGCCCATATGTTTCCCTTTTGTTTCATCTACACTGAGCTGCATTCCTGTCACACACAACTTGAAAATTCCTTATAAGTGCCCTATGATTCAAACCGTATGTTGTAGAAATCACATGAAAACAAAAAACACAGGTTGCTTTTATGAAGGGTCAATACCAATCATGCAAATGGTTTACTACCCATTTATCCTTCTTAAATTCATCACACAGAAAATTAATACCCTATTTTTGGAATACCTTTGAGTTTTTGTAGGGGTCTTCTAATTAAGTAATTATTCAGTTTAATTGAAGCACCAGAAGCACACTGATTTGTTAAGAAGTCAATGTGCATTATTATAGTATTAATGTTTTTAAAGATTTATTTATTTATTTTAGAGAGGGGGGAGGGGCAGAGGGAGAGAGAGAATCCCAAGCAGACTCCCCGCTGAGCGTGGAGACAGACGCAGGGCTCGATCTCATGACACTGAGATCATGGCCTGAGCTGAAACCAAGAGTCAGATGCTCAACTGACTGTGTCACAGGTGTCCCTATAGTGTTAATTTTTTAATCAGACTGGTAGTCTTTTTTTTTTATTCTTATGTTAATCCCCATACATTACATCATTAGTTTTAGATGTAGTGTTCCATGATTCATTGTTTGTGCATAACATCCAGTGCTCCATGCCGAACATGCCCTCCTCAATACCCATCACCAGGCTAACCCATCCTCCCACCCCCCTCCCCTCTAGAACCCTCAGTTTGTTTTTCAGAGTCCATCGTCTCTCATGGTTCGTCTACCCCTCCAATTTCCCCTGCTTCATTCTTCCCCTCCCGCTACCTTCTTCTTCTTCTTTTTTTTTTCCTTAACATATATTGCATTATTTGTTTCAGAGGTACAGATCTGAGATTTAACAGTCTTGCACAGTTCACAGCACTTACCAGAGCACATACCCTCCCCAGTGTCTCTTACCCAGTCACCCCATCCCTCCCACCCCACCCCTGACTCCAGCAACCCTCAGTTTGTTCCTGCGATTAAGAATTCCTCATATCAGTGAGATCATATGATACATGTCTTTCTCTGTTTGACTTATTTCGCTCAGCATAATACCCTCCAGTTCCATCTACGTCGTTGCAAATGGCAAGATCTCATTCCTTTTGATGGCTGCATAATATTCCATTGTATATATATACCACATCTTCTTTATCCATCATCTGTCGATGGACATCTTGGCTCTTTCCACAGTTTGGCTATTGCGGACATTGCTGCTATAAACATCGGGGTGCACGTACCCTTTCGGATCCCTACTTTTGTATCTTTGGGGTAAATACCCAGTCAGACTGATAATCTTAGCAGTTTGCTTTTTAACAGCAAAATAGCGGAGGAGATCCCTGCATTTCTAGAGTGAAGCTACCACTTTGACTGTTAACCGCAGGTGACATCTATGTACCTGTACTCACAACTCCTAGAATTTCAGGTGCCTGGTTCAAGTGGTTGTTCATCTGAACACAGGGATGGGTGAGTTTGCTCCGCAGAGATCGGGACATTTTCTACCTAGCCCCGATGTATCCCTGTCTAGAGCAATGCCAGAAGATGATATCAATTTGGAGCCTGCTAGGAAACATCCTTTGGGTGGGATCGAGTTGTAGACAAAAGCAGAAGGGCTCTCATAAGGCAGCAAATGACACGGGAATGTGTGGGCTCCAATGCAGAGTATTATGTTAGTAGAGAAAAGGCAGATCTTCTCTCGATAAGAGGGAAAGACAGAAGGAAGGAATCTCCAGCAGTGTTGGTTAAAAATAGGATTTAAAAGATTAAAGGGAGATTTCCTCTGTGGCACTTGCTTGACTGTCAAGGCACCGGCAGCCCCACAAATAAGTCACACACATTGCTACAGATGTGACACAGATACCAAGGGGCGTGGGGGGGGAGGTTGATTGCAGGAGGAGGGCATGCTCGTGTGCAAAATCTAGCTGAGCGAGCTGTTTCATACAGAGGGAAAAAGGGAAGGGAATGTATAATGATCTCATTATTTTTGTTGTATACATAGTCTCAGATAACATTTTTGAAAATGTTTTACCAATTTCGCTATTAAGATAAAGAAAAACACTGCTAAATGCAATCCTGTTTCAAGGGGAATAAGTTTCATTTTATAAACACAGTTCATTATACCAAAACCCACACTCAGAATTCTTTGAGATGAGAAGCCACGGATTGGTGCAAGCCATGGATTGGATAGTTGCCGCTAACTGGGAGCTGAATTTCTCTCTCCTGTTAGCCTCCGGTGACGAAGGCTTTCTTTTAACATCATATAAAACATCTACACTCTACAGACATAGGCCTTAAAAGCTGGAGAACCACGTGACTCGTGCCCAGTGTTTCAAAAGAGAAACTTTAATTGCACTCGCGGTTAATAAATATTTTGCTATTCCTAACACGTTAAGAGTGGAAGGATTGAGTTATGGCTCGATCCACAGACATTTTTTCCCCATTTCTTTATACCCATGCAGGTAACCACAGCTATTTAGAAAGGCCCTGCTTTGCATATATGCAGAGCAGCTAGAACAGCTACTGGAAATGCTATTTGCAACCCTAATAATAGCAGAGTTTCAGAAGCTTAGGTATATTCTTGGAGTGACCCAATTCACTCAATCACCCTCCAGACACAATGCAAGGCTATTGAAGGGTCCGGGACCCTGGCGGATTTGAAGGCTTTGTCCTTATTTCAGAATGTCTTTGTTCCAGTAACAATAGGTGACATCCCACACAAAGCCATGTCATTTGTACAACTGCCTGCAGAAACTTCCTGTTTAGAATGAAGCAGAGCGATTTCTGAAAAGCCTGGATCGGTTAGTGAGAAAAGGGGCCAAACAATGCCGGATTTCCAGGATTTTCTCCTGTTGAAGATGAAACCAAACGTGTGCAGGTCAAGGGGAATGATGGTATTCCAGGGGGCAGCCAACGGGCTTAGGACTGAGCTCACACGTCCGTGAACTCTCCCCAGAACTACTCAGGAGAGAGGCCTCCTGACCTACACTCGAGGCTGAGGTGGCTTGTGTGGCTACAGGGCAACCCGCTTGCTCTCTGGAGGCCTGAAGGAGGGCCTCCAATCCGCAATTTCCCAAAGACTGCTGTTTATGAAAAGGTTTCCTCGAACTCTTGAAAACATCTTTGTGTAGTTAAAGCTACCGTGGGTATTCGAAACCTGCCAAGTAAAGAAGAGAAAGCAACACATCTTCTCAACAAAGTGTCACTAAAGAAGAATGCACGTTCCTGGAAGCTCCTAGCAGAGCTGGCAGAGACCTAACAACCCCGCACGCTGCTCCCGCCCATCACCTACAAGCTTGCGGCCAACAGAGGGGCATTGCAGAAGGACTCTGGGCTCCGAGCCTGGGCTGTGGGGGGTCTCAAGTCCTGCCCTCTCATGGCCGTGTGGCGGATGGATCCTGAGCATGTTCACCCCACTGAGGCTCTGCTTCCTCACCGTGGGTAGCAACAGTGCCCTGCGTTGTGGCTGTGGAAGGGGCCCTAGATGCAGAGCACATCGTGGTCCTTCCCACTGAAACTGGATACCAGAGACATTTCTCCCTCCTTGGAGCTGATTCTCATTAGGCTCTTGGACCAGGATTACGTGACAGACCCATAACATCTGATTATTTCCAGCATGGCTTTCCAGAAGAGCTTTCAGATGAATCTAACACCATCTGAATGGTGGCCTGTATACTACAGTAGTATTTGCCTCTGAGGCGGGTCTTTGTTTTATACCAGAAGCAAATAAGCCTTATCGGTGGTTTGTTGATGCAACACAAAGTAGTGCAAAATGTATTTGGCAACTTTTCTCTTAAGGACGTAATACAGTTAGATGAGAGCCTAAGAACATACTGACAGTACAGAATACACTCACTAATTTGCCACGGATAATAACAGCTGACATTTATTGAGCAGATAGTATGGCAGAGACGCTGCTATTCACTCGTTATGCAACATCATTCATCATTCCTCGGAGGGAGACGCCATTATGATCTCGACATAACAAATGAGAAAACTGAATGAAATGAGCTAGTGGATGTTTGATCTTGGACAAGGGAGACCTTTAGATATCTGCTACCAGCAGGCACTCTGATGAAATATTTTGATTATGAAATAATACTATCTGATACTTACTCTTCTGATTTGATCGGGAAGGAGTGGGTCACTGCGAGTGCCTACATTTAGGAGCCACACTTAGGCAGACGGGTCAATGCACATCTGGCCACACCAAGTGATTCATGACCAGCTTTTGTTTCCTTCTCTGCTCTACCTGTATCCTCACGCCCGGTTTCAGAATCCCATGTAATTCCTATGATAATCTTGGGCTGGTGACTTGACCTTGCTGTTCCTCAAGTAGCCCATCTGTGGGGTTAACCCCATTAATGAGGTTAATAACAAGAGCCCACCCCAGAGTGGGTGTCATGAGGACTGGATTAACCGAGTTGAGGCCAGACTCATAATAGATACTCAATAAATGTTAGTTAATACAGAGACTACTAATTATCACTCTTCCGTCTGCTCTGTACGGAACTCTTATCTAGGACACACAATCATAGAATTCAAGTGCATGAGTAAACTGGGAATTACAGTTTGGCGCAAGCTCCCACCCTTCAGGAACTCACTGGCCGACCTCTTGGCCCACACCACTCTACGAGATTCTTCCTTATGTTCCACTCCGGCTTTATGTTCTTCCCTTTCCTCCCACTCAGCTCCCTGTGCAGGGAGGAGGAGTGAACAAGCTTCCCTCCATGACTTCCAGCCGCCTGGCCTTCGCTCTCTGGGCCTCCTGGTCAATCCGTGTTTTTGCCGTTTTCTCTAGAAAAACTGGGGTATCTCTACTCTTTCAGTATTTACCACCTAACAAATGCTTTCTTTTCTTGGATTTTGACTGTTTGCCTTTCATCCAGAGTACACTTGTGTTCATTCTATGGTAAAAATTATATTTTATCATGTGTCAATTTTTTTTTTTCTCCAGAACATGTGTCCTCTAACTACTAAATGGCAGGCAGTATGTTAGGGCTGGCGATACAAAGGTAAATAATGCAAAATCCTTAAGTTGGCAGTTGTGCCTGTCTGGTAGGGGACACAGACATTTTCACAGATGATGGAAATGAAGTCAGTCGTGTGAGGGCAGACAAATGTTCAGGAAGTTTGGAGCAGGAGGGCAGCGGTAACCCCACGAGACTCCCCCCTTACCCTGCTGGGGCTGCCGCTGGTGTGGAGGAGTAGGGAGACCTGTCCTTTCTCCCCACCCTCTTGAGAACTCCGTGCTGCAGGCTGGTAAGTTGGGCCTTGATTTGGGAGGAGGAGCAGGAGAGAATGAACTGATCTCATTTTCCTGCACAAAAAGGACTCAAATGACAGTCTGCCAGGGCATATGACTGGGGGGTAAGAACACCCTCCTTCCTGCAGCTGACAGCAGCTTGAGACAAGTCCCAGAGACAGTTTTGAGTCTGGGCTGTGAAGGTGAGGAACTAAGGAGGAAGCACAGAAAACTCCCTATTAAGAAGAACCCACTGGCAGGCCCTTCATCCCCATCGTCCACCATGTCATACCTACTACCTCTGTGAATGCAGCCATCAGACTACTGAAAATCCAGCTCCAGATCTCATCTCCAGCTAATTGGAAACCATGCAGAGTCAGTAGGGAAAACAGAGACAGTAACAGAGGTCCCTACCTATGTTTGTACTCTCCCTTAAGGAAAGAAGGATGTGCCTTCTTAGGAACTGGGACATGTAATGGCTTACTGTATCTCGTCTCCTAAAATTTCAGATAGTGTTCATAGTTGGCCAAGAGAGAGGAGGCACCCAAAACCCATTACATCGTCTATAAAACCTGCCCCTCCTGTCTTCTGCCATCCCTTCCTATAACTCCCACCGGATAAACAGAGGAGAAGACAACGATGAGCTCTGATTTGGAGGTGTTGGGCCAAGTGGGGAACTCATGTTCCCTGAATGACAAAAGATTAGACCTTCAAAGTCAAGAGCTCATTTTGAACATTGGTATACAGGTGTAAGCCCATACCCCACAAAACTGTTTTTAAGTCTTGATTTTGAAACTGAACCAGGAGAGAAATGGATTCAGGTAGTTGTATGGTGGTCACCCCCAAGGTCTTTCAAGCCATGTCAGTATGAACTTCAACTGCCTGAGGTTTGAAACAACTTGTTTCAGATCCCCAAAGACACACAGGCTCCTTATCGCTTGAGTGTGTCCTCCCTCCCTGAGCAGATAAAGTGCCTGCCCCACACAGTTCGTGTGAGATTCCATCAGCAACTGGAGGGTGTGTGATATAAAGCGTGTCCACAAGGGAAGAATCATCTTTTACCAGCAATCTGCGAGCACTACTGAAAAATGTTCCTCTGTGATCAAATTATTAATGCCTTCACATCAAACAAAAATTTCTTGTCTAAACCCTGGGTGGATATCAAATGCCATTTTTTCTCTGCTCAGCATTTTGATGTAACTACATGATAATGTCCCAAATAATTCCGTGTCTACATATGCCAGGTGACAAGCTGCATATGTGGAATTATGGCATTTAGTAAGGGATATTAGAAGTATCTAAAGCACAATGAAAACTGTATATTGAAGCATATTTTTTCTTCTACAGTTTTATATGCAGTTGACAAAAAGCAGGCAGGAAAAATTATGCCAATAGTGAAAGTACCCCCCATGCATTCTCCCACAACATTTTCCTGTTATGGATGAAGTCAAAGATGAAAGAAGAAATCGCTGCAGAGTTATCTAAAAGAAAGCATAATTATACAACTATTGTAGTTAATGTTCTGGAGATCATTTCTGTGAGTGTGAAAAATTAATATTAATACTTCTATATGAAGACTACAATTTTAAGTCAAGCTGGTCTTTCAAAGACAAACTAATTACCATTTTTTTTTAAGATTTTATTTATTTGCGAGAGAGAGAATGAGAGACAGAGAGCATGAGAGGGAGGAGGGTCAGAGGGAGAAGCAGACTCCCTGCTGAGCAGGGAGCCCGATGCGGGACTCGATCCCGGGACTCCAGGATCACGACCTGAGCTGAAGGCAGTCGCTTAACCAACTGAGCCACCCAGGCGCCCCACTAATTACCATTTTAAACAAAAAGATAGAACATGCCAAATGGCATAGTATGTGGACTTGAGCAATGATCTAATTGACTCTACTCAACATAGCTCATTTAGACCTAAAAGAACGACTTCCTAAATAGCAGGTTATCAGTCTTAAAATTATCTAGATTATTGCTTCAGATCTCCAAATTTCTTTACTGTTAACATACAGCTAAAGAAATGTATTTAATGAAACAACAATAAAAAATGCAGATTTGGTTGATTAATTCTCTTCCTCAACAAGCTCAATTTAATGTAAGTATTTATTGAGTATCTATTTTATGCCAGCCACCAGAGAAGCCTCTCAGATAATGAGCCTTTCCCTTACTTAGCTCATTACACTTTGGACTGCCATTTCTGCTCTATACAGAGAAACATGTACTAAAATCCTTCAAGCCTCAGAGGAAGTGCCACCTGCTTTATAAGGTCCTCCCTGGTATGGTTCATCTATGCTTTGTGTCTTAGAGCAATTTAGAAGAATGAGGTATATTCACATGTGCTAAAGAGGAAAACCATCCAAGACAGATTTCAAAGAAGTCACTAGAAGCATGTGAAGGTTCTTTTTTCACACGGCTGCCTAGACCCATCCTCTGCCTGTCTGCCCTTAGAGCCCTGAAAGGTGCCAGTTGGCTTGGTCTGGCTAAGGGAACGCATCGCTGATGGCTGAGTGTGAGCAAGGAGGCATCAGTGTCTCTCCCCTGCTTTGACATGACGCCCGTGGCAACAACCGGGCTCCTCCTAAATTCACTGATTCCAGTGGCCTTTTCTCCATGGTTCTGCCTCTTGCTGGGCTCCTTCTCTATACTGAGCTCTTCTTTTTGTCCCTCTCTCACAGGGTGGAAATGGCTCGCTACCACCTCTGGCCTCAGGTCTCACCCTGCCTCATTCACATTCAGCACCAGGCATTATTGGACCCTGTTTTAGCGTCTGAGGTTTTAAAAGTGGTTTAAATGGCATTTCATGACTTTTATCCTCTCTTACAGGTCTTCCAAAAACCAAAGATAAAATACACTTATTTTTAAAAATAGAATAAGACGTTTAATCTTTTAATTACCATACAGGTCCATTGGATTCTCCCATAAGTTCATCATCACCATAAGGCACATTATGAGTCTAAGTGATCTTATTTTTCCTGCATCTTGAAATGTTTTGCTACTTATAATCCCAGAAATTGTATCATCATCTCTCATCCTTACCCATCAATTATTCCCAGCAGTGCTAAAAAAAAGACCAAATAATGAGAACCAGAGGGTGATAGAAGGACCTGAAAGATGAAGCAATTGTGAAACATCCTCAGCTTTCTGTTTTCTTCTTGCCCTGCCCGAAGGACTGCACAACCTTCAGTGAAGATTTAGAGACTTGGGGGCGACAATGGGAGTTCAGAACTTTTCTTTTTTTTTTTTTTAAGATTTTATTTATTTATTTGACAGAGAGAGAGAGACAGCAAGAGAGGGAACACAAGCAGGGGAAGTGGGAGAGGGAGAAGCAGGCTTCCCGCGGAGCAGGGAGCCCAAGGCGGGGCTCGACCCCAGGACCCTGGGATCATGACCTGAGCCGAAGGCAGACACTCAACGACTGAGCCACCCAGGTGCCCCAGTTCAGAACTTTTCATGTCCTGTCCCTAATGGTACAGAAGAAAACTTTTTACACTCATTCATCAAAAGGCAAATGAAAGAGATGGAGATCAGCACTCTACACTGTAATCATGATAGTAAAATTAATGCAGAAGTAAAATCTTAGATTATAAATCTAGATGACTATCCTTAAACTCAATCATCATTGAGTCATAGTTACCAGGGGCTGGGGAAAGGGGCAGGGTGGAATTCTAGTGGATCATGGAAATGTTCTATAAGTTGATTGTAAATATAAGTATGCCCCCAAGAGGCACCTGAGTAGTTCAGTCAGTTAAGCATCCAACTCTTGGTTTTGGCTCAGCTTGTGATCTCAGAGTCATGAGATTGATCCCCAAATCAGGCTCCATGCTCAGATCGGAGTCCTCTCTCCCTCTCCCTCTCCTCCTCCCCCTCTAAAATAAATAAATAAATCTTTTTTTTAAAGTATGCCCCCAATAGACCTGGAATTATTAATGATTTATTGCTGCATAACAAATTACACCAAGATTTAGTGGCTTGGGACAGCGCACATTTATTATCTCACAGCTTCTTTGGGTCAGGGGTCCAGGTGCAGCTTAGCTGGACCCTCTAGAATGGAGTCTCATCAGCCTGCAGCCCAGTGGTGGCCAGGCTGTGGTCACCAGGAAGCCCAGCCAGGGAAAGGACCGTGACCAAGTGGTTGTTGGTATAACTCTATTCCTCGAAGTCTGGCTGTGGGAGGCTGCCCTCAGGTCCTTGCCAAGTGGGTCCCTCCATCATGGGGGCTTGCTTCATCAAAGCTTCAATGCAAGAAGGCAAGGGAGATACCAGCAAAACCAAAGCCCCATCTTTTGTGACCTAATCATGGAAATGAGACCTCAACACCTTTGCTGTGTTCTGTTGGTTGGAAGCCCGTCACTAAATGCAGCCCACCCAGCAGGGGAAAGAGTTACAGAGGTGTATGTGGACAATAATTCTTGTGGCTGTTTAGAAATCTGCCTCCCACGAAGACACTTCTTTCTTTCCCTGGCTTTATTGAGCTATTATTTACATGTAATATATGTAAGTTTAAGAAATACAATGTGAGTAGTTTCTTCATTAAGATCTCTTCATTTGAATCATCTAGCCTGAATTTTGTGTCCTTCCAGAACCCTGATTGACATAAGCAGTACTTAGTTTGGACACATTTGTGTTTAAAACACACACACACACACACACACACACACCAGCCTTCCTTTTGGGGAAATACTGAGAGACCCACGTCTTGCAGTGGATTGTGTGACCAGACCAACCAGCCAAGGATGCCTGGAACAGATGAGGTTCAGAGAACAGACCATTGCTCTGGGTGTCCATGCCCTAAGGGAATCACTTAGGAGCTTTACAAGTACTTCCCTTATAATGTTGTTTTTGTTGCCAACCACTCAGTTCTTTCCAAGCAAAAATCACACAAACTGAATACATGTTCTGGTGATCAAAGTTGTGAAGGAACAAAGCATCCACACTCTCCCTGGAAATGGATGGTGCTGGGTTTGCTTGTGGTCTTGCGCTGTCCTCTCAGCTACCACGGGAGGAGTATTTTCTTGCATGAAAATGCTGCCATCACCCAGTACCTTGTGGAGGTGCTCTTCTGGTCCCCACACTTCCACATGCTGCACATGGGGCCAGACCCTTCCATTCTGTCTCTCCTGGACTCAGTTTGAATGCCGTTGCAGGTCGTGACTCATACATTCCTTAGGAACTTGTTTTCCATGATGACACAGATTCTAGGCAGGTAGAGAGAAAGGCAGCTAGACCTGGAAGAATAATTGACCTTTAGCTCCAGTCTTCATGAGTCACTGTGGAACTCCCAGTGGTGACATCCTGGTAGATCTCTGAATATTTAGGTAAATAATATCATTCTTCAAATATGGCAGAAATTCCTAAACTGAGACCACACTCCATACAATGACCCACAGGACTGTTTTCACCTGTGCCCCTCCCAGGATGACTTGCAGAGGTGCCTGGTTGATTCCCACCGTGCCTAAGATGATGTTTCACATAGGGTAGGAAACTAATATACATTCCTCAACCATACTTTAATCGGATGGTGCTGAACAGATGACTTCTAACTTCAGTTTTTGGTCGGAGTTCCAGTCCATTTGTCACATGGGTCTTACTTTCACCTAACACTCAACATGCTTTATTTACTTGTATCCAAATGCATGTCATCTTTGCTCAGATATCTCACAGGGAGTTAAAAGATCATGGGCCTGTAACTTGAACTTTTCATATCTGCAAAATAATGCCACTTCTCAGTCTTCTCATCTCGACAAGTAGCACACCTGCGCCCACCTGTTCAGGGAAGAAAACCAGCCAGCTTTGAGGGTGGCCACTTCTCAGACTCCACACTCATTGGCGAGAACCATCAAGACAATCTTCTATGTGTCTGTGGAATGGGAATATTTCTCACTGCCTAGGGCCACCATTCGGGGACAAGCCTGTGCCATCTCTGACTTAACTTCTGCAGGGGTGGTTCAGAGCTAGAATTCCTGCTTCCATCTGGGCCCTACAATCCCCACACCCCTTGACACCTATAGAGCCCCATAAAATACAAACAGAGAGGTCACCTCCTCAGAGAATCCCCCTGCCTCTCCTCTTAGGTATGCTCACCTCTCTCCCTCCATACCCTGTTATTTACTGATCGGGCTGTGTGCATTTTCAGTGACACGCGGTGCTTCCAATATTATATATGAAGGCAGGGACTTCATCCGACTTGCCTGCCACTACACCCCCAATAGCTGTCATGTAGCCACCACTTAACAAATATTTATTGAGTTAACAAATGATGTAACTCCTTCTAAACTGGGCTCATCTTTGTGACCCAACAGTCTCGGGCCCTGCCAGCACCCACACAAACCCTGCCACATAGATCATGGTGCTGTCCGCGAATGCCAGCAGCTTGACCTGTCTGGTGGCTCTGCGCACATTTGTACTTCCCCGAGAATGGTTTTCTCTTCTCTCTAGAAATCCATCTCCTCTGCCCTCCATCCAGACCCAACTCTAATTCCACTTCTATGGGAAAATCCTTCACCAATCATACTGGGCCACGGAGATTCTGTCCTTCTCTGACATTTTCCCCTCTATTAAAATCCCCTATTTCTGCTCATGAGTCACATGATATTTTAATTCAGTGTTCTTTAAAAACTATTTTCTACTAAGCCTGAATCGTCAGTAAAAGCTGAATCAAAGGCTGGAGCCCATTCATCCACTGCTAAGAAATCCAGGAGAAAAGTATTTATGGTGAAGAGTTATTAATTACTTTAAAGTAGCAGAAATCCCTCCCTGTCTTTTAAATACTCAGAAGTTAACTGGAGACCAGGGAGCTGTCATTACAAAGGTGTCTGAAGCAGCATGATATTGCTGTCATTTAAGAATTTCTTTCTACTTCTGTTTTGCTATGCACCATAGAGAGGAATCAGGGGAAATAACAAGAGAAGGGACTTTCCACGAAGAGGGTTTTTAGAAAAGGCTCAGGCCCTCCTTCTCCTTGCCCAGTGACCCCTAATGGCCCCTGCCCTTTGCCAACACTGACTGGAAAGTGTGTTTCCACTTCAGAAAGTCACTGAAGGCACTCATGGCTTGTTGGATAAACTGGAGCTTATGATGATTTTACAATATACAGATTCCTAAACCCAGAGAAGTGTTCCACTAGTCTCAACATATGCTTGGAGTATCTGAATACATTCTCAAATTGAAAAAAAAAAAAAAAGAAAAGAAACAACAACACAACAAAACGGCAATGAAAAGTAAAGCTACTGTGCATTGCTATGAATTAATTCTAAAACAGTGGGACCATCTGTTCAAGATTTTGATGCCATCCAACTCAAGAGTAGACAATAAGCCACAAAGTCCAAGACATCCAACCAGCAGGTTGGGGGTGGTGAAATAAAATCCAGAGTTTGCTATTGACACATGAACTTGAAGGTAAGTAGCTAAATATACCAAATTGGAATTCAGGGCACATTTGGGTACTGACAAAAATGGAAGGACTGTCAATCTTATATGGTATTTAAGACCATGGGGAATGATGGCAGGGTAGGTGGGAAAGGCTTGACAAACACGAGATAAAGGAAGAAAGCAATTCCAGAGGAGGGAAGGGCAATCTGATTCCATGTTACAGTAGGTGAAGGAAAGTTGGGGGCAAAGGAGAAGACGTCATGCAAGAGTCTAGTTCAATTGACCCTCTGAATGTAAGTGATGTTTACATTCCCTAATGTGAGTAAGCCATCTTTTCTCTAGAAAGTGCTTGAGCAAATGGTTTAACATAGTTCTCCTCTTTCAAGACAAACATCCACCAGTGTTAAAACTCTATTGATCATACAGACACCTGTTGGTTTGTTTGCTTCCAAAATGGGAACGGGTTCACCAGCAACACCCACCTTGTTCTTCAGGAATTTGTACCCTAACCCTATGAAGAGATGAGTGCCTACAAAATCATTTCAAATCTCGCCACTTTTTTCCTACCAAAATTTAAACCCCATTCCTGAGGAAAATTGGTCTTTACAAAAATCTTCTAGGCTTCCCAAATCCAGGACTCATTGCCTCAAGTGTACCGAGCTGTTGGCTGCTAAGCAGGCTGATAGGCAAAACAATAGCACGTTCTGTAACTTGAATTTTTTGTTAGCCTATTGGCCATCCAGTTGAGTCAATATTCAAGTTCCCATAGTATACGCATCATTTTAAGTACATGCCAACCCAATTTCTATATGTAACATTTTCTTCTTTTCTTCCTCAATCACTGCTATCTTCTAAAGGAAATTTAGTCAACACTAATAAAAATGGAAATCTCCTTTGGAAGAGAGATGAAAGATTTTTCACAGGGGTTTAAATTAAAATTAACAATCAATTAACTAGAGACTATGTAGTGATGTGAAGTCACTCAAGTTTGTAGATATGAGACAATGCATGGAAAGTGCAGACCTCAGAAGTGTAAAATAGGACATACAGGTACAACAGTTAGATGGGGGCATGTGTGGGCTTTGTGGGCCCTGATGTCCATACAGTTTAGGGGTCCATTTTATAGACAAGAATACAAAATACAGATATCAAAAGTCAGGATGTATTTGGAAAAACAAAATGAAATAAATGATAGATGTTGTAATACTGACAAATACCATGATCATCACAATTCCAGGAGAACACATAATATTGGATTAATTAGCTACCCAACATATCTAACACACTTCCATACATTTTCCCCTCCCTATTCTTTGACTGCCTCGTCATTGGCAATGGTTTTGTGACATCATCCTCCAGAAGTGGAAGGATAATTCGGTCTTCTCTTCAGCAAAACAAGACCAGTTTTGTTTTTGTTTTTTGTTTTTTATCAGTCATACCTGGAAGAATCCCTTCCAGCTTCACAACTCTTTGTTGATGATATCAGGAAATGTTTTAGATTTCTTGTCAAACTTGAGAAACCTCTATCAACTTCCTTTTAGAGTTTATAGAATAAACTCTAAAAATGGCATCTTATGTTTTCCTGCAGAGTAACTGATTGTAAATCACTACCTGATACTTCTGTTAGAAACTTACCTCCTCCTTTTAGTACATTTCTGTTTCCATATGACAAAAAAATGTTATACAACCTACTTCTCAGCATGAGAATCATCTCCACTGATGTCACTGCTCGTATTTATTGTTTTTGTTTAATATTCTATTGATTTTTGTCTCAATCCCCCCACCCCAGTCCCTTTGACTAGATGACTAGAAAAGGTACACAGATTCACAGATTTTAGATTCACAAAACCAGAAGTTGGGAATTTCTTGCTTCATTGAAACATTCTAAAATGGCTTTCCAAATTGCTATTAAAATGGCATATTCCCAACTTAACTTACCTTTAGCCCAGTCTCAAAAATTCCTTTAGCCTCTCACCACCAGCTGACACCACAAAGCTACAACAGGAGACACTGGAGGCAGAAGAGACAGTGGTCTTCACCAGTGTGGTTACATCCCTTTAGAAAAATATTCATAAGATATGACAACATTGTCTTTGCAGAGGTCTGAAGTTTCTCTAGCTGCATGGAAAATGCACAGATTCCCTTTCACAAAACACAGAAAATTTAAATTACCAAATTTCTTCTACCTAGAGACAAGGAAGGCTCGAAAGATGCCACAGAACTCCACTGAAATTCCGGATCCTTACCACTTCTTTTTTAGACCTACAGTAAATCAAGCCAACTGCCACATTACTCATCAGAAAAGGATCATTTACATGACACGTAGTTATATTTATTTATTTTTTTTAAAGATTTTATTTATTTATTTAATTGACAGAGAGAGAGAGAGAGAGAGAGGGACAGCTAGAGAGGGAACACAAGCAGGGGGAGTGGGAGAGGGAGAAGCAGGCTCCCCACCGAGCAGGGAGCCCGATGCGGGGCTCGATCCCAGGACCCTGGGATCATGACCTGAGCTGAAGGCAGTCGCTTAACCAACTGAGCCACCCAGGTGCCCCGACACGCAGTTTTAGAAGCACCTTTCCTCCAGCACTTTCCAAATTTGCATTATTTGTGGCTTAAAGCAAATGCATAATTCACTCATATACTGATTCACCCATTTTTTCCTTCTCTATGCCTTACTTGCACTAGATTCTGGCAAATGGAAACAAAGACAGGACATGCTTTCTCCCTGAGGGTCAGACTCTAGCCAGGGTGACAGGAAAGTCAACCACGGACAAAACATCAGAACAGGTGTGTAGAGGAGTCAGCACAGCACAAGTCATGTACAAGTGGGGTCTTGGGGGTGGGGGTGTCCACCCTGGGCCTGTCACCCAAAGTAAGATGTCTAAGCCATGCATTAACAGACAAAAAAGACAACGATAGTCAAACAGTAGGATGTGAGGGCAGGGAAGGGATAATTGCTGAAAACCTTATAGGAGGAACAACATTAATAGTTGGTGTTTATCATATAACTGATGTATTGGGTAATTTGCCCACCATCACATGCTAATAAACCACACAGCCAGGACAAAAACCAGACAGGCTGGCTAGAGAGCCATTTCACTGCTTCTCGGAAATACTGGTAATGCTAATAACAGGAGTCAATGGCAATATAGCTATAGATAAACTTCTATTTCACTCCATTTTTTCTTCTATAGAAATTTATAATACCATTGTATTCGACATGGATGGAGCTAAAGGGTATTATGCTAAGCAAAATAAGTCAGTCAGAGAAAGACAAATACCATATGATTTCACTCATATGAATGTGGAATTTAAGAAGCAAAACAGATGAACATATTGGAGGGGGGAAAGGAAAAGAAAAAAGAGAGAGGGAAACAAACCATAAGAGACTCTTAAATATAGAGAACAAACTGAGGGTTGATGGAGGAAGGTGGGTGGGGGATGGGCTAGATGTGTGATGGGTATTACGGAGAGAACTTGTTGTGATGAGCACTGAGTATTATATGTAAGTGATGAATCACTAAATTCTATACCTGAAACCAATTTCACCACATATGTTAACTAACTAGAATTTAAATAAAAACTTGAAATTAAAAAAAAAGTGCTAAAGAATAATAATACCAATAATACCATTGTATTACCTAACAATTTTTACTTTTCTCAAAGGTACATTATCTCCTTTGAGGTAAATTATGACAATCTTGTAAGAAGATATAACAATGAATTTTTTGATCTGCTTCTAGACAAGAAATAAAACTCTTGGCAAGAAAAGTATCCTACACCAAGTGGTATCAGAAAAACCACACCCAGGTCCTCAAGCTTCTTGATTCCTAGCCAATTTGTCAAACTCATTTTTCTGGTTATCCACTTCCGTGTACCATATTACCCCAATACTCAGGGGCTGAAAGTGAACATTTCATCTTGCTCACTTATTTTTTGGGTCACAAATTTGGAAAAGGCTTGGTTGGGTATTTCTAGCTCAAGGTCTCTCCTGTGGCAGCAGTCAGATCGAGGATGGAGCCAGAAGAGCTGATGGAACATCAGGGCTGGCCAGACCCCTCCCTAGTCTGTCTCTGTCTCTGTATCTTCCCCTTTCCACCCCTCTTCATGTAGCTCAGGGTCTCCCCATGTGGTCTCTCAATGCAAATATTCCAGAGAGCAGGTGGAAACTTCCTTATCTTTTCTGTGCTAGCCCCAGATGCCACATAGCATCATTTCTGCATTTTCTGTTGGTTATGAGTGAGACGTCAACCCTTTCAGATTCAACAGGAAAAGATGTGGTCCCACCTACCTATTTACACCACCCCAGTGCAACACCTCTCTAGGTTCCAGTTGGGGTGGTTTCATCAATCCTAAGGCTTTGAAGAGAAGGAAAAGAGAGAAAAAAGAGAAGGAGGGAATGATAGCAAGGTAAGAAATGAGATAAAACAAAGGGAGAAAGCAGGAATGGGGGAATGGGTAAACTGTCCAAAGGAAGTGATGTACACTGAAAAGGTAAAACAGCTACTGATGGACAACCCCAGTGGACACTATCTGCAGGTCACTTGATTTCATTTTCACTTATCTTTATGGTGTCAAGTGGTAGCAACAAATTATGAAATTTATATTTCCCTTTTAGAAATTTCTGTTCAGGGAGTGCCTGGGAGGCTCAGTCAGTTGAGCATCTACCTTCAGCTCAGGTCATGATCTCAGGGTCCTGGGATCAGGTCCTGTATCAGGCTCCCTGCTTGGTGGGGAGTCTGCTTCTCCCTCTCTCTGCTCATGCTCTCTCTCTGTCTCTCTCAAATAAATAAATAAAATCTAAAACCAACCAAACAAACAAAAACTTCTGTTCCTAAATGTCATTTCAATAGTGAACAAAAGTCAACAAACCTTTTTTTTTTTACAAATTTTTCTACTATTTTTTTCTCGAATTTACTACACTTGTAAAAAGTTCCTGAAAGTAGAACTAGAACCAATAATCCTAAAATTTGTATGGAACCACAAAAGACCTCAAATACCCAAAACAATCTTGAAAAAGAAAAGAAAAGCTGAAAACATCACAGTTCTGGACTTCAAGTTATATTACAAAGCTGTAGTGATCACAACAGTGTTGGACTGTTTGGGCATAAAAATGGACACATAGATCAATAGAACAGAATAGAAAACCCAGAAATAAACCCACAATTATATGGTCAATTAATCTTCACCAAAGCAGGAAAGAATATGCAATGGGAAAAAGACAGTCTCTTCAACAAACAGTGTGGGGAAAACTGGACAGCCACATGCAAAAGAATGAAACCAGATCACTCTCTTTCACCATACACAAAAATGAACTCAAATGGATTAAAGACTTAAATGTGAGATCTGAAACCATCAAAATCCTAGAAGAGAACACAGGCAGTAACTTCTCTGGCATTGGCCATAGCAACCTCTTTCTAGCTGTCTCCTGAGGCAAGGGAAACAGCAAAAATAACTATTGGGTCTATGCAAAAATAAAAAGCTTCTGCACAGTGAAGGAAACAGTCAATGAAACTAAAAGACAACTTTCCGAATGGGAGAAGATATTTGCAAATGACATATCTGATAAAGAATAGTATCCAAAATATATAAAGAACTTATACAACTCAACACCCAAACAATAAATAATGTCATTAAAAAATGGGCAGAAGACATGAACAGACATTTCTCTAAAGAGGATATACAGATGGCTAACAGACACATGAAAAGATGCTCAACATCACTGATCATCAGGGAAATGCAAATCAAAACTGCAATAAAATATCACCTCACACTTGTCAGAATGGCTAAAATCAACAACACAAGAAACAACAGGTGTTGGTGAGGATCTGGAGAAAGGGGAACACTTTGCACTGTTGGTGAGAATGCAAACTGGTGTAACCACTCTGGAAAACAGTATGGAGTTTCCTCAAGAAGTTAAAAATAGAACTACCCTATGATCTGGCAATCACACTACTGGGTACCTACCCAAAGAAAATGAAAACACTAATTAGAAGGGATATGTGTACCCTTATGTTTATAGCAACATTATCAACAATAACCAAATTATGGAAGCAGTCCAAATGTCCATCAACTGATGAATGGATAAAGAAAATGTGGTATATATACAATGGAATATTACTCAGCCATATAAAAAAACGAAATCTTGTCATTGCAATGGTATGTATGGAGCTAGAGAGTATTATGCTATGTAAAATAAGTCAGTCAGAGAAAGGCAAATACCATGTGATTCACTGTAAATACCATATGTGGAATTTAAGAAACAAAACAAATGAAAAAGGAAAAAACAGAGAGAGACACAAACCAAGAAACAGACTCCAAACTACAGAGAACACGTTGATGGTTACCAGAGAGGAGGTGGGTGGGGAGGTGGGGGAAATAGGTGATGGGGGTTAAAGAGCACACTTAGGATGAGGAATAAATAAATAAATAAATAAATAAATAAATAAATAAATAAACAAACAAATAAATAAGATTTTTTTAAAAGACCCTGTAAGTGAATCACTTCACCTTTAGTCCAGATCTGAAAATCAGTAAATATGACTTACAACCAACTCTTCCCCATGTTTTCACAGTAATTCCTTACAAATTTTTAATTTTAGGTACAGCAATATCTCAACAGAAAGCCAGCTGGTGGGGGCTGCAGGATGGGCTTGGCCTGTGCAAAGGAGTGGGACAAGCAACCCTAACATGCTGATTTCTGAGGTGGAAACACTCCACTGCCAGAATGCACCATCGGATTGGGTGAATCCTTGTTTCAGGCAAGAACGAAGTCGTAAAAGAATGTTATTTCTCTTTGAAATACTAAGATAGGCATCAAAAAAGGTAGTTCAAATGGATGACTTGTTCTCTTATGTAGAATAATTGGTTGGTATCAATTCAGTTGGCAGGAAGAAATATGCAAGTACTGATTAAACTACTCCATTTTTATGATTCTACCCAAAACCATCACCCAAAAATGAATTAGGGCACAAATTAGGAAGGGAATCACATGAATCATGTTTTCCCCCACCCTTGTTATAAATGAATTTTGCAAACTATATATTTTAAATATTTGAAAACTCATCAATACATGTAAGTATTCTTTTTTTTAATGTTTTTTTATTTATTTATTCATGAGAGTCAGAAAGAGAGAGAGAGAGAGAGAGAGAGAGGCAGAGGCAGAGAGAGAAGCAGGCTCCCCGCCTAGCAGGGAGCCCGATGCGGGACTTGATCCCAGGACTCTGGGACCATGACCTGAGCCGAAGGCAGACGCTTAACCATCTGAGCCACCCAGGCGCCCCACATGTAAGTATTCTATTCTACAGAAATCCTTTTAAAAACCTGAAAGCATCGTTATTCTTATTTATGTTGTGTTACAGACAGCAGTCTTCATGTGAGAAGAGAAAACCCTCCAATGGGTAAGTGATAATCCCTGGAGAAAGCAGGAACTGAAAAGAAGCATACCTTTTGCAAACTGCTTTAGCAAAAATGACAACGTCAGTTAACATATCAAATGGCATTTCTGAAATGTCAGAAGGAAGGGGAAATGTCTTTGCCCATGGAATTGAGAAATAACACAGCAGAGCGCAGGAGCTTGGCAGGAAAGATCCATGAGGAAGCCACTGGGCCATTCTGGAAACGCGAGGGCCTAGACGTTGCTAGAAGGTTTTAGCAGTTCATACCTGCTCCAGCAGAGTGTCCCTCGAGGGAGGTGGTGCTGGAGGGCAGTTCTAGGAGTTCTCCTGGGGTCCCTGATGGAACTCTGGAGCACAGTGAGAGACAGGCCATTGAGAGCACATGAAGAGGAACCGCCTCCCTGGAAACCTGAAAACTTTATGCAGATGTAGAGGCCTGGGACAACCAAACAGGTGTCAAGTAAATCCACGCAGGGACTCGCACTCCAGCAACTAATTCCTCATCAGCACTTTACATGGGCTGAAGAAAGCAGTGACAATGGATCAGCTTGTTTTCACCACCTGTTAGCAACCCAGTCTAGAGCTTACCAGACAAAGACGATTGAATGACAACTTGTATTTTTCATTCCAAACCTGAAAACTGTCAAGTAAACTTTATCTCACACCATTGAAGAATGATTCACAGGACAGCACACTGAAGACAGTGGAACAAATATGGTAGAGGTTATACAAAAATCCAGTCAGTCCTTTGAAAATCATAATCGTCTCCAAACCCAGAAACCACTCACTAGTGATTTCTCTCCCTGCCTTGTCTTCAAATATTCAGTCATTGTCTTTAAAGACATTCAGCTGGAAAATTCCAGTGGGCAGGACAGATCTGCCCACATGTTTATTGGAATTGACAATAATGGAAGAGATTTCAAACTGTAAAGCCCAGAACTTACCAAGGAGGCAGCATCTTTAATGGAGAGGGAGATTGGAAGCCAGGAGCCCTGGACTGCATTTGGGCTCTATCAGTTACTAACCATGTGGCCTGGGGCAAGTTTCTAACCCCCATGAGTTTCCCATCTATAAACTAGAGATGATAAATCCTCCTTTCACTCAGAGTTGCCCTGAGATTTCAATAAGTTCATACCTGGGGAAAAAAAAAAATCCTTTGTAAAATGCAAAGTTCCATGTAAATATCATCGGCCTGACATGGACATAATGACTTCTAGCAACGAGTTCCTCTGTCAGGTGTGAAAGGCAATGCCAACAATCCCAGCTTGCTGCTGGGAGAAGACAAGGGAAGGAATCATATTTAACTGTGACAGGGTTAAGGGAAATCAATGCTATTAATAAAATACTATTTGCCACTTAATAGGATTATATCTACCAAAACTCCCAAAGCTAAGATTTGATGAATAAAATGCTATGAAGAGTAGAAGTTGCAAATAAAAATGCCTTCATGGACCAAGAAAGCCACATAAGAAGAAACGTGGGCTGGGAGTAAGAAACACAGACACAAAAACACAGGAACAACTGGAAAGAAGCACTTGGTCTCAGCAGGTGCAGCTCTAGGGTGTGCTAGAGACCTTGGGGAAATGGGGGCAGATATCCCTTAATGAAGGCAGGGTTGCGTCAGGGAAATTTGCATCTAGTCTTGCTGGATTTCCCTCATTTTGGAGGAGAAGATGGAAATCTAAAGGTGTTACAGAATCTTCCCATTTTTTTAAAGTTGGCTCATATTTCCCTCCAAAAAATACCACATAGATCAAAATGGGAGCCCAGGAAACACACGTGCCATTAGGTCTGCTTGCCAATAGCACTGTCTGAAGTGAGAAGACAAGAGGCAGAAAGTGGAGGGGTTGGAGGTTGAGCAGATACCTGATTGATGTCAAAATTCATTGAAATTGTTAATTTGCTAATGTGGAATGTGGACGCTCTCAAAGAAGGCAGTCATAAGAAAAGTGAAAGTTGATGTCATGGCCAGGTCATTTGTGGGAAATGACCACTGAGATCATCTGGCCTCATGTGAAACTGACCTTTTCATGTTTTCCCCCTCATGCTGAACATTCCTGAGACCAACATGCTGGAGACGAAACCAAAACATCCCCCTCCGGCCAGAGAGCCCTTGATTACAAACAGGGTGCACATGATGGATGGCCAGAGACAAGGTGGCTTGGTGGTAAAAGCTTGTCCCAAGTCGATCAGCTGAGTGCAGGAAACAGCACCCCACCCTTTAGAACACAGACTACTAGAGAAACGTGAAGGCCTGAAATCCAACTCAGTCCTGTAGCTTTTATAGCAGTATTTTTATGACATCTTAGATAACACACAAAAAGAACAATATGTACAAAAACAAGCACCACCATTTAAAAAAAATAAATAAATAAAGGCAGCCTCCTGGAAACAAAGACTAGTTTTGATCTTGGAAAGAAATTCTCATTAGTTTGTTCACTGCATGAGAATCTTAATTTCTCAAGCCAGTAGGTCCCAAACAACTTAGGCATCTACAGCTGAGTAACATTATAGAAAATTGAATTTATCAACCTTTTTTTTAATTTAAAATTGGACATAGAACTAGGTTGTATATTTTGGGGGGCAGGGGGACTAACAAGCAATTAGAAGCTATTAGTCCGGACTTTTTATTAGTTATAGACTTATTGGTATTTTTGTTTCATGATAAAAAAATATATACATTTTGGTTGGTCCAAAATAACTGATTCAATCAGTAAACTCACAGGATACAAAATCAACGTACAGAAATCCGTTGCATGTCTACACACTGATAATGAAGCAGCACAAAGAGAAATTATAAAAACAATCCATTTACACCTGCACCCAAAATAATAAGATACCTAGGAATAAACCTAATCAAAGAGGTGAAAGACCTGTACTCTGAAAACTATAAAACTATAAAACACTGATGAAATTGAAGGGGACACACACCCACCCACACACACACAAATGGAAAGGTATTCCATGCTCATGGATTAGAAGAACAATATTGTTAAAATGTCCATAGTACCCAACGCAATCTAGACATTTAATACAATCCCTATCAAAATACCAACAGCATTTTTCAGAGAACTAGAACAAACAATCCTAAAATATGTATGGAACCACAAAAGACCCAAATACCCAAAACAATCTTGAAAAAGAAAAGAAAAGCTGAAAACATCACAGTTCTGGACTTCAAGTTATATTACAAAGCTGTAGTGATCAAAACAGTATTGGACTGTTTGGGCATAAAAATGGACACATAGATCAATAGAACAGAATAGAAAACCCAGAAATAAACCCACAATTATATGGTCAATTAATCTTCACCAAAGCAGGAAAGAATATGCAATGGGAAAAAGACAGTCTCTTCAACAAACAGTGTGGGGAAAACTGGACAGCCACATGCAAAAGAATGAAACCAGATCACTCTCTTTCACCATACACAAAAATGAATTCAAATGGATTAAAGACTTAAATGTGAGACCTGAAACCATCAAAATCCTAGACGAGAACACAGGCAGTAATTTCTCTGGCATTGGCCATAGCAACCTCTTTCTAGCTATGTCTCCTGAGGCAAGGGAAACAAAAGCAAAAATAAACTATCAGGACTACACCAAAATAAAAAGCTTCTGCACAGTGAAGGAAATAATCAACAAAATGAAAAGACAACCTACTGAATGGAAGAAGTTATTTGCATATGACATATCCAATAAGGGGTTAACATATAAAGAACTTATACAACTCAACACAAAAGAAAACCAAACATAAGATTAAAAATGGGCAGAGGACCTGAACAGATATTTTTCCAAAGACATCCAGATGGCTAACAGACACATGAAAAGATGCTCAACATCACTGATCATCAGGGAAATGCAAATCAAAACTGCAATGAAATATCACCTCACACCTGTCAGAATGGCTAAAACCAACAACACAAGAAACAACAGGTGTTGGTGAGGATCTCGAGATAAGGGAAACCTTGTGCACTGTTGATGGGAATGCAAACTGGTGCAACCACTCTGGAAAACAGTATGGAGGTTCCTTAAAAAGTTAAAAATAGAACTACCTCATGATCCAGCAATCACACGACTGGGTATTTACCCAAAGAATACAAGAACACTAATTCAAAAAGATACATGCACTCCTATGTTTATAGCAACATTATTTATAATAGCCAAGATATGGAAGCAGCCCAAGTGTCCAACTATTGACAAATGGATAAAGAAGAGGTGGTGTACATATACAATGAAATATTATTGGGCTATAAAAAAGATAGAAATCTTGCCATTTGCAATGACATGGATGGAGCTAGAGAGTATTATGCTAAGTGAAGTAATTCAGTCAGAGAAAGACAAATACCATATTTTTTCACTCATGTAGAATTTAAAAAGCAAAACAAACAAGCAAAGGGAAAAAAAATGAGAAACACAAACCAAGAAACAGATTCTTAACTACAGAGAACACACTGATGGTCACCAGAGGGTGGGCGTGGGAGGACGGGGGAAATGGGTGATGGCAATTAAGGAGAGCACTTGTAATGAGCACGGGGTGATGTATGGAAGTGTTAGATCACTATATTGTACACCTGAAACTAATTTAAACACTGTATGTTAACGAACTGGAATTTAAATAAAAACTTAAAATTAAAAAAAACCTGATTCGATTGACAATACTAGTAAACCAAGAATTTTCTTACATAGCTTCAGTGAGATCAGCTATGGATCCAGCAATAAAAAAGGAATTATGATATTTTTTCCTCTTACCAAAAGAAATTCCGTATTTCAGATTGCAGATATACATTCATAGTATATGCATATTTTTCCATCCCTTTGTCCACCCATAAACTCGCTGGCCACTGTGCTGCTGGGTTCATCAATGTCATAGTGTACATTGAGAGTGTCTTAGCACCTTTGGTCTCAAAGCAGAGAGCTATGCTGGGAGATAAGTGCCCTGGAAAACAGCTCCCTATCTTGTTGCTCCAATTTGCTCACTTACTTAAGTCACACATATTTATAGAGCAATCAATGTGCCAAGCACAATGATAAGCACAGAGCCTGCAAAGCAGGCCACCCATGACCTTGCCCACAGGGACATATGCACTCTGCCTGGCTCTCTGACTGTCGATAAGTAGCTGCTTACTTGGTTAATTCCGGGAGGATTGGATAAAAATATGGCTGGATCCTTAGTAACTAGCAGATGCATGTGTCATCCATTTGATAAATAAGTGAATCAGTAGCACTGGGAACAGAATGGGGAGGGCTGGGGACATTTCCAAGTGTTTGAGGAGACAGGGACGCATCTGGGGCAACCCTAGGCCTTGGAGATTCGTCCAACCCAATCCCAGAACTTCCATGACAATACGGACCTCAGACAGGGACATGTGAAGCTCAGATTTGCCAGGAAATTCTCCTTCCTGGGAAGGATGGATTTGTTTTAATTTATTACTTGACCCACCTGCCTTGAGTTCACAGGAGTCTCAGGAAACGTCTGGAAATTTGAGACAATGGACAAAATAAGATGGGAAGCAGCAAACCCCTTGGAGGATGGGACAATTGTCTGGCCATAATGGCTCCCCAGCAAATAATGTGAGGTGTTTCGCTGATTGTCTGGTTCCCCTAGGTAGTTTTGAGGACTGGAGTGCCCCCATAATAAAGGAAGGCACCCTGGAATTTACAGATAAGCAGAAGGGGGCTGAGTCCCCTCTGGCCCCATACAGTTCATTGTACATTAACTAGTAAAAATGAGTCATTTCATTCCCCAGTTATGTACTTAAGGAGGAACTTTGTTCTGATTCCTCATCTGTTGCTGGACTTTGTTATTAAAATGAGGTAACCCTGCCTACATCTTTAGTCACATTGCTTTCTATCTTGCCTTTCAAACGCCGTGCACAGTTCATTGCAGCTCAGAGTTCCCTGTGACGTCACTAATAACTGACCTATTTATCTGTACCCCCCGCTGCTCATCTGAAAGTTGAGGCTTAAAGAGAGGACCAGAAATCATTATACAATTAGTAATCGGAAAAACCCAGAGAGAGATAGAGAGAGAGATGGGGGAAAATCCTCTGTGAACCATGCGACAGGGAGAAATCCCTTGGAAAGTTAGAAAATGTCTTCTGTAGAGCCAGTTGGGTATCTCTGTGTGTGGTCAGAAAAGGCCTGTAGTCAAGAACCTCCCAGGCAAGTTGCTTCAGGATCAGGGTGGGCTTTACCCACCAGTCAACCGAAACAGGACCTCCTCTGCAACAAGCTCCCATTAACCATTCACACCCCAAGGTCAAATTCTTCTTCTGGGTCTCTGGAAGTTCCTCATTTCCAAGCAATTACAAAGGGGACCCCTGTGTCTCCTGAGGGCAGGCAGTTCCAGGCACTGTCCTCATCAATAAAGAGAAAGGAATCTCGGGTCACTGAAATCTCTGAAAAACAAAAGCAACACTAATTTTTGGAAAATGCCTGTACCAAGGTACATAAAGATAAATAGGACAGAAAAAAAAAAATCAGTAGGTATCTCAAGAAAAACGAAAAGAGTCTAAGACCCTTTTCCGCAAGGAATTGCAAAGAAGTCAGACGGCTGAGGTTCCTGGTCTCCTGGTTGCTGCCAAACTCTGTGCAGGACGCGGTCCTACCGCAGGAGGGGAGGGTCTTCCAGGTAGCCTAACCTGGCGGTCCTGCGCTTGGGCACGTATAGGCACAGGGTCTTCAGGCTCTGCCCCTGACGAGGGGTGACAATCCCAAGCAGTCCTCCTGAGCCCGGAAGGGAGTCAGTCCCTGCAGGTGGCCGCCAGTCAGCCACCTCCTGGTCACCGGCCAAGCCCCCAGCCTCGCAGCAGGACGCTCCTGTTAGCTTCCTTCCGCGCTCCCTTGTTCCATTCTATATCCAGTTCTTCCTTCTCTGCTCCTCCTGAACCCAATTATTTGGACTTTCCCCACGTTACATAGTCTCTGATCTTTCCCTGATTTGCATGCATATTAGAACCACATTCCAACATTGCAGCCATTTTTATTAAAGAATATCAGGGATTCCTTTGCAAGACAATCACCTTAGAAAATCAAAGACTTACTGTGAATTGAAGAAAATCCATCTAAAACCATCTTTTGCATCCTCAAAACTAAACCCCTTGTCAATCCTTCCAAACCCCAGACCAGTGTTACACCCCTCAGCCAAAACAGTGTTAATAAACTGCCATTCATGTGGAAAGACTTATTCTATTTCTTGTTTGACATCAGGGACATCTCATAGACCACCAGCATTTTGTCAGAAAGCAGCTGCAGGATTCAAAGTGGGAGCAGTGACTGGCCCTTATGATTTTTATTAAGGGAAAACGAATCAGTGTGTATGTTGACATTACTCCCCATGAAAATGTTCACAATCTAAGTGGACATCAGCCGAGCGTCTCGGCTCCATTCCTGCCCGGCTCTGTGATGCCGAGTTGACCGGCACGCCGCAGCCTGGGCAGGCCTGGCCAGAGAGGCACTCGCCGGAGCCCGCAGGCTTGGAGAAGAAAGAGACCCCCGACCCCCAGGCTTCCTGTGGGCTGCCTCTGGGCTTCTTGTGACTTCTGTCTCTACAGCTGTGGTACCAACAATGATGCTTCTCGAGCAGCCTCTGGGCCAAGCGTGGAGTCTCCCAGCCCTTGGAACCATGACACCAGCCCCAGTCCCACAGACACCCTTCCGGAGACCTGGGTCTGGGCTCCAGGAGCCCCGACTCGGAGCTCCTCCCTTCATTCCCTTGGCCCTGGGGGTGCGACAGCTCCCTACGGGGACCTCAGTTCTGTGGTTTTCCCTCTCAATTGCCCCGTTGGCCATCTTATCATGGTGCCAGCCCTTCATGGTGCATACTCGCTGTCCAAATAATTGGAATGCTATCTGCCTCCGAGTGGATACTTTTTTTTTTTTTTAAAGATTTTATTTATTTATTTGAGAGAGAGAGAAAGCATGAGGTGGGGAGGGTCAGAGGGAGAAGCAGACTCCTCGCTGAGCAAGGAGCCTGATGCGGGACTCGATCCTGGGACTCCAGGATCATGACCTGAGCCGAAGGCAGTCGCTTAACCAACTGAGCCACCCAGGCGCCCCCGAGTGGATCCTTTAAAGATACCTTAAAAACTATGATTACTGTTCAGAAAAGCCATTGTTTGAGAAGTGGGGTCCCAGGCTTCATGCACAAAATTTTCTCTCAAAATTGTCCTTAACCAACAGCTTCACGAAGTACATGGCCAAAAAATGGACTGACCAATAAAATCCACAGCAGAATGTTCCTAACTGACCAGTCAAATTCGAATCCATTGAGTGGATGCTGGCAGCACTGCCCGGCTGCCCCCTCAGCACCACCCCCAGCCCTGGGCTGGCCCTCCCGGAATGGCCCTCCGCTAGTGGGAGCCAAGAGGCTCCAGATACACCAGCCCCTGGGAGCAGCCAGGATCCAATGACAGGCCCATGCAGGCCACAAAGTGGTGCATCTGTAGCTTGTCTGGAAACATCTCTGAGGTGCTGTGCCTGTTTCAGAGCAACTCGTGGGATCCGCTGAGCTCCACTTCCCCCCCCAGTGCAATAACTGCATTGTGGGTCCTCTCCCCTGCCTGCCCTGCCTCACTCACCCCCTACTAGAGGCTGCTCATCTCTTCACAAGCCTGTCTCCTAGTCAGCTTCCTTTGGACTAGTGTCCCCAGGGCTTGGCACTTCTTGGCTAACGACCTCAAGCAGGCTCTGTGGTAATCCTCGTTAGACAAAGGCTAACGCCAAACCTAAATGCTGCTCCTCAGACCGGGGTTCCCTCTCCAGGAGAAAGACAATGACTGGAGTCATTAAAACCAACCAAGAAAGCACAGGGAGCACTGAAGGAGGGGAGCCTCAGGGCTGTCAACCATCGCGAAGACTCACACAAGCAAAATGTGACTGAAAAGCAAACAATCTATAAGACTTCGAATAAAAATACAGATGTTTGATGTTAAAAGTTATCAGAAGAACAGACAAAAGTCCTGAGGGCATCCCCACAGTCTCCACCTGCCACACAGCAGGACCACAGACCGGGAAAAGGTCCGGGTGGGGACACGGAAGGACGGAGGACAGGAAGGTGGGACCCGAGGAGGAGCGCTAGACGGAAATGCTGTCATGTTATTCTAGATTTATAAGCTGTCTAAAGAAGAAATAGCCCTACAGACTGGTGCCAGGGACCGAGCGTTTGTGTCTCCCCAAAATGACTTTGGTGAAGCCCTGACCTGCAGTGTGCTCGCATTTGGAGATAGGCTCTTTATGGAAGCAAATTTAAATGAGGTTATATGGGCAGGGCCCCAGTCCACAAAGAGGAACATAGAGCCACACTCATGCTCTCCGAGCACACATGGAAGAAAGGCCAGGTGAGGGCTCAGAAGACAGCCGACTGTGAACCAGACCCCGAATCTGCCCGAATCTGCCCGTGGCAGCCAAGGTGGCTAAAACCATCGGTTGAATGGTTACTGCTGGAATTCTGTTGATAAAGTGAAACCCAGAGTTTAAAAATTATTTAACATCCAAGCTGTCTTGGACTTTATCTTAAAATTCCTGATCTTCACAACGCTTTCTGAACGAAGAGTACCTGACGGATGACTCAGTTCTTTCTAGAATTTGAGATCCTCACGTGACTTAGAAGCTTCAGGCTGGCTAAATGTTTGCCAACATTACAGGATCAAACTGTAGTAAGTTTATAATCAGCTTTGGCAAAATAAGAAGCAGCTCACTAAACCTTTGTAAATGACTAATGGTCTCAATGGCAGTTATAGGAAACATGATTCATTTTCCAATAATCATTAACATGTATTGATTACTGTGTATAAGGCACGGCCCTAATCACTTAATGTACACTGTTATGCTTATTCCTACAATAGCCTTTTGGAATAGGTACTATTATATCCCGATTACAAAGATGAGTAAATAATCTGAGGCACAAAGAATCGAGGGAACTTCCTCCTAATCAAACGGCTCATGAAGTGTTGAGCCTGGATTTAAACCCAGGCATCTGACAGCTGAGTTAGTGTCCTTAATCATGTTCCTGGGATGTCTCCAGCTGGAACATCGGATGTTCCAATGAGTCTCCCCAGCTTCTCCTTCCAATGCTGCTGTGCATTTTCCTGATAATTATCATGATGTATTTATATAGGGAAAACACTCTGAGCATTACCTTGCATAAATAAACTATGGAAAAGCCCCACAAAATAATGGAGAATTTCTTTGCGAGTGCCCCTTCATGATTACCCAGAACAAGCAGAAGAGAATGGCTTAATAACCTCCCTAAGTGAAAACCATCCATCCAACAGAATGTTTGGTTTTGGTGATTTGGAATGGTGGCTTGGCTTCACTTCCAACTTCTTCCTAAGTTTTCCTTCTTCTTTGTTCTGGAAAACAGTACTTCTGTGATAGTACCATGTAACAAAAGCAATCATACAACTGGATACAATTGATTTTTAATCAATACGCTTAGAGGAAAAATATACATGCCTTTCACATAGAAGTATATACACTCATTTGTATGTGTATGTTATGGGCATAGATTTTGTTTTTCTCCATTGAGATACTCTGCTCTTTTATTTGAAAAAGTTTCTTGGGGTGCCTGGGTGGCTCAGTTGGTCCTGGGATTGAGCCCTGAGTAGGGCTCCCTGCTCAGCAGGGAGCCTGCTTCTCCCTCTCCCTCTGTCCCTGCCCCCCACTCATGCTCTCTCTCTCTCTCTCTCACTCTGCTCTCTCTTTCTCAAATAAATAAATAAAATATTTTAAAAAAAAGAAAAGAGAAAGTTTCTTTATGTACCCTAGTCTTCCATATGCCAGTCTACGATCAGACCACCCTAAGAAGGGTAATCTGTTTGAATTGGACATTCAAATTATAGTAATTATAGGCTTTTAGAGAATATTTGCATTATTTCCTTCTACTGTACTGTCAGGATTTCCCCTCAGTTATCTGAAATCATCATCTATGAAAGGACCCTCCTTCGAAGAAAAAGATTATGTATATACATGTGTAAAACATTCTATCTTAACACAGGCATAGAGAGTTAGGGACAGTGTGTTCTGTTGTCGTCCTGCTTGTTATAAACAATGAAATGAGATTATGAATACTGAGATAAGAGCCAGGAATAATAGCAGTACGTAATATTCATTGAACCCTTGGCATGTGCCAGGTAGTAAGTGCTTAATTGTCATGAGCTCTTATGCTCCTCATGGTGTGGGTATGAGACTGTTTTCATGCACATTTTTTATATGTTTATGTGATTTTTCATTGACAGGGTATTTTCCGGGGCAGGCAAGCCACTGTGGGAAAGCGGCTGCCTTCTTTCCCAAAGGGAATTGATTTTGTTACAATTGTACTGTTATTTTGGAGAAGGGCAAACAGATTCGTCATGATTTATTATGAGGTCAATGTCAGTTGGGTGAATATATTTAGCATATCAATAAAAGTGAAAATAATTCTGTTTGCACATATTTATTAGAAACCATAATCCACTGGCTCTTAGAAGCTCATACAGTCCTCGACAATGAGATCATAAGCAAGGAAAACGCGAGTGACAAAATCCCCTAGAAAGCCCTGGTGGGTTTTTTTTAGATCTTTCAGATACAATTTCCTTTTAAAATATAATCTCAGAGAAGAGTGAAATGCCATTAAAAGGTTCCTTTTCAAGAAACTGTGCTATTAACATATAAAAAGTAAAATGCCAACAGGGTTCTGACATACAAGAGAACAGAAACCAAACATAATATTGTCTAAGAAAACTTCACTGGATATGTTATACTGTCAGCATAACAAAAAGAAATGAGAACACACTTTCTCAGAGAATTTTGAAACAATAATTATATTGTAATTTTTGATGGTTACATAAAACAGTCAGCTTCTAAACTCATTCATAAGTAAATCCCTGATCAGGGTATTAAATGATTTCTAATAACCAATTCTGATAAATGTTATGTATTTTTCCTGATAGAACTGAATCGTGTTGATCCTTAGGCTCATAGGAGATTCAAATCCGCTGAACAAAATTTGGTTGATGACAGTTTGAATTGATGCAATTTTGCGTCTTCCCGGGTTTGTTTCACTTCTGCAAAACAGAAGGGTGCCACATTTGTTCACTGAAAAGGACACAGGAGATTCCAGGCAGCCCAACCTCTCCGTCTTACAAGAAGACGTTCAGAGAAAATAGATGATTTGGATCCTGTCCTAGAATAAGAACCCCAAATAGACCCAGGCCAAAGTAGTTTGAGGAACCAATGGTATGGGAACTGGCCCCTAACTAGGGTCTTAACAAATTTGAGAAAAGCTCCAATGTGGGGAGTTTAGATCCTTCTCATTCAAAGTGAGGTCCCCAGACCAGCCAGTTGGGTGTCACCTGAAAGCTTGTCAGCCATGCAGAAACTCGGGCCCCACCCAGACCTGCTGAACCCAAATCTGCATTTCCACAAGGTCCCCAGATGCCCTGCTGTGCCTGGAGGCCAAGGGACAGGGACGCTGGGGTAAGGTTTACTGCAGGGATGGAGGGCCAGAAGGACCCCTTCTCTGGGGCTTCCCATACTGCAGATCTGCTGCTCAATAAGGGCAAGCACACTGAGGAGGCCGCTCTGGCAAGTCTGAATGTTTACCTCCGCTGAGCAGAAAACCTAAAGCTACCTGCTGCAGATAGACCAGAGACAGGATGGCGGTGGGGAAAAGCTGACGAAGCCCCATGGCCAGTGCTGAGCCCCCACAGGTACGTCCCCTGCTTCAGGCTCTCTCTGACCCCACACTTCAAATTATCAAAAGGAAGAAGGGAAAATGAGTAACGTGTAACAAGTTTACGCTTAGCAAGTGTTACCATGCTAATCTCCCCACAGCTCTGTGGAGTGGGTGGTCTTTTCCCAATTTTACAGATGAGGAAGATAGGGGCTCAGAGAAGCCCGGTAGCAGGGACCGCAAATCTGGCAGCGAGGAGACACCTGAGCTGGGATCCACTCACTCAGAGGCCTGACTGTCCCAGACTGACACCCCAGGGCGCAGTGGGTCCAAACTGTGACATCAACTTCGGCTCATCACGGACTCCTCAAAGCAGAGCGAACTATTTCCCATTTATAAATTATTATATGCCCCCGCCATATCGATTCCTTTTCATGCGAACATCAGGAAGGGAAAGTCATTTAAATATGTTCTTAAAGGATGACAGAATCAAACAGAAAGTGAGAGGCAGGCCTCGGAAGCGCCTGGTTAAGTGGGGCAGAGTGCAGGGCGCCGAGACCCAGACCTGCAGGGCCCGGCAGCCCACTTCAAACGTCTGACCGGAAAATTGTCAGTAGAGTACCTCTTACTTCTTTTTTTTTTTTTTAAGATTTTATTTATTTATTTGACAGAGAGAGAGAGAGCGTGAGAGAGGGAACACAAGCAGGGGAGAGGGAGAAGCAGGCTTCCTGCTGAGCAGGGAGCCCGATGCGGGACTCGATCCCAGGACCCTGGGATCAGGACCTGAGCCGAAGGCAGACGCTTAACGACTGAGCCACCCAGGCGCCCCAGTAGAGCACCTCTTACTTCTGTTAAGTAAAAGAACTAGTCCCACATTGGCGATCTTCTCCTTCAGTGCTCATGGGAGCCTCGGGAGCTGGAGCAAAGGCATAGTCCCATTCCTGCAAAGAGTCCAAAAGATCTGCTCCCAAGAGAAGAAATGAAGGGTAACGGTAGGCAAATGTAAAGACAGAAAGCACAAAAACCTACTCGCTTTTCTCTCTCTTTTTTTCAGTCGGAGAAAAAGGAAGTAGTAAAATTCCCTTGAAGTCTATTTTGCAGCTGTTCCTCCAGGGCTACAAAATAAAAGGCAAAACGCATAGAAATTACTTAAAATGCAAAAATTGCAAAGGAAAATATTGCTGTGGGTAGGTTATAAATGACTTCAGAGATTTGGGGAAGCTAAATCACCCAGGCCAACTGAAAAACCGTCACTTTAATCTGAAGATGGTAAACCTCTCCCTGGATATTGCTCATGTATTGGAACACCCTCTTATTAAATTACAGTGTTTTATAACTAGCGAATAAAATTGGTATCATGTTTACTATGCAAAATCCCCACTATTTTTCAAATGGATGTGTGTTTTAATATGAAATTGAAATTTAATATCAAAAGCACCAGGCAATAAAACCAACCCACCTAGTTTCAAACCCTGCTTAAATTATTTTTTGAATTTTGTATCTAATAACATAGTACAATAACACTGAAACAAGATTAACACTGTGATACTATTTGTTTAGGAAACCTAGAGTGTTGCTATGGAAACAGACATTCTGCATAACTATGGAAACAGTGACAGTGTTGTAAATAAACATACTGGAAAGGGAACCATGTAAACTTAACATACAAATTCTAAGAAGAATAGAGAGTGAGGAGGTGGAGGGACGAGGAATTCTTTTTTTTTTTTTTTTTTTGGTAAAACAAGCATACTTACATATTTTATATCTCCTGGTAGGACTTTTAAGCTAAGTTTTCAAAACCTTGATTGTGGTTTCTATAATCTTCTGTTAGTTCCTCTTTCCTCATTAACTGTGCAAATCATAACCTATGGGTTTGTTTTTTTTTTTTATATTTCTGTAACCTATTTATACTTAATGATAAAATTCACTGAAACCTGTGTTTGACTCAACTTTACTTTGGTAACATTTTAGAAGCCAAATGACTTTTCCTAAAAATGTTAGAATGGAAAAAAAATGCAGAAAGCATATGTTTAACTTACTGCATGCTGAGGTCCTAAAATAATGCTTTTTAAGGCCCTGTACATAATATTTAACCCCCTCAATTTTTTTTAAATTTGGCTATTAAGAGAAAATTAGATTTTTTTCTAATGCTATGACTGTTTGAAACCATTGTTGGAATACACATTTTTTTTCCTTCCTTTATGATTGAGTCCCAGGCTACCTCCCGTCCTAATGGAAGGTTGTGACCGTGTCTCACTCACCTTTGCAACTCTCCTGATATTGAGTAGACCACAACACGCCCAGGAAGTGCTCACACACTCTGGCATGAATGGATCCATAAAGTTATAAAAGCAATGGGATATTGCACGACAATATATCACCTGAAAAAGAACAGAATGCCCCACGATGCCAACTCCCTGGTAGTGATTTGGCAAGTTTGCTGGGTCGTGAACATGCGGAAACTGACCTGATCTCATTTAACAGGCAAGTGATGGTGATAACAGGAGCCCCATAAAGTAAGGGGAGCAGCTTGGAGAGAGGGAAGGAAGTTGGGGTGGAGCCATGAACCCGTGAATGCAGGTAGAAGGCACAGTCCTTGTTCACTGAGACCACCAGGTCTCCCTGCACTGTCACTACCTGTGTGCTTCCCACTATCGCCACTGGGAGGTCAGATGGTGTCGAATATAACCACCCTCCTGGAGCCCAAGGTCACGCTCATGCCTACACAGTTAGTTTCTAATTCTTGAGATTTGGGCAGATGAATATGGCATGTGCAAACACCTACTATGTATCCTGCCATGTTTTTAAAACCCTATGATAATGCTTTTTTTGCTTGTTTTAATTTGGAATTGTCATTTTTGAAGATCCCTAAGAGGGCAGCAAATAAATAAAGGTTTTAGATAAGCACTTTGGACCAGATCATTGGTTTTCAAATTATGTTTCAGGGAAAGGGAGGGCTGGGGGGCTCTCTGCATCACCTACAAACTGCCTCCTTCAAACTGCGCCTCGAAGGACCGTCTCCGTGGCTCACAGAAAATATCAAACAAAAATAAGCTTGAAAACCACCAGACAGAAAATTCCTTCCAGCTTCAGACTTCTGTGATTCTCTGGTTACTTCTCAATATAGAATCATAGAACAACCACTAAAAAAGTGGTTTTCGTCCAAGAAGCTCTTTAAAATAGAGCTAAAAATCCATTCCCTGGGACAACATAGTTAACAACATCAGACATCTACAGCATATCTACCAGGTGCCAAGAGCACTGCGTGGTGGGGACAAATAATAGTGAGCAAGGCCCCCGTGTTGGTGCCGGGAACCCCCATGAGCTGCCGAGAGTCAGCGCCGGGTCTGTGGGCAAGAGCCTGTGAAGGTGCAGGCGGTGGATGCTCGGGAGGGCCCCCGTCTATTTCAGGCTCTGCCGTTGCCATCCTGAGTTCTTAATTATTTTATCTTTGAACTCCTGCTCTTCAGTGAGGTCTGATGGGATACTGAAGCACAAACAGGAGCAGACGCAGGGTGGGAGAAGCACCGAGGGCCTTATGCACAAAGGCATGACGTTAGTGAGCTCAGGCTATAGTAACAACAGACCACAGACAGGAGGTTTATAAACAACAGGCATGCATTCCTCACAGCTCTGGAGGCTGGAGGTCCCAGATCAAGGTGCCGGCAGATCACAGGTCAGGTGGCTGCGTAGAGCTCTCTTCTTGGCCTGCCCATAGCCTTCTCACTGAGGGCGGGGAGGGAGCTATCCGCTGTCCCCTCCCGTCCTATCAGGGACCCACTCTATGCCCTCACGGAAACCTAACTTCCTTGCTTACTCCAAAGACAGACACACTGTTGGTTACAACTTCAATATAGGAATTTTGAAGGGACACAATTTGATCCATAATAACATATTATCCTTGCTTTGTTTTTTATGGTTAAAACACATGGGAACCACCACCAAAGAGCAATTGTTGGTTAAACTGGTACAACCACTTATTGGAAAATTACATGCTCATTCTATATTACATTGCTCAAGTTTCTTTCATAACACAGAAAAGGTCTTGTTCGTATGATAAGTTGGAGAAGTCATAGAGTAGTGTGTATGTACACAGTATATGGACCACCTGGTAAAAGAGACAACTCTGCCTAGAAAAAAGTTAGTCGGTATATTTGAGTATGTTTTAGGAGTGATTGTGTACACCGATAGATAACTAATACAGATGACAGACAACTAAACACTGAAAGAAATCCATTCTCCTAGAGGATCTTCAAATGTAATCATCATAAGCCCATTGCTGCCCACACACCAAAAACAGGGGAATAAAGGTCATTCATTTTAAAGCATGCTTTGGATGTTTGGATGTAATTATAATGCCCACCCTGTGGCTGTTCCACCAGAACAACAAAGGATGCATGCACTGCTCTGTGGGTCTGGTCCCCGGAACAACATCCACCATCATTGTCCGTGTGATATGGCAAAACCAGTTGGCGAGGCCTGTCACAGGTAAACAGTGACAGAACTGAAGAAAACAAAGACAAAACCCCGGGAGAGGAGCTATGGAATCAGAAAGGCCTCTCTGCCTTTTCCTGGGTGTGACCATGGCTAAGTTCTTAAACACCTCTTATCCAGAGGTGACCCACTTATACACAATAAGGATACCAATGCCTAATTGCCTTGATAGTTTTGATGATTCCATGAGAAAGGCCATAATAGAACCTGCTACGTACCAAACATTTTAGGTAAAAGCTGTATGGCCTTATCTCTTTCCACATATATGAGCTGTCTGGAATCATGCTTGCCACGTGGTAGGTAATCAATAAACCCTGGGCCCCATCTTCTCCCAACATAGGAGATTTATGCGTGTTCATGTGTCGGTGATCTCATTTATGTGCCCTAATACAAAATCCATTACTTCCCCTTTGTGATTATGGCAGACATCTTCTTGTAGCTGTGCTCTACCTAGAAGAAAATAATTCATCCTTTGTGATTTCAAAGTAATAAACATTACAATGAATCATACTAATGAATATTTAAAAGTTACTGTTACCCAGTGTGGCTTTACTTCCGAAGCCTACTCACTCAGGCGGGGTCATAAAGAGGGGAAGGACCACTTCATTTTCCCCATGAGGACCTCACTGAAGCCCCCAGGTCTCCGATTAGCTCAGGGTTCTCAAAAGCGGGGTGCACGTGCCCCAAAGCCTGCAGGAGGTGATGAATCGCAGTACAAGGACATCTGTTAGAACCTCCACTTGCATATATGCTTGTCTGATTTACAGTTTCACTTGATGTTTCTGTGTATCTTTTTTAATGCTCCAAATATATTAGAAGACTTCCACATCTATAACTTACAAATTAAAAAATTAGTGACTTTGGATATTTATGATTGAAAACTTTTTACTGATAGGTGTGTCACCCCAAAGTGTTTAGAAACCTCTGCTTAGAGTGTTAAAATTAGAACTGCAACTGTTGCTTAGCATTTATATGAACTGAGACTGATTATGTCACCCAATTCACAATAAGTTTGTTTCACAAAATTACAAGAAAAGAAAGTGGCTGGATTTATTTTTTTAAAGATTTTATTTATTTATCTGAGAGAGAGACTGCACAAGCAAGGGAAGTGGCAGAGGGAAAGGGAGAAGCAGGCTCCCCACTAAGCAGGGAGCCCGATGTGGGGCTCCATCCCAGGACCCTGAGCTCATGACCTGAGCCGAAGGCAGACACTTAACCGACTGAGCCACCCAGGTGCTCCAGAAAGTGGCTGGATTTAAAGGCGATTTCCAAATTACTGGTAAGGCTGCTGCTTGCTTTTTCGGATAAGATATTCCTATATAAATGACCATGAGGTGAAAACACTTCCAAGATGAATATCAAAACATGATTTGCACTATGATTTGCAATTGTTCCCATTGTTGCTGTTCATGGAGGAGAGCCTTGAGTTTCTTGACAGAGCTCCAGAACAGCCAAGAGTCGCATGTCCTCAGTGTCTAAAATATCAGATGACATGACACCAAAAAGACAGGCACCAAAAGCAAAAACAAAGTGGGACTACATCACACTAAAAGGTTTCTTCAACAGAATGAAAAGACAACCTATAGAACGCAAGAAAATATTTGCAAATTATATGTGTGAGAGGGCATTAATATTCAAAGCATATAAAGAACTCTTATTGAGTTATAAGCTATTGAGTTAGAGCTAACTAACTAAATAAATAACCCCATTAAAAAGTAGTCAAGGGACCGGAATAGACATTTTTTTTTCCCAAAAAAGACTTGCCAATGGTCAATAGGTAAGTGAAAATGTGCTCAGCATCACCAATCATCAGGGAAATGCAAATCAAAACCGCAATGAGAGGTCACCTAACACCTGTTGGAGAGACTATTATCAAAAAGACATGAAATAACTGCTGGGGAGGATGTGGAAAAAAAGGAATCCTCTGCTGGTGAAAATGTAGATTGGTACAGACACTATGGAAAACACTATGGAAGTTCCTTAAAAAATTAACAACAGAACTATTGTATGATCCAGCTATCCCACTTCTGGATATACATGCAAAGGAAATTAAACCACTATCTCTGAAGAGTTTATGCATACCCATGTTTGATGGGGCATCATTCATAATAGCTAAGGCCATGGGAGCAACCTAAGTTTTCACCAATGGATGAATAGATAAAGAAAATATGGCATTTACATGCAATAGAATACTATTTCAGCTATAAAAACCGAAATTCTGCCACAACATGGATGAACCTAGAGGACAGTATGCTAAGTGAAATAAGCCAGACACAGGAAGATGGATATTGTTTGATCTCACTTATATGTGGAGTCTAAAAATGTCAAAGTCCCAGAAGCAGAGAGTGGAAGGGTGGCTATTAGGGGCTGATGTGGGGAAACAGGGATACGTCCAAAGGGTACAAATGTTCAGTTACAAGATGAATGAATTCTGGGGATCTGATGTACAGCATGGTGGCTACAGTTAATAATACTGGTTTGTATGCTTGAAATTTGCCAAGAGGGTAAATTTTAAGTGTTCTTACCACACACCACACACACACAGTAACTATGTGAGGTGATGGATACCTTATTCAGTTAATTAACCATTAGTTAATTAATTAATGATTGTGGCAATCATTCTTCAATGTATACATATGTCAAACCTTCATGGTGTACATCTTAAATATACACAACTTTTTTTTTCATTTTTCCTGCTTTTTAAAAAATTGTCATTCCAGTATCATTAACATACAGCATTATATTATGTTGAGGTGTACAATATAGTGATTCAACAATTCTGTACATTACTCAGTGCTCAACAAGATAAGTGTCCTCTTAATCCTCATCACCTACTTCCCTCCTACTGACCCCCACATCCCCTCTGGTGACCAGCAGTGTGTTCTCTAGAGAGAAGAGTCTGTTTTTGTTTCTCTCTTTTTCTTTGTTCATTTGTTTTGTTTCTTAAATTCCACATGTGAGTGAAATCATATAAACATACCTACTTTTTGGGGCACCTGGGTGGCTCAGTCGTTAAGCGTCTGCCTTCGGCTCAGGTCATGATCCCAGGGTCCTGGGATCAAGCCCCAAACCGGGCTCCCTGCTCTGTGTGAGCATGCTTCTCCCTCTCCCACTCCCCCTGCTTGTGTTCCTTCTCTGGCTGTGTCTCTCTGTCAAATAAATAAATAAAATCTTTTTAAAAAATACATACTTTTATCTGTCAATTACACTTCAGTAAAACTGGGGGGGAATGAAATAAAATTTGTCATGTATTTCTGAGACAAAGGTGAACAGGAGTATGGTGCTTATCATGAGAAACAGTGTTCCTCTTTAATTTGTATCAAGACACCTATTCCTACTGAATTGCAAATACTCCTGCTAAAACAAGACAAATATTGATGGACTGAGTGGTATTGCCAAAATGGTGAACCACACATTGGGGAAAACCAGTTCTGAACGGGTAATCATTTGCTGTTGTACAGGATATCTCCTACAGTTATATGTTGGTTTCATTAGTTTGAGGATCTACCTGCAAATTAAGCAGATTCTTATTTTATCAGATCTCCATCCAGTTATTCCGATGCCCATTTTAAAATATGACATCAACCTTTCTATCTATATTTTTAACTACTGCGATCACAACAGAATTACTTGCTTTTAACTTTTAACTCAGTAAGTGACGGTATAAAATGGATATCCTTAATCAGCACACCTGACCTAGAGGAAACTCCTCTTTTCTTCCTGAAGCAGATAGAGATGTAGAAGATAGTCATGCAAGTGTGGTCCTTGCCGCAGAATGCCATCTCGGGGGTCCAGCGGTCACAGCAAACAATAAGTTTAAAGAAGAGCGAATTATTGGCAGTGTGTTTCACAATTACAGAATATCTAAGCAGAAATCTTGCCAAGCATTAGGGGTAACTAATTACTTTTGTGGCCTGTTGCAACTTTTGAAGTTTCAGGATGAGTCACATTTCCATTGTGGTCTTACCCTATGGTCTGGTATCACTACCTTTGATATTTAGACTTACATATTGGCAATTTCCTTAGAGGAAAATAAAACTCTAGTGCTGTTGTATTCTGTGCAGTAAAAGTAGATTTGAATGAGCTTTTGGAAGGATGGTTTGGACTGTAATCAGTCATAGCCAGTATGAGCAAGCGGTTATTCCCATTGATAGAAAGTTGGCTGATAGAAAAAGGTGTGGGGGCGCCTGGGTGGCTCAGTCGGTTAAGCGTCTGCCTTCGGCTCAGGTCATGATCCCAGGGTCCTGGGATGGAGCCCCGCATCGGGCTCCCTGCTCGGCTGGAAGCCTGCTTCTCCCTCTCCCACTCCCCCTTCTTGTGTTCCCTCTCTCCCTTTCTGTGTCTCTCTTTGTCAAATAAATAAATAAAATCTTTAACAAAAAAAAAAAAAAAGCTCTGAAAAGCAGGTCAAAGCTATATTTAAAGAAAACCCAAGTCAATTATTAAATAATTTTTTTCACATGACTTGTGATCGAATATTGAAGATGTATTTGAATTTAAATAAGCTCTACAAATGCCAGTAAGTGTTCTCATCTTTATGAATAAAATCTACTTTTCTTTCATGATTTCATTTTTTTTCATGATTATAAATGATAAAGTCATCTGCATGCAGTGAGGACGTTCCCCTGGGTATTTCCTGCTTGGTACTTTTACATTTTTACACTCATTACAGAGTCACGTGGAAATAAGAAAATAAAATTTTGCATTTTTGCTTTTCTGTGGATGGTTAAATTAGGATATAATGTAGAATAAATACACATCCTCCTGGAAAGTTTGAGTGTGATAAATGACTTCCTCCACATGAAAGCACCTTGCCTACGTGTGGGTACTTTTTACCCCGCTTGGGTCTTTTCCCCTTCCCGGTGAGGACACACGATGGGGTTTGCCAACACAGAGGTGGGGCCTTGGTTTTTGTCCCTAGTGTTCATCTCCAAAACCATGGGCTCTGCTTCCTTGCTCTGGACAGCGTGCACCATTGCCTTGCTCTGGACTGTGCACACCATTGCCTTGCTCGTACACACTACAGCATGGTACTCCTTGGAGGTGTCAGTGTCTGCTTCTCTCCTGTCATCTGAATTCTAACACCAGGTACTTCGTGAATTGCTCCTGTGGCCTTCACACCATGATTTGCCTCCTGTCGTTGCTAAGTGTTTCATGGGGACCGCTCACTCAGTTCGCTGTAAGCTCTTGATGGGATGGGATTTTCTCAGATATGACTCTGGTTCTGTGTCTGCCCAGTGAGTTAGTTTGCTGGAGCCCCCTGAACAAAGACCCACACACTGGGTGGCAGAAACAACAGAAATGTGTTGTCTTGCAGTTCTGGAGCCCAGAAGTCTGAGACCCAGGGCTAGTTCCTACTGAGGCTCTGAGGGAGGAACTGGTCCCTGCCTCTTTCCATTTTCTGGTGGTTTCTTGGCAACCTCTGGCACTCTTTACCTCACCCCCACGTCAGACTTCACCTCCACAGGGCCCTCTTCCTCTGTGTGTGCCCCCTTCTTAATAAGGACACCACTCAGGTTGGATTAGAGAACACACCGATGACACCTTTTAACTTAGTTCCCTCGAAAAGACCCTACCTCCAAATAAAGGCACACTCTCAGGTAGTGGGATTAGGACTTCAACCTAAGAATTTGACACAATTCAACCCATTACACCGAGTAAAGTGTGTGCCTGGGAGATGTCCCCAGATCCCGCAGGTCACTGAATTCACACCCATAGAGCCCTTGCTGACGGAGATGGCAACATTTCGAAGGCAAACCAGGACAGGAAACGTGTCTCAACAGGGCTCCAGTTGTTAGAAAATGCCAGCTTGTTGGCGTGTTTTGTTTGTAACTTGGGGGTTCACCTAACCCACTTTCTTGTCTCCCTCCTTCCACGTCCCTCAGGACGGCAGAGGTAGGAAGCTCCGCCTTCCCTTCAGCCTCATCAGTCTGACTTCTAACCGATGGACATGCTTCTTGCTTTGCTTCCATTTTTAAATCTCGGACTGTTTTAGATGCTGAGTCTAGCAAATCTAACCCTGGAGTTGACCCAAGAGAATGCACTTCGACTTCTAGTTCTTCCTCAAAATCGTCATATCAGGCAGAATAAAATCAAGTCTTTGTTTTTTTAATTCCATTTTTTTTTTCATCTAAGAGTTAATGAGTTCACCTGGGTTTAAGGAGATTTGTAATGGATTTTCAAATCCTTGCTATTATTATTTTTATTATAATGTGGGATTATTAATACCAAGCTAAAAATGTCACTCAATATGCAAAACGAGGTGATAAGTACCACTTGGCTTTTAAGAAGTACATTATATAAGCAGTCCATTATGAGAATAATCTCAGGTTATAGCCAGCTCTCAAAAGACCTGGCAAATAAGGTTTTAAAATCAAGGCACTTGCAGGCCATTAAAACAACTAAATTGGTAAAACATACTAGAATCCCAGCATACTAAGCGTCCCTTAGAGAATAGTGACAAATTGTATTAATATTGTATTTCCCAAAAAAGTAAGGTAACAAGACTCAGTTGAGGTTGAAAGTACTACATCCGGCAATATCAATGCAGAAGTACACAGCATCTGTGCATGGTACTCAGGTGTCAGGCTGGAGGGGACCCCGGGTCCCTAAAGCCCGTGTCAACACCTGATGGTCTTTTCCCGATACTCCCAACAAGTGGCAAAGTGCCGATCATCAGGCAGGGCTGTCCCCGCGGCACGGGAGATGACAGCAGGCACTCCCATCTGCAAAGAAGCCGCAGGCTCCGATTATCAGGAGGGGTCTGTGGGAAATCGGGAAGGGCCGGGAGGGAACCTGCAGGACCAACAGAAGCCCAGTGACCGCGAGGCACTCAGGGTAGAGGGTGTGAGTGAGGGGCAGGTGCAGGCTCTGCATGCAGCATTGTCGCCCACACAGGACGGTGACGGCTGATAGATGAGCTGCTTGGGAGGGGAGAACAAAAATCTCTGGACTCGCTGACTTACTGTAAGTCCCGTGGCACTGTTATTTGCCTCAATTAGCTCCAATCAGGAGGACACAATGAAAGGGATGGAAAGTGACTTCTGACCTACACTATGTCCCAAAGTGCTCATGCCTCATGAATGTGGGAGCAATCTCCCATTGAGTGAAAGGTAACATGTGCAAGCAGATATGGGAGGATGCGAGCTAATCCACTGCAAGGACAAGAAAGTAACAAGAGCAGTACAAAAATAAATAAAATAAAATAAAAAAAACAAAACAAAATAAAATATGCATGACTTTTTGCATTCTAAAGTGTGTTTCCTCCTGCAATAATACAAGGAAAGTCTTGTGTGTATGTGTGTGTGTGTGTGATCCAACTATATGTAATCCAAAAAAATGTGATCATTTCATTTTAACCTTAATTTTTCATTATCTAATAGAGTCACACAGTTTAAAATTCAAAAGAAATCATGAGAAGGAGTCAGGAAATTCTTCTTTCGGAAATGTTGTCAGATGGAATTCATTACACAAGATGGTCAGGCTCATGACTTTAGAACCACACTTCAATTTTTTGCTTGTTTGTTTTTACGAGGAGCAACATTCCCCAGATTAATCACCAGCTACCACTAAGAATCATCCAAACACTGTGCCTCAACAAAGGCAATTAATTCACAGACCTTAGGGCTGGAAAGAATTTGAATGACATCCACAAGGAGAACTCCAAACTCTTTTGAGCAAGGAGCATATCCCTGGTCCAGGATTCAAATTTTCTGGAGTTTTCTGCACAAGTTTAAAGATTCAGGCAAAAGCTGTCATGAGACTTACAAATTTAGCTTTCGGAAAAAATCAGTCATGCCATTAATTCAATTAACTGTCACTGGCATTGCATTATCCACTGAATTACTGATTTTTTGGATGACCATTTTAATTGCTGAAATAAAAGTAAAAAATACTGTGTGGCTTTTTATATGCTCCAGGGAAATGAAGTGCCAAGACAATTATTCAGACAATTCATGTCAAAATAGTATTCTGACCTAAATTGTTGGCTTTATCATGGCTTACAACAGTGGATAATTGTGGCAGATATCCACCTGAATTAATTTGTAAAATTTTGCTCCTCAGTGTGTAATGTGCAAGCATAGTGGTCCCTTTGTCATACACTTTGTCTTTCTTCTTCTCTGTGTTCAATGAAATCCCACAAAGGAAAAAGAATCATTCCTAAGGGTCATTTAGAAATGTGTTTTCACTGAAGAACAAGGGAACTGGGTGGGGTGGTGGGGGAGGATATATATTATATATGTATATAAATACTTTTAAAAACAAAATTCATCTTAACTGACTTCTAGAAAGGCTAAATACAAATTGTATGAGTTTTTAATGCCTTAAAAGACCCTATTGCAGGCACTTAAATACCATTATTTTTAATAAATGTAATTTTATTTCTGCTCTAAGTCCCTGGCAAAACCAGGAGAGAATTTTGCAGAGGAAATTTTGTCCCTGCTATCTGAACTACATTATATGGTGAAACTTTTGTTAAGACTGGAAGGCTAAGTAACTTTAAAGGCCACCTTGATCTCTACAACTTTATGCTTCACGGACTTTGACATCAGACAGAACCGAATTCAAATCCAGACTTGGCGGCTTTCAGTATAACACTGAAAAAGTTTCTAAACCTCCCTTAGTTTCATTTTATTCATCAGTAAAATGAGATGAATAGTATGTACCTTAGTGCAGAGACTCAATTCAATTAGGAGTAGGATTAAATGGGAGAAGGGGATTACATGAAAATGAGAATAACTCCTTTCGTGAAAAAATTAAATTATATAAGGGAATGCTGATGAATCACAACATAAGGGGGCCTTCTGACCAGCCACTTATATCTGCCAGCATCAGCTGGGTCCTGCTGCAGTAACGAAGAGCCCCCAGTCTGTGAGGCTAGGCACACAAGCATTTGGTTTTTCACTTTTTGGTCCCACTGATGTTTGAGTTCCCGGCTGCCCTTCAGCTGAGGGGATGGAACACGACTTTGGAACTTGACCGCCTGGGTTTGCACACCTGATCCACATTCTTCTGTTCTGTGACCTTGGAAATTGACTTAACTTCTCTGAATCTGGTTATATCATCTATAACGTGGGGAAAATAAAAGAATTTACCCTCGGATGTTGGTTGGGAGGAAGAAAATAAGTACCGAGTGCATAAAGCACTAGGATCAGTGCCTGGCACAGCGCAAATGCTATATGCATGTTAGCTCTTTTTATTCTTTTCCTTTACAACAATACAGCATATGTCTTTTAATCACAAAAATGACTTTCTCTTAATACATTTATTCAGGACCTTTGGACTACACGTCAGGGTAGACTTGTGACAGTGGGAACATCAACTCTCAACTTCAAAGGGAGTTTTCTGAAGAGCGTAAATACATTTAATTTCTCTGCCAGACTCCGTGCAAAGAGAAAGAGGATTGGCACTGGATCAGGCCCCCGTGGCATCCAGTCTCAGCTCTGCTACTGACCAGGGGGGCCGCATTAGGCAGATCAGGAAATTCCTCTCTCATTCTGTGTCCTCGTCCATAAGCAAGGGTAGGATAACACTGCCTCGTAAAGCAGGCAGTTAAAGAATAAATCTGAAATTGCGTGTAAAGTGCTTATTGTCACGCCTGGAACACAGTAAGTCCTCAACAAATGTAGACATTAATAGTATTATTAGCATCCACATTATTGAAATCTATCCCTCCATTCAAGACCCTGATCAAGAGATCCATTTTACAAAACATTCTCCAAAAACCTGTATTAATTCCTAATTCTCTGATTGCTCACTTACTTGATAGTGTGTCCTAGAGTTGGGTCCCTTATTATTGATTGATAGGCTGTGGTAATAAATGTATTGTTTCTTTATCTTAAATGGATTAGCCAGGATATAATCTTCTTAAGGAGAAACCCAACAGCACACATGGTAAACAGACTATAGGTGTTAAGACAGTAGCTGCAGGGTTTGTTGGTTTTTGTTTTTTTTTTCCTAATTGACAAGCCCTTTTCATGGATCTAATGCTGTGCAATTGAAAATAACAATGTCAACAACAGTAATAATAGCTTGTATTCTTGAGTGCTGGCTTTGTGCCTGGGATCTCACGGTCCTTGCAATTCATCCCAGCAGCAACGCAGAAAAGCTGGTGTGTATCAGTTATCTCTTTCTACGGCGAATTTAGTGGCTTAAGCCAACAATGCCTGGGTCTTTAAAGCATATCCATGGGTTTGTTACTTAAAGCTTCTGCAGGTCTAGACTGCCCTTACACAAGCCGCTGCCCTTAGTTTGCAGGTTGGCAAGACAATGGGCTCCACTGGAACAGCTAGGCTCTGTGCCTCTCTTTCCAGAAGGGCGCTCCTGCCAAGCCTCTTCACAGAATGGAAGCTCCGTGTATCACCCTCGCCCCTGCACAAGCTTACACTGTGCTTGTGGTGTTCTGTTGGCTGGTTTCATGTGCTTTGATGTCTGGTTGGCCAAAGAAAGTCTGGATGAAGCCTAGATTCAATGCATAAGAGGAATTCATACAAAAGGAGTGATGCACCTGGCGATTCCTGCAGACGTCTACCGAGTGCGCAATCTCATTTTACCAACACAGAATCCGAGGATTATGGGCATTAAGTATCTTTCCTAGATCATACAGCTATCGGGTGATAGCACAGAATTTGAACCCAACGTGGCTCATTTCATTTTATTCTTAGTTCTAGTAAACTAGCAATCAATTGACTTTTTTTTTTCTATTGGAATTTTGTTTGGGTGAAGTCAACAAAGTAACGAGATAAACCCACAACTTGACTTTCCACAATGCCTCTCATACCACATACATGAAAGATGCTATGGCACAGAGCTGGATTTGCTACCCAAAAACCACTGAAGTCACCGTCCTTTGTTTCCTGCACTGTAGAGATCAGAAAGCTGATCCCAAGCCTCCTTTGTGCTGGGGTGCAGACATGCGGCAAAGTTCTGGATTATGAGAGGTGGGTAGATTTTACTGGGAGGACTAGACTTTCCAAATATGTTTAAAAAAAAAAAAGATAAAGACAAAAGATAAAAAAGAAAGTTTCTTCAGGAGAAAGCTTTGGACTCTTCTCCTTTTCTTTTTAACAGCTTTATTTATTTATTTATTTATTGAGTTATAATTGATAACTCAATTAGTGAATTGATTACCATCGGGGTAATGGACATTCTTATCACCTCCAAAGTTTCCTGGTGTCCTGGTTCATTCTTTCTTTCCTTTCTTCCCTCCTTCCTCCATTCCTCCCTCCCTCGGTCTCTTTCTTTCTTCCTTCCTTTCTTCCTTCCTTCCTTCCCTCCTCCTTCCCTCTGTCTTTCTTTCTTTCTTTCTCTTCTTTCTTTCTTCCTTTCTTTCTTTCTTTTTTCTTTCTTTCTTTCTTTCCGTATCCTTCCTCAGCAAGGCCAAATTGGCACTTGCCAAATGATCAAGATTGTTGACATTATAAAAGTTTTGCTCGGATTGTTTCTTTAGTTAATTGCTTGAAAAACTTCTGCGTTGTCAACTTCGCTCTCTTGAAATGACTCTACACATCTTCCCGCAGGTGGGATTATATTCAGGTTTTGATTATTCTTTTCCTTTACAACAGGATTTCTTTTCCTTTCCTATTCAATTCCTTCCTTCCTTCCTTCCTTCCTTCCTTCCTTCCTTCTTTCCTTTCTTTCTTTCTTTCCTTTCTTTTTTCTTTCTTTCTTCCTTCCTTCCTTCCTTCCTTCCTTCCTTCCTTCCTTCCTTCCTTCCTTCCTTCCTTCCTTTCTTTCCTTCTTTTTTCTTTCTTTCTTTCTTTCTTTCTTTCTTTCTTTCTTTCTCCTCCCTCCCTCTCTCCCTACCTCCCTTCCTTTTTCCTTCCTTCCTACCTTCCTACCTTCCTTCCTTCCTTCTCTCTTATTGTTAGAAGACCACTTAATGGAGATCTACCTCTGACATTCTCCAGTGCACGACACAGTCTTGCTAACTATGCACGATGTTACGCAGCAGATCCTGGAGCTCACTTACCTTACATAAATGAAACGTTATGCCTGTTGAACAACAACCCCCCCCTTTTTCTAAACCTGAATGTGGAGCTGCCTACACTGGCAGCAAGTGTCCTAGAACATGGAGAATAAAAAATACAAAGCAGAGATGATGGATCACAAACCATGGAATGATACAAGGTCTTTGAAGATGTTACTAAGAGGCTGCATTAGCCCCAAACCCTCCTTGTTGGCCCTTATTTTTATGTGAACTAAATACAGTGTCAATCGTGACTATCTCTATGAATTGTACTCTCTGTAACTTGCACCTGAATATAATCCCACCTGCGGGAAGATGTGTAGAGTCATTTCAAGAGAGCGAAGTTGACAACGCAGAAGTTTTTCAAGCAATTAACTAAAGAAACAATCCGAGCAAAACTTTTATAATGTCAACAATCTTGATCATTTGGCAAGTGCCAATTTGGCCTTGCTGAGGAAGGACACGGTTGCCAAAATTACTGAAACAATTAAGTCATTGCTTTCCTCTCCTTTGCTTCTGGAGCCCGAGCTGAAGGCATCAGAGATCAGGGCTGCCCAAGGAGCTTGCCATGTGGCCTTTAAACCCACATGTTGCAATTTAATGAAATAACGTCAGAACAGTTCAAAAATATATATATTTGCAGAGCTCAGATAGAAACCCACTAACATCATGGATAATAAATTTCTGAACATTACTGTTGAGTAAGCAAAATATCGCTAATACATAGTCCCAAAGAAAAATCATTTTTATAATTTAATAGAAAGATAACTTTGATTCAATGACCTACATCAAGTAGGTCAAATTAAGCACAGGGTCATTTTAGGTCAGAAGTGCAAATGAAAGCACTTTCAGATTATTTTACGACATACACACTCTCCCTAGGAGAACAATTAAAAAGTGTTAATTCCTGGTCACTTCAGCAGGAATAGCTTTATTTTCTGATCAAGTGCAGGTTATCGCTGCTAATTGAAAATCTTGCTTTTGCACTAAATCGTGCGGCCGCAACTGAAGAGTTCGGCTCCTTTCTTTGAAATTAATTTCATGCAGAATGAAGAAAGGAACACCAGGAGAGTAGAAAGAAATCATTTTTGGTTCAACCGGTATTTTCTCCTTTTTTACTAAGAAAAGATTAAATAATTTTAAAGAAAGGGTGCAGGATGAAGCACCCTGGTCAAGTACCAGAGAATTTAATGGGATTTTGATTTTATTGATAAAACACCTTCCATTTGAAGACAATTAAAGCATGCCTCTTGTAGGATTTGGCACGTACTGCTTTATGTTATGTCCGTGAGCCAGTTAAAGGGCAGAAGTAACTCTCCAGATCATTCCAGGAGAAAATAAACAGCTCTCAGCTCTCTAAATAGCCAGAAGTGTGTGCAGAATATTCTCAATATTTCTCTGCCTATCCTGAAACCAAAGTAAAAATGAACGATTTCAGCCTACCAGGTACAACTTGGCTCATCATCTGGCAGACCGGTTGATCAACAAATATTCCTTTTCATAGCGTGAGGGATGTATTTGGCTAGTACCCAAGGGGGACAAATATGTGCACGACCCCTTACTGGAGTCCTAACAGCAAGGCTTCTACTTCAAGGGGGCGGGTAAGAACGCACGTGCCGTGGGAGACCCCAGAGCACCAGGGAGCAGAGATTCAGAGGGAGAACCATGACCAAGGCCCTCCTTGTATGGCTGGTCGAAGACGCCTTGTCTTAGTCAGCTTGGGCCACCGTAACAGAACACCACAGAAGGGCTGCTTAAACCACAGACAGTTCTCACACCTCTGGAGGCCACGAGTCCGAGATCAAGGTGCTGGCATGGGCAGGTTCTGGGGGGAGATGTCTTCCTGACTTGCAGACCACCGCCTTCTCACTGTGTCTTCACATGAAGGAGGGGGAGAGAGAGAGAGACAGACCATGCTGCTGTCTCTTCCTCTTCTTACCAGGACACCAGTCTTATGGGATCAGGACCCCACCCCGATGACCTTGTTTAACCTCAGTTACCTCCTTAGAGAGCCCATCTGCAAATACAGTCAGGCCGGGAGTCAGGGCACCAACAGGTACATTTGGGAGGGACATAATTCAATCCACAGCAGTCCCACGGGCTGGAGGAGGCCCGAGCTGGGCTGCATGATGGTGAGGCTGGGACACCTCCTTCACAGGTACGAGGCCCAGGCCCTTGAGAGGCCATGACTGTCACCTGGCAGGGTGTAAATCCATCGGAGTCTGACTTCCACTGGCCCCACCCCCAAAATTTGTTCTCATGCCCTCGACAGGCCTTTGCTTTCCGTCCAAACAATTAAAAGTGACCCCCAAAATGATAAAATAGATGGAAGTTAGACTCTCTGTCTTCACACACACGTGATTTCCAAAGACAGCATGGTTAGCTAAAAGCTACTAGAAATGACGTTTCTGTTGTCGTTCTTTATTATCTGATGGCTCCACATAAGAGATCTCCTACAGAGGCTGACGTCCACACCGAAGACAGAGGGATTCTTCCCCTCAGCTCCCTGCCATAGTAACACGCTCAGAAGAGCAGGGATTCGGGCATGTTTGCTCATGGTGTAACCCAAGCTCTTAGCATGTAGCCCCTGGCACTCGTCTCCTGCACTCTGGTTGGCAGGACGGATGATGGGTTGCGCCACAGCAGGTGCGTTCCTGAGCACCTTCTGACTCTTGTCACCTAGGAAGAGCATCGCCTGCCCTTACACGTAAAAGGGCTTTGCATGTTGAGTTAAAATGGATGTGTGCAGGCGGCTCTTGGCCCATCGTGGCCAACGGGGAAACACCAGTGCTCAGATACTCATTGAGTAAAATAAGCGAGAAGTGAGTCAGTGGGATTTGAATACCCTGAGACAAGTGGGAAAGACTTTTCTGAGAAAAGTGACATTTTGGAAGCAGCATTTGAAGACCCATCTGGCCGTCATGTGAAGCATTCACGAGAACTGGAGGGAGGCGTGTGGCCCAAGGAAGAAGAAGTTGGAAGTACAGATGGGCCTGACATAGGGAGGGCCAAAAATAGGACCGTGGCCGAGGGGACGGACAGGCGGGGAAGGACAGATCTGAGGGTCGCCGGGAAGGCAAAGGCTCTTTAGGTCTTTGGAAGGGGAAAGTGGTGGGGTCAGGAAGGGAAAAGAATGTGCTCTGGGGACCTCAGGCTTATGAGTTTGGGAGAGAGAGGTCACCATTCACTGGAGGAGAGGAGTTAGGGCTTACCCGCCGCCTTGGCGGTTCCCACCACAGAAAGTCTGATTCCTAGAGGCTTCCACCACTTGCTGAGGCTACATAGCACAGAGAGGGTTAAGAGGGAGGGATGGGGCAAATAAGGCAGAGGAGGGAGTCCGGACTCCATCTGGGCAGACCAGGCACCAGGACATGACCCATTCTGTGCTGCCTTATAAGTCAGACCCTGAGAATCTGGAGGAGGAGAGACCTGCACAGGCCAGCACGGTCCCTGAGCCCTGCCCTGACTTCCATTCTGAGCGGCGAACTGAGGCTGCACCAGCCTCCTTCTGGGCTTTGCTGTGACATTCCCTTCTAAACAACTTTCAAACCCATTTATTTATCCCTTTGGGTTAAAAGGAACTCTTGTCTGAAAGCAGATCAAAGTAGAGCTGTCCAATTTATAAAACAGATCAATGAGGGAGGGGGAGTTGGCACATGCCACATCCCACCCACCAGGCTAGCTCTTAACCCTCCCTGCAGACCAACTCGATGCCTCTGCAGATTCTCAGATTCTAAATGCAGAACCATACCATTGTCGTCTGTTGGCGAGGAAGGAGAGAAATACAACGCGACAGATCTCCTCCGGGCCCTGAAGTATTTGAGATTACCCCCACCCCAACCCCCCAACCCAATATTTAGATCGAGTTCATTGGGAGAATTAATTGCAAAACATAGGAAGTAACTTCAAAAAAAGCGTGGACTTCCAGGGACTAAAAATTCCAATAGGCTTTTACTAGGAAGCCAAGAGGAGGAAAGAACCACTAATAAAAATGCTTGTTAGGAGAGCCCACATGGACATCCTGCAACAAGGTCTCTGTCCCCTGGGCAGACATTTGGAACTGCTCTTCCAGGCAAGGCAGTGGGCTTTGCTGTGACCCAACAGTTCCCTTTTGCACAGTGGTTGGCCAACATTCTGGAATGTAGTCTATGGCTATTCAATGAATTCTTTCCTCTGAGCAAACAAACCAGCTGTAGAGGTACTGTACACATGGTCACTTATTCCCATTAGCAACCCCAAACAAGCAGACGGCCTTACCCAAACAGTAGAAAAGGCTAGGTTATTTTTAAATGTGCTCAATTTAACGTGTTTCACAATTTGTGATTTCCCAACCACAAAAAGAATTGTACAACTGTTAAATTACACGAGAATTCAGAAGAAGGCATACCAAGTAGGGGAAAGAGACAACAGAGGGCAATTCACACGTTATAAATGAATGAAAATAACAAAATCCTATTTAGAGAGCCTACTTCCATTTTTGTAAAGTCCTAGTAAGATCTAGTCGAGGAAGAAAAGAGTTATGAGTTTGGGTGAGGAATGCACTCATTCTCCCAATGTTTTTCTCCCAACAGGCTTCTTGTGTTTTTTAAAATAAGTATGCTCCAAACTAACTTTGAGGAATGTGTTGTAAAGGCAGCCTTGATTATAAAGCCCAGGAGATTACAGCAAGATTGCAGAGAGGAGGTTGGTTTCCCAGAATGGCAGTGCCTGCCATGTCAGCAGGACATGGCTGGAAATCCCACAGTCCCCAGTCCTGGTACAACTGAGGCTTCCCTAGATACAGAGGGGCATCCCGCGTGCTCGCCCACAGATATTCCACCCAGATGTGCAGCATTGCCAGTAAACACATATCTGGTGGGAAATAAAAAGAAACTTTGCTTTAAGTCCACATTTTTATTTTCTATGTTCAATCATCTTTACACCTGATTTCCACGAGCTCTTTCTTCTGAATATTGCCCCAAATCAGCAGTCCTCACGTAGCCAAGGTTAGAAACGGACCTGGCTTTTAACATCGGACAGGATTTCGTAATAAAATTTCCCTTTCAACAGACCTGATAACCAACAAGCCAATGTCACGGTCAGCCTGGCTTTAAAAAGACTCACCACGCATTACCTGAAGGAAACATCACTTACCTGGGAGATAGTCATTTCTCAAACAGTCCTTTTCATCTGTAAATGAGGAAATGAGTCAGCTTTACTAAGTGTTACTTCATCATTGGTGTTGTGTTATTCAGCAGGACTAGGAACACATTTTGTTACTCACACAGGCTTGGTTTCACCAAGCGTCCAGGTCCTGCTGTTACCTCGTCTTCAAACAACTCCAGGTTCTGTTAAAGATCTTAACTGTCTTTCTGATTGGAAAAGTGCCCGGCCGGTCACAAGATTGCATGACTCATTGCAACTGCTCAACTTTAGCTAAGCACAGAGCTGAAAGAACAAAATCAGCTCTGTGATGTCATCCCTTCACTGTGTATCTTTAACATAGTTTAGATACAGAGGTTGTTGAGTAAGACACAAAGCTTTCAAATGAGAAGAATGTGTCTCAAATGCTTAGGAGAGCAAACATTCTGGGGTTATGTTTGATTACAAACACGGAGACCTGCTCCAGGAATCTGGGTGTGTGGTCCTGGCTGATAGAAAGTATTCCATGTGGTCTGCTAACTGGTCACCTGGCTTGGTCAAAGTTTAACCCAACTGAAATGTGTGGAGCTTCAATAACCATTCTGTCTTCAGAACAGACAGACGCGTCCTCATTTAGGATTATTCGAAACCTTCAAAAAATAATGAGAGTTCCTAAGTGTGTCTCAAAATCAAGGAAAATAGAAAGTGTTTGTCTGAAAGTTTGGGGATTGTCAGTAACTTCTCTTTTTTTCTATTCATTTACAATTATTTAATGAGCAGGCATTGCTTTTATCGTGACAAAAATTCAGTGGAAAGAAATGTTTCCAGCTTCCTCAGAGTTCACTCCGTAAGACGGAAAAAAAAAACAAACAAACCCAAAAGCCAAAGCAAACGGAGTTAAATAAATTGACAGCTACCTCATATCTTGTTGATACCTTTCACGATGATGTTAGTAAACCCGCATGACCCAAAATGAGATCACTGTTTACCTAGCTACATTACGGGTCCCAGCAGAGCCCGCGTGAAAGGGGCTCCCAGAGCCCTCAGCTATTGTAACGCCAGGAGCCATCTCTTCTAAGAACTTGAACCACTCCTTTTGGTAAAAGCCAGCCAAGACAAAGGAAGTATTTTTAATTAAGCTGATGATACCACTTCCTCGGGATGGCTTCAGTGGAAAATTGGAGAACAAAAGCAGGGCAAAGAACGTTGCATTTGGGTAAGGTTTGGTATCATGTGAAAAGTGAAGTTTCTTTCAAATTTAGCACATCATTGTTTAGCTTCCTTTTTTCCCCTCAGCATCGTCTGTCTGCTGGGGGGAGGTCCTATGAAAATACAGAAGCTTTGTCAGACTCTAAAGAGGAAGTCAAGTATTTGATAAGATGGCATATGTGATCCCTGACCCCCAACGCGTACAGCTTGTTTTTGAAGAAACTTGCTTCCCTAGCCATGGTCCCGCTGGTTCCATGAAGGCTGTAGGGTTAAAATCCTGTATGCCTGTCACTGAATTGTTCTTGAAAATATCACCTATGTGAGAACCTTTCAACGCTTAATTCTGCAGACGACAAGGCTGGTGTCCGGGACTCTGGCTGTCTGTGCCCACATCTGGGGTTTCTCCTGGCCGTGCACCTCCCTCCTGGGAGTGCCCGTGCGGTGCCTCATCTCACTGTCATCCATCCTCCCTGTGTCCATGGCCTAGTATTGATCATTTTAACCTCAAGTGATCACTAGGAGATATATCTCATCAGATCCAAAGACTGGCATCTTTAAAGGCCAGAACCAAATTTACAGTCAGTAATAAAAATAAATATATGGACCCCAAAAAGTGATTCTTAAATAGATTGTTTCCCCTGGACGTCCTTCTAGACAGGTTTCAGTAGTTAGTAATGACCAGGTAACATATGTTCTTCAATGATGTGGATTACTCTGAAAAACTAGAAAAGTGGTGCCGCGGCTCTCTTATCGAAACTTATCTTCTCCTCGGAAAAACTTCGTTTTAAGGGTGAAACTGACAATGTGACTTTATTTTTTCTCGCATCTTGTTTAAAATTTCTCTCTTATGCCAGGCTCACATACCAAGATTTTCCCCACAATGTCACGATTCATGTCTTATTTTAGCCAGGCTGCAAAAGGACTGCATCAGTCAGAAGTGCTCCTCTCCTTTAGATGCTGAGAAATCCTGGACACCCCAACCACGTGGGGCTGCCCCTACTCCCTCACACTGAAGTCAGACGTGCACACCAAGTATCCTTATCTTCACCGAGGCAGGTGATACACTCATTCGAACCAGAGAAGCTCCCAAGTGCATTACCATTTCAACCAGGAGATGGAGGAGAAAAGTATGGGACCCTCACACAAGGAAGCAGGAAGCCCTCCCACAGCTTCCTCTGCCCCTTGAACAAACACATACATACTTTCTGAATCACAATAAAATTATTGATCTGAGACATGACTTTTCCAGATTAGTAATTTTACATATATATGAAATGGCTTTCATGGTTATGAAATTTAAATGACATGTACTATGTTTTCAATAATTTGATTCCAGCAAATTGGAAACCTGTTCCAATGGAGCAAACCAGTTGAAAGACAGTGATCTTGTAGAAAACATAAAATTCCTCGTGGCCATAGCAGCCAGTAAAACTGGATGGCCAAGAAGAGGGAACGTGATTGTCGTCACGGCGACATTCCTCTGGTTTTATTGCCCCTCAGTAAAACCATACCTATGACACAATCCCAGCTGAAACTTTCTCCCTGGTCCCTGGCCACTCCCAGCAGCATCTTTCCCTTGACAAGTGCTGGTATTTTTAGTTGTTCAATAAAAGTAGGTGCAAGATATTGAAATATCTTGCTCAGTTTTTGTTTATTGCATAAATAAAAGCAAGATATTTAGGATTTATATATACATAATTATATACACGCACTTAGCTGACATTTTGGGTCACATTCTCAAAGTATTTGGTATGCCAATTATATGAATGAGTGAGAATTAAAGAAAAAATGAGAGAAAGGAAAAAGAAAGAGATTCACCCCCCAAACAAGTAAAAAGAGAGGTTAATGGCTACAGGGAATTCCAGTTAACAAATACTCAAAAAATTAAATCACTATTTCATAAAAGCTACTGATACAGTTCATTTCTACTCAGTAGGAAATTGTTTGATTCAGTAAATTTGAAGTGAAATTACCTAGAATCTCTATGGCAACTTTTCTAGATTCAGGCCACCTTATATTTTTTATTATCATTGTTTCAAGTTAGTATGGAACAGAGAAAAGTTTATATATATATACACACATATATTTATTATTATATTAATACTGTATTAATATTATATTAATATTATATTTAGTATACAAATATATACTTACTACATGTATTTTATGATATATAAAATATATGTAAAGTTATATCTACCTCATATATTATATATATATATTATACATAGTTACAGTTATAGACAGTTACATAGTCACACACACATACACATAAAGAGAGAGATGTCGGGTTCTTCTCCCTGTCTTGAGTTAAAGATAGTAGCATAACTATCATTCTGTATTTCAAGAAACACCATTCTGTCATGCTACGACACCAGTTAAATATTGTGTAATTATTTTTTCAGTAGACTTGAGACATCTGATGATTATTGATCTTTTCCAAATATCTTAACATCAAGATCAAACAGAGCTGCAGAGAAGCAGTGATCCAATTTTGGTCTGATATAGGGCTGACTCTCATCCAGTCATTTTGATATTACATCAGAAAGTTGACACCAAGCAACACTGTACGTTTTTGGTTTTTGGAGCATGTGGAGCTCATATAACTAAGGACTCTGAGTTTTCTATAAATCAGAACCCAGGTGAAGAAATAACCAAGACAAGAGCAATCAGTGTCTTCATGTAGTTACTCCCAAGCAACGATTGTGTGCAGTTTCGTACCCAGGGCAGAGAAGGTCCAAATTTATGAATCAATTGGGAGTTGTAAAAAGTTAAGCGACAGAAAACATGCTTTTCTACACCTCACCTTCTTATGAAGTTTCTTAGTGGGGTTAAAAAATATTGATATTAGGGGCACCTGGGTGGCAGAGTCAGTTAAGCATCTGACTCTGGGTTTCGGCTCAGGTCGTGATCTCAGAATCCTGGCATTGAGTGTCGGGCTCCACGCTCAGCATGGAGTCTGCTCGAGATTCTCTCCCTCTCCCTCTGCTCCCCCACTGCTGCTTGCTCTCACTCTCAAATAAAGAAACCTTTTAAAAAATGGATATGAATAAATACAGTACATGAGGTAGATTTGTCCTAGAACTCATGACATCCATGAAACTGAGTTATCCAGTCACATGGCTGGCTTAACAATCATTAGTTCATGTTGAAATAACACACTCACCATGTCCCATTTCTAATTAAAAAAAAGATCCTATTTGATATTTGATCTATCTAATGACTACATCTGGTGAGGATATCATGACACTGCTGAGGAATTTTAGTGCCATCACACACCTTAAAGCAATCTAGTATTCCATCACTGAGCTAGAGGCTCTAAACTGAAAATTCTTGGTTATGTAAAGAACTAGCCCAGTTTTTAAAAAGGAAATAGATTGGGCACCTGGGTGGCTCAGTCGGTTAAGCGACTGCCTTCGGCTCAGGTCATGATCCCAGGGTCCTGGGATCGAGTCCCGCATCGGACTCCCTGCTCAGCAGGGAGTCTGCTTCTCCCTCTGACCCTCCTCCCTCTCATGTGCTCTCTCTCATTCTCTCTCTCTCAGATAAATAAATAAAAAATCTTTTAAAAAATTTAAAAAAATAAGATTTTATTTATTTGGGCGCCTGGGTGGCTCAGTCGGTTAAGCGACTGCCTTCGGCTCAGGTCATGATCCTGGAGTCCTGGGATCGAGTCCCGCATCGGGCTCCCTGCTCGGCGGGGAGTCTGCTTCTCCCTCTGACCCTCCCCCTCTCATGCTCTCTGTCTCCCATTCTCTCTCTCAGATAAATAAATAAAAAAATCTTTAAAAAATTAAAAAAAAATAAAAAATAAGATTTTATTTATCTGGGCGCCTGGGTGGCTCAGTTGGTTAAGCGACTGTCTTCGGCTCAGGTCATGATCCTGGAGTCCCTGGATTGAGTCCCGCATCGGGCTCCCTGCTCGGCAGGGAGTCTGCTTCTCCCTCTGACCCTCTCCTCTCTCATGCTGTTTCTCTCTCGCTCGCTCTCTAATAAATAAATAAATAAATCTTTAAAAAAAAAAAAAGGAAATAGATTGATAGTCTATTTGGGCAGCCATGTCATCTCAGATACAAATCCAGGGCAGCTGACGGTGGATGAGGGGCAATGAGGGGGAACAAGGCGAAGCCGTGGCCATACTGAATGCCTTGGGCATGAGCTCAACCTTCATTCATGAGTTTATCAAGAGAGACATCCTGGGCGCCTGGGTGGCTCAGTTGGTTAAGCCACTGCCTTCGGCTCAGGTCATGATCCTGGAGTCCCTGGATCGAGTCCCGCATCGGGCTCCCTGCTCGGCAGGGAGTCTGCTTCTCCCTCTGACCCTCCCCCCTCTCATGCTCTCTCTGTCTCAAATAAATAAATAAAAAATCTTTGAAAAAAAAAAAAAGAGAGAGACATCCTCAGGTGACTTAGAACCCCCAGTACTTAAATATTCTTCATACGTAAGTAGTCTGCTCGAAGGGTTAATTGAAGAATCTGATTTGACAATCTCAGACTGCATATGCAAATTTCAATGGGAAATGGAGTGTCACATAAGGAGGTAATTCTCCTCCATAGGGACTTATAAAAATGAAATACCCGGTTCTTTCAAGTGTTGGCCATATTTGATCTGAATTAAGCTAAAATCTTTCTATGTTACAAAAAGTTAGATGAGCAGATAAAGGAATCTATCTTAGAAGCATCACTCTATGAGAACGTGAACTGAAGAGTTAACACTGGCCAGTAAATACTGGGTTATGCAATTCAAAAACCCTGCTGATTAGCACAGGCCCATCTCACCCAACAAGAAAATAAGTGACCTGGAGGGAAGAAGAAATTTTGATAATAATGAAAATATTATTTAAAATTGTTCAGATTGCTAATGTCTATAAGGATAACTGGAATTTCTATTGAAATGTTTGCAAGGGCAGGTCAGTGGGGAGAAAAACGTGCTTAAAAATCATATATAAAAATAAATACATGAAAAATAATAAAAATTAAAAATCATATGCAGTGTTTGAGACATTATCTCAGACATGTTTCTATGTCAAGAATTAGGAGTCCCTACTAATTTCCAATGAACAATAAGATCTGTTAATTCAATGTTTTTGTAAACCAGAAATCACAGTAATTATTTATTTGGCATATCTAAAATAATTCCCCAGAGCTCAGTTCAATTCGATTCAATAGCTATAGCTAGCTCAATACCAGAGTTGATTATTCTGAGTGTTTCATTAACCCATATATGTCTCAAGAAATGAAGGAGAAGGAAGAAAAAAATGTCTACAACTAACCCTCCAGGGACTGATTAGACAATAATGTGTTAAGATTACCAAGTAAAACAGTTATTACACTATTGAAAACGATAAATCTGCCTATTGTACTGAACATTCCACTTAAAAAAAAAAACACACACTAGCAAAGAAGCAGTAAGAAGAAAGGTATTTTGTAAATGACATCATAACTATTTTCCAACCTTGGGCATCATGCGGCTTAAAATCCAGGGACCACTATGGATGAAAACATTCAGACAATTCTGTATCCAAAGTCATTATAAGGAGACAATACTGGCAAACAAAAATTAAAATGTGAGTTCTATAGGACCTTCAACACAATCACCTAGAGACCTTGTAAAAAAGCAGACTTCTAGGCCTTTTCCCAAAATGTCATCAAGTATATCTCTGTGTGCACCTTAACCTCCCAGGTGACTGGGAGTTTGAAGACCACACAGTGGGATTTCCCTGCAAGATCCCCAAGCTCCACGTCCACCTGCGTTTCCTCTGAAACAAGTGTGTGTGTGTGTGTGTGTGTGTATACTTATTCTCTAAAAATGTTCTGTGTATACATACCAAAAAGTTAATAATTTTATTCCTAATCTTTGTGAATTTTTTTTTTTAAGTAGGCTCCATGACCAGCATGGCGTCCAATGTGGGGTTGACTCATGACCCTGAGATCAAGACCTGAGATGAAATTAAGAATCAGATGTTTAACTGACTGAGCCACCCACAGGCACCCCAGTTTTTGTGACCTTTCAAGTAACACAGTGTTATTACTATGTATTATTACTATTACTTAACTTAAATAATACATCATTATTATTATGTTATGATTATTATGCACACATACAAAGATGGATGGATGGATGGATGGATGATGGATGGGTAGATAGGATAAAGATATAGATAGACACAGAGATATAATATGATATAGATATAAGTAATTATAATTTTCAGATTATAATCTTCCTGGAGGTGGATTTTACTTCTGTCTTGCCATCCTATTCCCAACATCTAGCAAAATGCCTGGCATGTGGCCAATAATCATTCAGAATCTTGCAGTGAATAGTAATATATATATATAGTACTGTTATACATTTCAACTATTCTGACAGTGAGATTCAAGCTGCTCTGGAATCTCCCTAGAACAACATCTAGAAAACCCACTACCCAGTGCATTCCTGAGGGACTTTCTGAATTATCAACCTGTACTCCTGTTCCTCATTGGCTAAGGCACCATGGACTCTTCTGGATGGGCCGGGGGGTTGGGAACAGGGCTTCACCGAGGGGTATCTGGTATATCAGCTCCCCCTGACTGCAAGCCTGAGACCCACACAATCGATCTCAGCTCTTCATTTGCTTCTGCACCAAATCCAATCGCCGTGGTGTCAGCCTCATGGACTAGTGCCCGACTGGCCAGGACAATGACCAAAACCCCCAAATCTCTTGGGCTCCACCAGCTCTGCTCTGCAGAGGGCAGAGTTCCAGACTATGCTAATATGATCAGGAGCAGAGGAGAGTCCACGGTAGGGGACCAAGTGTGAATTTAAGGGTTGGTTCCTGAGAACAATGATTAGCAGTTAGGACCGAAATCTTGGTGTTGGACAGAACATGTTTTATGGAGCAATAGTATGCTGAAATTTATCCTTCTAAAACCAACAGCATTTTGGCATTTTGGAATTAAAAAACTAATAAAAAAATAAAATAAATAAATCAACAGCATTTTGCCCAGCAACCATCCAATTCATTGGCCCTTTTGGTGAACAATGACATGCTACCTTTCTGCTCCAGGCACCATGAGCATTGCAGACAGAATCACTGCCAAGACCGCAGCCCTACTTTCCCTGCCTGGCGGGAAACTGTAGCCCTCGGGATAATTCCAGCCTGCTGCCTATTTTTATATGGCCGTGATCTCAGAATAATGTTCACATTTTTACACGGCTGAAAAAATCCAAAGAGGATCAGTATTTCTAAAAATCTGTTGAGATATAACTGACATATGACATCGCATCAGTTGCATGTGGACAGCACGATGATTCTATATTTGTGGGAATTGTGAAGTGATGGCTGCAGTAAGCCTAGTTAATGTCATCAGTAGGCATAGTCACAAATTTTTGTATTGTAATGAGAACTTTTGAGATTAGAAACTTTCAAACATGCAGCACAGTATTATTCGCTCTAACCACCAGGCTGTACAGTCCATCCCCAGGATATAGGGGTGTATGTGTATATATATATATATATATATAGCTGCTAGTTTGTATTTTTGCCTACTCTCCATCCCCCATCTCTGGCAACCACCAATCTGTTCTCTGTATCTGTGAGCGTAGGTTTTTACAATTTTTTAAATTTTTTTTAGATTCTTCATAAGAGAGACCATACTGTATTTGCCTTTCTCTGTCTGACTTATTTTGTTGAGCATTATACCCTCAAGCTCCAACCCTGTTGTTGCAAATGGCAGAATCTCCTTCTTTTTTATGTCTGCTCCCAGCCCTGCTGGCCTTTGGCACCTCCCCCAGACTAATCTTACTTTGTTTGGATTTCCTCCGCTGGTCAGGCCATTTTAAGCACACTCTTCCATGTTGAATGAAGGAATGTATTAAAATGTACATATTGAGGACCTTAATTCTCTCAGTCCATTTGGGTAAATACTGACAAAATTGTCATAACACAATATAAGCATTCTGAACATACTAGGAGCCCAGTGTACTCTTATTAGACCAATGTCGCCATTGCCTTCAGGCCCATGGACATTATCTGCCTCTGGCTTCCCTCGGGCCCCTAATAATCAGCATGGGGGATTTAGGACACATTGTGTTTAGAAGGAGTAATTTTAAAAGCAGAATAAAATGCAGGAATGGCTCTGCTCCAAGAGGACAAAGGAATTGTTCTAGAAGGGAATATTATCCCACAATCAGGCCCCTTATGCCGTTTGCCCAGCCTAACCCAAGAGTGTGGATGACTTGGTGGGCTTCTAAGGAGACCCCGTGTGACTCCGCTGTCCGCGAGCCAAAGGTCTACAGAAAACTCCCAGAGAATCGCTGAGGTGTGGGAAAGGTCAAGAAACCACTCCAGGGCACTATTAAACTAATAAGGATGATTGAAACCACTTGCACATGCTAGAAACAAACCATCAGTCATAAAATTTTTGCCATTAAAAAATAAAGCAGGTATGTCACAGAAAATTTTCTCAAGTGTTAGGATTTAAATTTATGTGTAAACCTTCTTGGATCATTCGGACATGGTGAGTTTTATTACTGTTAATTTTGGGGGGATGACAGGTCAACCAAATACAGGAATGACTGTGTGCCGGGCACTGTTCTCATTGTTTGAGATGTATTAACTCACTTCATCCTTACAAGAAGCCTAGGAGGTGGGTACCATTATCTTGGGTAAGTAAACTGAAGCAGAGAGAGATGAAGTAGAAACTGGTGAAGTAGGAATTGGGAACAAACTTCTTGGCTTGAGATCCTTCCCCTCTCCACACCAGGGTGGCTCTCGACAAATAGTAGAAATGGTTGGGATTGCCAGCCTATGACTTCATGAAGTCCATGTGCTTAACGCAGGATTGGTGATTTGTCAATCATACAGGGAAACTGGTCAAGGAAAACCCAGTCAACATTGTTGAGTCCATGTGAGATCTGTGAATGCATGGGTCTGTATGTGCATTTTTTCCTTGTTGGGGAAGAACAGAATACCAGATTATTTAGGGTCGGCTGTTAAAACATACAAACAACAATAGCAAAGAAACGTGCAGCCCTTTTACATTACTAAACTTAAATCCTCGCAGGTTTTGGGGGAATGGTGTAGCTATTTACAGCCAGCTAGACTTTGTCCCAAAGATAAACGTTAAGTATGTCTGTAAGATAACATGCAAATGGAAGTTTGATTTTCCATGTCAGTATGAATATTACGGAGCTAATGCGTCATGAAAACCTTACTTGGTCTGGTAAGACTGGCTTCTTTGAGACTGGCATTCTGTAATTTATAAACTTCTAGTCCCAATTGTAATCTATAAACTCTTATTCCCAATTGTAAGAGCACAGGAAAATTTGACAAGCTGACTGACTCCAGTTTCCAAGTTCAGAGAGTTGGATCACATCCAGAAAATGTGGAAATGCCGCTCTCCATGAAGCTGAGATTGAAGACATTCCTACCTAGACACAACACTCACACGATGAAAAACATGGCATAATTTCAGTTCTAATCTATCCGTAGATATAAATGCTTTACAATAATATATAGATATGCACACAAATAGATGCTTTAAAAACTAGCTATGAGTTTTCTAGAAAGTATTTGGGTATAGTGGAAATATAAGACCAACAAGGAATGCCACAAGATAGCCTACATAAACTGGTAAGGAAAAATTAGTGCCACGTCATAATCTACATACACAGATGAGCTCATAGCTGACATGTGGGAAGTCTGATGAAGATGTGAAAGTCTCTAAGTCACATAACTTTTAAGGACCTCATGCGTTACACCATATACACGAAAACCCGTTAGGACGCTTCACAGAGCATCAGTAAGTCTCACATGCTTTCTGGCCCCAATGTCTGCCCAGGTGCTGTTCCGTTCTAGCCAACATCACCGATTATTTAAGTACACTTAAATTAAGGTACAAAGCAATAACTCCACAAAACTGAACCAGACTGCAGGGGTTTTGAGATGGAAGTTCCCGCACAGAACACGGAGTCGAGCCTCTGAGTGTATCTACCGTTATCAGAGCATCGAATCTCCGCCCTATTGTCTTCAATCAATAACCTGCAAACTTGCTTTTGCAAATAGGAGTTGCAGTTGTCAGTAAAATTGGTTCCTCCTGCCAACAGCCCATATAACTTCTGTCTGCCTTTGACAGGCAGCTCTCTAATGAACTAACTAGTTTCATTTTAATTAGAAAGTATGATTCCATAATTAAACGATCTCAAAAAAATGACTTGAGAAATCAGAAAGCAGTTTGGTTTAAAACAAAACAAAACAAAACACAAAACTCTGTACGCGTTATGTACCTGAGGAAGGAAGGAGTCATTTATTTTAATTTGGTTCTCCTCAGAACTTAAACAGTCACAACTGAGTTGAAGTAATTTTCAACCCCCTTAGAGAGAAAAAACTTGACAAATGGTTTAATATTACTCAGTAAGTCAGTGTATTTAGAGAGCTATTAACATCTGTTAACAGAGTTAATAAATTAATGCATTTATTAAGAGATTTAATAAATAACTGGAAACTTGGTAATTATTAATTTGAACAAATTTTAAAATTCACTTTACAGATGCAAGGCTTACATTAGAATAACTAACAAAGATTTAATTACACACATGTACATTTTCATACAACAAAATTTTATTAAGTAGATAAAACACTCACAAGAGGAAAATAAGTAAGAAGTGTTATGCCCCTATCATGGAAAATTTTCAACTAAGTATTATAGATGTTGAAGATAGGCTCAGTTCATTAAAATTTTATTCATTTGGATTTTTTAAAAAGGTGTTTAATGGTAAATGGCATGATTAATCAACCAACTCCATACAGAATCAAAGCAATTTTTACTGTTTTGTCCACATATTGCCCAAAACTTTTGACTAAGTATATCAATTGTGTTGTCATTCTATACCTCGGTGGGGTGCTCTTAAACTTTTGGTTTTATTCATTCTCCTCAAGACCATCAACTCTGGTTCTTTTCAATATATTAAATTTAATCTGAGAGCAGGAAGATTTTTTGAGGGTCCATATGGAAAAGCACTGTGTGTTTACACAGATTTGATGAAACAAAGATGAATAAACCCAATCACTTCCTTCCAAGAGATTATAATTCAGTCCGCAGAAATCAACAGCTCTGATATAAAATAGATTTTGATGATAATCCACACAGGGATCTCATAGTGTTGCTAATGTAAACCTTTAAATCTAAAACGTTTTTCAGATATGGTCAAGGAATGATAAGACCTGGCTTTATACAAAACAGAAACTTGTTTGTCATCTATCAAACAAGTAGAGAAGAGCCTCCGGCTACTAGACACTGTCCTTGGCATACCCCGTGTCAGGGAACAGACCTAGTCCTCCCATGTGGGGCTGAGTATGGGACAGAGTTGAAGATGAGGGGATTGACTCATGTTCCAACACCTCCTTCTCCACCCAAATTGAGAAACAGGGACCCAGTTTTCTTCCTGGGCATCCCGTCCGTGTATTGCACACAAAAGAGATCCAGCCCTGGGGGCAGGGGGTTCTTCAAAAACATCTGTGCCAGCTGTTCCCAAATCCTCCCTTCTCTGTGGGCTCCCTGCCAAACTCAAGTGTTCCTGGTTCACTTCAAGGGCTATCTGGAAACTGCAAGGGATCCTCTAGCCTGTGGTCTCAACCACCGTGATGAAGCAGAAGCACACCCTTCAGTTAGACATTTATTTTCTTTGGGTTGAAGGTGCTTTACCACCTCCTTCATCTGATGACAGTGATAATTGACTAACACAACACTGACAAGAGAAGCAGCTAAGGGTGAGCACCTGTTCATCCCGGACAGAGAGCCGGGGCACTTTACATGGATGGTCTCTCGTCCTCACCGCACCGCCCATGAGGGAAGGAGTCCTGTCATTGTAAGTGGGAAAGTGCAGTTTAGATAGATTATATCAGGTGCCCTCGATGGCACAAGGAGTAAGAGATGGAGAGCCCCCATCTGGGCGGCCTGTTCCCAGATGTCGGCATGTTAGTGTGACTCTCAATCAGACACTGGGCTGAAGCTCTGGAAGGACACTGAACACAGAACAGGAAAGTCTGATCCCATTTGAACCAGGGACTGCTGCGTGGCATTCGGGACAAACAAGAGGGCTCCTAGCTGGTGTCGGGTGTGAAGCAGGGCAGGGATATTTCAGAGAACACACCCCCACTCACCCTGAGAGACTGTGCTCGACCCTCAGAAGGAATTACATCTCCCCTGATAAGCACATGGAAGACTAGGGGTTTCGTTTCCATCTGGTCTGGCTCTCCCTTGTCCCTGGCTCTCCGTGCTGGAATGCCTGCCTAACTGCCCTGCTCATCTCTTCCCCACTTCCCTACAAACCTTTATTTTTCTGCCTCTGAAAAGATTCGCCTCTCCCAGCGGGGTTCCCGGGACACGTCTCCTTTCGAGCCCAGGACCAGCGGGCCATCATCTTCAAAAAAATCTTTTTTTCCTTGGGCTGCCTGGGTGGCTCAGTTGGTTGGGCATCTGCCTTTGGCTCAGGTCGTGATCCCAGGGTCCTGGGATCGAGCCCCGCATCGGGCTCCTTGCTCCTCTGGGAGTCTGCTTCTCCCTCTCCCTCTGCCGCTCCCCCTGCTTATGCTCTCTCTCTTTCTGACAAATAAATAAAATCTTCAAAAAAAAAAAAAAAACCTCTTTCCATCAATTTCAAATGATGCTTCACACTTCGATAAACAGGCTTAAAAAAAAAAAAATCCTAAACGAGACCTCAGGCTCTGGAGTATTTGCCAGTGTCTAGGGAAGAAAAACCAGCAGGAAGAGCTGGTCAGCAATCCACGACATGTCCGTAAGCTGTGTTCTTGTCTACCTGGTGACTGGTGTAATAATTTCCATCTCTTTCATTCCATGGGATATTAATATTTAATCAAGGGGAAGCAGTAAACAAGAAGACATAATACTTGGGTTTTGTCTTCATCGTGAAGATTTTGTCCAACCTTAGGACACTTTAAAATCTGAGTGTCCATCTTCATTCATGAAACGGGAGTTATGATGCATGAACATCCTCACAGTGATTTCTGGAAAATGAGTAGTTTATATAAAAGTTACAAAAATGCAAACACTTTCACCAGACTGTTACAAGTGAAAGTTCCTTCCTTCCTTTTAGTTTTTGAGGGAATTGACTTAGGATTAAAAACTCTCTCCCACATTCCCACTGTCCCACGCATTTGCTATGTGGGTGCCCCGTGAGCCTCTGCCCAACAGAACTCGGCCATTCTGTGTTGATGGCTTGCAGTGACTCTTCAAATGCACACAAGAAATCTAAGACCGTTCCAACCCCAATGTCTCCCAAGGATACATTTAATTCCGGTTACATTGGATATAAAAGCAGGTAAGGAACGCAATTTTTCATATCCAGAGTTCTTTGTGCAGTTCCATAAACTCTGGGCAGAATCACTCGGTCACCGGAGAGAGGGGCGCACACCTCACTTTCTGGGACAGAGGGGTGCACATCTCGGCATGTTGACGGTGGACTTGCTGGAACCTGATGACTCCACGAATCCGAAGAAATAACTCTTTTGCAGCCAAGGTAATTTCTCTCCATCAAAACAACACATTGAAGGTATTTCATTAATGTAATGCAGAATGTGATTCAGAAAATGTTCATGCAGACATTGTTTCATTCAAAAATGGGAAATCACCTTCCTTCCACCATTCAAGCCGATGATGCCTTATCCCAGCCTCTCTTTTCCACATGTTTCCATGTTGCTGCCAACCCATGTCAGGTTAAAATTTATTTAACTTCTCGAAAGAAAGCTGATCTGAGACAGAAGGGTCACGTTTGCAATCTAGAGTCGATCTTTCCAAATCAATGGCATGAACCAAACTGTACACTTTTTCCTCAATGTTTTCTCCCCCCTCCATTTCTGCCTCCTGAGGCATCACCATCAGCTGGAGTTCTGTGCACAGAACACATTAATAGCCAATCCTCACATCTTTATTTAGGATGCAAATAAACTCTCTACAGATATGATTTTAAATAGAAATTGCTTATAAATGTTGTTTGCATTTTACAGAAAGAGCTTTCCTTGTGTGGGGAGGGAGTTATTTCTATTGTACAAGTTCAAACACTCAGTCACTTTGAAAACAGATTAAAATCTAATCTCCCTAATGGGAAATTTGATGACCTGACCGGGACACTCTGCTGTCTTTATGTTTGGCTCACAACTGTTATCTGCCTTCTTTTTTGAATTCTGCCGCCAGAACCTTCTGAGCTCCATCCAAAGTTTGGAATTTCAAATGAATGTGTGGTATACTTCTTGAGTGTGTTAGGACCCGTTTTCTGGAACCCTCTGTCAGTTGGCTTACATGCTTATTTGAAATCAATAATAGAAAAGCAAATGATTGGCATATTAGTATTGTTCAAGTTCGCTCCTATTAGAATCCTAATCTAAACCATGGGGATTTAAAGGTGCTTGTATAGACAGCCAGTCTGAATGCCGTAATACAATTGTTAAAAAAACAAAAAATGAAAAAAAACCTCTTTGCCTCTTTGATCACATAACTTTTAGCATTTTCCGCTGCCCCATTGCATGCTGGCACTCATTGTGCTAAATGGTTGCTGTGTTCTAGGCATTTTCCCGGTTTTGTTTCTAACTTTGGATTTTATCCACGTTTTACTGAGAGGAAATGCTTGGAGACATGACCTGGCATGCGGTAGGTCACACAGAACGTGAGGCGCTGCAGACCCAGGACTCGAAACACGCCTCAATCCAAACCCCTCCCAGCGGGTATGACATCACCGCCTCCTATCGCATGGCGGCGAACTCCAGGAGATGCTAAGAGAGGTCACTATTATTTTTTGAAGTGTCCGTAGGTCCACCAAATCTGGGAAACACACCCTGAAACAATATTCAGCAGACTTTTTCAGCGGTAGGAAGTCTTAGCCCTGACAGTATGCCCACAGCATTGTGAACACCCCAGACAGGAGCACGGTCTGGAGTTCCTGAGCTTGCGTGTCTCCCACAGAGGGGACTAACTGTGAGATGCCCTGAGGAGGATGTTCTCTGTAGACGTGCCCGTCCTTGCAAGCCGGGCCCACAGAGCACCGAGAGACATCCACAGCCTCACAACCAGGCTCCTGGACTTGATTAAGTTGACCACCACGAAGCCATGCATTATTCACTTGAGCAGGGGAGGGAGAAGCAGACTCCCTGCTGAGCAGGGAGCCCGAGGCGGGGCTCAATCCCAGGACCCTGAGATCATGACCTGAGCCAAAGGCAGATGCTTTGCCAACTGAGCCACCCACGTGCCCATGGAGCACCTCTTCTTTGGGAGCTCGGCCTCCAAGGCTTTCTTCACACTTCGCATCTTCAGCTGATCTCAGTCCACAGGGAACATGGGCAGGGAGACAAGAGGCCCTGCTGGCAAGTGCTGGGAGCACAACAGAGCAAACCTTCCAGAAGCTTCCACGTGGGCATCACCCATGCAGGCAAAGGGCTACATGGGAGGCTGCCTCGATTTTATTTGTTTTACTTATTTTTTGCTTTGTTTTTCGAGGAGAAACTATTGTTCTAACTGTGTGCTCAGCCGAATGCAGTCAGATTAGACTACCTTCTCACTGAGAAATTACGGGAGCCGTGGTGATGTGAAGATGGGTTTCTGCCTCACGGTCAAGCCACCGTGGCGACCTTCCTAATACCCCCTCTCTAAGCTTCTAGCAATACGAGATGCGCCCCCTTTTAAAGCCAACATGCATTGACTCTTAGATTTTATAAATAGAAACTTAAAAACCTTTGATACCAGGTTTGCAAATGTAACTTTTTCTTAATGATACCGTTTTGTTTCTTGATGACAATGTTCGGGGCTTGAAAGGCACTGCTGGAGTCCTGGAGTTTCTCTCGCTTCCGTTTCACTCTGATCCTGCTGTGAAAGGGAAAGGGAACTGGTGCAGAAACAGTGCGTGTCATTCAGTCAAAGGCCAAAGGACTCAGTAGTAATGAAGAGAAAACGGACGCAGGGGTGTAGGGGTGTCCCGACCACGAACCCCAAAGGAGCGTCTGTTCCTCCAACACGTCGGTATAGTCTACACTGCGACATTACAGCTGTGCCTAGTCGCTGTTTTTGAAGTCCTTTCAAAATCGATTCCTGCTTATGCTTATGAATTCAGTCACTGGTCCATCTTTATTGCAAGGGAAGATCGATAGCCATGCTTCCCAAATAGCTCTGCTTCGGGTGCATCTACGAGGCTGCAGGGCAGAGTTACTCCACGGGCTCCAGAGCTGCGCATCCAGCAGTGGGTGTGTTTGCTTTCACGAGCACACCGGAGCCCCGTGAGCTTACTGCAGAGCTTCCTGATGCCACCTCTTCTCCCACCACACAAGTGCGCACCCACGCACACATGCACTCACATGCACACGTTTGCAAGTCCATACTCACACAATACACATATGCACCCACACATGCCCACAGAGACACACAAACACACATACACCCCACACACAGAGACATGCAAATGCACATACACATATGCATACACACACACAGAGACCCAGCCACAGTCACACTTATACACACATGCATATATGTAAACACACGCACACACACAGACACACAATCCATACGCACAGACACAGAGACACACGTGCACACAGAGACGTGTGCATATATACATACACACATTTGCACACGTGTGCAAATACACACATGTGCACGCACACAGAGATGGGGGGTGGGAGGCGAGCAAGGAATCTCACCTTTCTTCTCTCTCCCTACCTCACACTCCAGCCAGCATTACTCAGCCCCTGGCCCAGGAGGGATCCCCAGCAGATGTCAAGCCAGTCACCCTGTCACTAGCATGTTGGAACAGAAGTCAGACAAGCCTGGCCAGGAATGAAGAGCCGGGATCAGGCATCAGATAAACGCCACCATTGAGCTTTCTCACCCAGACCCCAGGGCTCCTCCCCATGGAAACCTGCCTGGATTTTATAAGAAGCTCCGTCTTGAGTAACGAGAAGCAAAGATGCGTTAATAAGGTGACTTTGCTGAGTCTGGTACCCTGGAGCGTGACTAGGGTCACCCAGACCTGGCCCGAGCTCTCCCCCCATGGGCGAAGGCTGTGTCCCCACTGGGAGGTGACGGGCTCTTCCAGCTTGAGTCTGTTTCCTCATGCATGACAGGGCGGCGGGGGGGCGGGGGGGCGGGCAGGATCTCCTGCCCTCCTTGCTGCCCTGTACAACCCTGCTCCCCACTGGCTGGCGCGTCTCCAGCGCCCACCTTCCAGCCCGCTCCTGCAGCCACCCCCTCTGTGACACTTTCACTCCCGCTCACAGACGCCTTGCCCGTGAGGGCCACACTGAGTTCTAACGTGCGCATGGAGGTGGGCGGGGTGGAGAGGAGAAGAAACTGTCAAGCAGCACTGAGCTCCTAAGGAAGGGACAGTGCTTTCTGAGACGGAGTCACAGAATTACCCCTCCCGCGGCCAGCTCAAGCCACAGACGTTCTTAAAACTTTTGTAAATGCCCTACGATTACATGTGGTTGCTGACAGATTCCCCTTTTCTCCTCTTCCTCCTTACTGTCATCAAAATAACAGCAGCGGGTTTCAAGCATCCTTTAATTTATTTGTCAGGGTCCTGTTAGGGCGGGAGCTGGTGTCATCGGGCCTGAGGGGTTCCGTCTGACTTTTCATAGGTTCTGTGACACCCAAGCCTCCAGGGAAGCGTTATCTGGAGCCAAAGCTGGCCAGGTCCGGGGTGAAGGCACATTCTTCCAGCCAACGCTTGGGTCAAGCCTCAAAATACTTTTGAAAGTGAATCTGGCCTACATAATTTGGGCCCAGTCTCTTGAGAGAGTTAGCGACCCTTCCGAATATTCTGGTTTCATGAGTGGCTTTCTAATTCCCACTGACTCAATACAGAGATTTCCAGATCTGAGCCCACAGGGAGATATCTAAGTAACCTCTCCCACCACCTAATATTCTAGCCTGGTCTCGGGCTACATTGCAACTGGAAATACCAGAAGCCACCGTCGTTGGTGAGACCCCTTGGAGTAATGGAAGACACCTCACGGCCAGTGTGTTCATAACCAGAGCCGAGAGCTTGAGCCAGTCCCCTGGCCAATGGTTTATATCCGTGCCCAGCGGAGGCTCTTGTCCACCAGTGACCAGCAAGTCATGGAGAGGAGGCAACAGTGAGAATCAAGACCAAATGCCCTGGGGGCGCCCGGCGGGTGCAGATGCGACTCTTGATCTCAGGGTCATGAGTTCAAGCCCCACATCAGGCGTAGAGCTTACTTAAACCAACGAACAAACAACAACAACAAAACACCACGCGCCGTGGCCCCTCCTACACGAGGAGCTGTGTCCCTGTGTGTGACTTTCAGTTGTGAGCAAGCCAGATGTGACCTCTGCCATGCCTGACTCACGTATTTCTGAAAGAGTCAAGTTAACCCACAACCTCTATCTCTGTGCTTCAGCAGCTTCTTCTTACACTCGCTCGGGGACGCACCTGAATGGTCGGCAGCCTCACCACCAATGTGGTCCCGAGCATGAGGCTGACATGAGGTGGCCGCTTGGGACCTCAGTCCTCTCTGAGAATCCCTGTTCATATAAATCTACTTCATTGATAGCTGACTTGCTATAATCTTCCTATCATTAAATGATTCTATTCAATGCTTTTAAGTTTTTTTTAAGTAATCCCCACCCCAGGTTAAGGACATTTTTCTCTCTGGAGATGCTATAAAAATGGGCAGTGTCTTCATTCCACTCCAGAACACTATGCCACTTTGCAGTTTTCTCCGATATTCAATCTGCATCATTCAAACACTTGCTTTAAGATAAACGGAATTGTCCTGACGTAGCCTGAGGTTAATGGTCTGCTAAAGTCCAATTGCTCAGGCTATATTCCAACATTTTTCATAATCCTGTGGCACACACTCTGCAACCTCATCTTTCCCCCAAGTGACAGATACCTTATTTTCAGAGCAGAGACTCCCCCGTGACTTCATGGCTGGTGCATTCTGTTCCTAGGCTCTGGACATACCATTCCAGCCATGAGTCTTTTCCCATCAATCCTAAATAAAAGTGTACTCACAGTCAGATTTCCTCTCCCGAGTTATTTTTTGTTGCTTGGGGATCGAACACCAACAAGGTGATGGAAACCACCCACGATGACATACAAAAATACAGTATATATTAAATTATTTTATAGCTTTCCCGTAGGTCTTTGTTGTACGCATATGCCATTCACTATTTTTTTTTAACTACAGCTTTTTTCCTTAAAGAAGACTCAGCCTCCATATCCCAGACTCTGCTGTCATACCAAGTAAATATTCATCTTATACCTAAACAAACAAACAAACAAGTCATAAACAAAAAATACTGAGTTTTTAGCCAAAATGCCTTCTGAGAGGTTGGAGATCTCTGGTGAAAGTAGGCTCTGAGGAAGGCATGAGAGCTATACTTCAGACTCTTTCTGGAAATATTTCCACCTTAGCTGAACAATTACAGTTTTTATGTAACAGTGTTCAGAATTGTAACTCTGACACCCAAAAATCTGAATATGCTAGATGAGTATTTTGGATACTGTTCCAGTGTAGAATACTTAAGTATACAAAATTGTAACCTGGATCCCAGGACCATTAGATAGATTTATAGAGTCATCGAGAAAATAATATTAAGCATATATATCAAAAAATTCCTTTCTTAATATACTAAAATCAAAAGGAAATCACCTTTTCTTCCAATAACGCATAGCAAGTAGAATATATGTTTTAAAACTATTTGTACTATGTGCCATTCAGAGAAGAGAGAATTAGTACATGAAATTGATCTAGCCCCATATCCATACTTCACTAGCCACTGGCCCCAAGGAAGTCACTTAAACTTCATTTAAGTTCTGTATCCTCTTCTGTCTTAAGGAGACATGAATACCTCTTAAAAGTCCACACTGCTCTTGGGCATATCAGTGAGATAAAGAGCCTGACAGCACCTTGATCATTGTATTCCAACAGTGCACTTCCACTCCTAAAAATCTTTATGTCATACCTAGAAAAAAGAAATCAATATGGAAAATATGAACCGAAGAACCAAAGTTATTCCCTTTGAGATGTCGAGACTTTCCCAACTTAAGTTAGTGCCAATCAAATGGGTTACAGACGAAAGATTAAGTCGCAGTATCTGTTAAGACTCTTCATCACGACCTAATTTCTCAATTATGTGGCTGGCTCTTATCACCAGGATGCCTCCACTTTTCATCTATACTTTCCTTCTCTTTGAAGATCACAGGGAGCAGCTCTAGCTTGATCTTGGTGCGCGTTGGACCAGCTATCTAATCAGTGAGACTGATAGGCCTCCATCACCACCTTGATAAACAGGAGGGGAGAAGAGCTGAATTTCCCAGAAACCAAGTCTGATTAAAATAAAAGTGCTTAGCATTCCTCTGCTTTACACAAAGGCCCACACAAAAGAAACGGTGTTTTTAGAAAGAGAAGTAACATCATGCCAGGCTATTGGGAAAGGGAATCATATGCTCGGTGTGCTCCCTACAATATGATATTGTTCTTGATTGACGTGATTTTCTTTCCTATGTCCCAGTCTTAACAATGTCACGAGTAAAGTTCTTGTAGTTGTAATTCACAGTGAATGCTGGGTTTATCTTAATTGACCAAATGTAGATCAAGGAAAAGAGATGCTGCTTGAGAGAGAGATGAACAGGAAATTCAGATAATGCCACACCAGAAGTATGCAGAGGGAATTCAAACAACCTCACCTCATAGAGAAAATCTGATGTGTTCAAAGCAAGACAATGCCTTATTTGTTTGTTTGTTTTGAGGTGGGGGGAAAGGCCGGTATATTTTCAGTTAGTTCCAACAGTTGGCATCTCTACCATCTCTGAGGGCGAGTCTTAGAAACAAGAGGTCATCCTCGTAAGCTGAGAGCTAGATGACGCACACAGATGCTTCTTAGATACCTTTCGTGGAATTCATGAAATAAATGCATAGTCTCTGTAAAGTACAATAAATGCTGAAGGCAACACAAAATTGTAGGATCGCCACCTTCCTAAATATTACAAGGTCATATGCTTTAAACTAAAAACCACTGCGGTGATTTATCTGCACGTGAGTTTGAACGCATTTGCTGTATGACTCATGCATCTCTGAATGTGTGCTTCCTGACTCTGTGTATTCATGTGCATTTCGTTGTGAGCCTTCAAAAAGGAAGCTGACTTACAAAAACAGCAGGTCAGCATCCGTACTTCAGAGTATTTGAATGCATTGTTGGGCAGTGTTCAAAGATGAGTCATGAGAAAAACATCTTCATCTTATTTATTGAATGTATAGGATAAAATGTCCATTTCACAAATTCCCCACAGTGGTATTTAGAAGAATACGCCAGCTCATGAGGCAGAATTCCTGGGTTGACCCAGGATCTACGGAGAGCCTAAGCCCAAATCAGCCCCCTCCAGACTCTGGTCCATGGTGAGGTCGGGGCACAATATCAGTTCCTTAGCCAGGAATCCGGTTCCTTCTGGTAATCCGATTGCTGGTCTTTCTCTAAAAAAGAAGATTTTCTGCCACGAGAAGTTTGTAGGCATGGCCTAAGGACTGACGGTGATTTTAGATGGGAACGCATAATGCCAACATCTATGAATGATATGAATTGAAGTGGCAATGGAATATTGTTTCAACCTTAAAAAGAAGGAAATCCTGCCATTTGCAACAATGTGGACGGACTTGGGAGACATTATGCCTCGTGAGATAAGCCAGACACAGAAAGACAAATACTGACTGAATCATCTCACTCATATGTGGAAATGGGAAAGATCTGGGGATCTCAGGTACAGTGTGGTGACTGTAGTTAATAATACTATCTTGTACACTTGAAAGTTGCTTTGCGAGTAGATCTCAGGTGTCCTCACGATACACACACACACAAACTATGGTAACTATAGGAGGCGGTGGATGTGTTAGCACGATTGTGGTGTTCATTTCACAACATATATCAAAACATCACATCGTGTACCTGAAACATACACAAGTTTTATTTGTCAACCATAACTTCCAACTGAAGCTGGAAAAAATTGAAATACCCTATGCTGGAAATCATTTTTCCAGAGATAAAAAGTTACTGGAACCTATATGCTTAGCACTCGAGAAGAGAAGTAATGTTGTCATTTTACTGACCGAGAAATAGAAAGGCTCCAAAGAGGTGAAGTTTGTGCTCACTTGGTCACTGATTCATTCACAAGCATGTGCACAACCCACCAGATGCACCTGCACATCTGGGGGACACAGAAATAGCAGTGGGGGCCCTGGAAGGCTCTAACCCCAGGGGTCCTACCTTCCTGACCTCAAATTTCCGATGACACCCCACAACCCGGAGGGTGTCAGAATGAGTCTTGCAGATGTGCATTTGAGGAGATAGATTTGAAGCACCCAAACTTGGAGTATGTGAGGCAGGGACCATGCTCCTGAAGGACGAGGACTTTCTCATCACAGCTGCCCACGGCCTGCCCGGGTTAGACCCCAGCCTGTCAGGGGGCAATCCCTGCTTTTTCCACCCAACTCCCTCCAAAGCCAACTTCCCAAGTGTAGTTGTGTGAACAGGAAGGCAGCAGAAGAGATGAAAGCCTGTGGCCAAAAGGACTGCGTCCCCCCCCCCCCCCCACACCCCCCCCACCGTGTAAGCCGCATCTCATTCAATCACCAGGATAAGCGCAAGAAACAGGCACTGGTTTTTAAATCAGTGTTACTGACCTGTGATTTGCATATACTAAAGTGCACCCATTGTGGGGTTCAGTGTATTGACTATTAACTACTGCATACACCTGTGTGACCACACCCACAATGTGGGTAGAGCATCTCTGCGGACACATCTGCACGCCCCTCTTCTTGAAATGGAATCACACAGTGTGTCTCTTTTGGGTCTGGTTTCTTTTGCTCAGCGCCTGGTAGGTTTTGCTTCACTCACATGGCACATTCTGGGTAATTTCCCCACCAGATAGTTCTGCTTCATCAAACAGATACTGAAAACTTTAACGAAATTCAAATTCCATTCATGATTTTTAAAAAAATGATTTAACCTACTAGACACTGGAAAAAGTTTCCAGTTTAACTTGTGGGAAACCATCAATGGGTCATCTTCTAGCATCTTCACACAAATGTATAACACTTGACGTCAGAAATCACCATATAAATTTTAACAATATAATACCTGCTGAAAAACGTTAAGTTTCTGATTATATACAACCTGGCACTCTTTTTTATTAAGTTCAAAGAAAACTGACAAATTAAAACATATGCTTTTTAGAAATACATGTATATGGAATGGAATGGTATCAAAATCAGAGGAAGGAGCTAATGATCATAGGATTCAGCACCACCTTGCCCTGGGTGGAAGGAGGTTTGTGAACCAGGAAGAAGGTTTTCGCTCCCACGTCACAGAGGGAAAGCCACCTGCTGATGGTTTAAGGGTCAGAGCAAGATCATCAAATGCACATTTGCAGACGGTCAAACAAATTCTTACTTAGAAATGCAGTGTGCTCACGTGTGTGCGTGTATGCGTTCATACACACACACCTCTATGGGAAAAAGCAGGCTCGTCTATTGAAGCTCCGAGTAACTACGGAAAGAAGCAGGCACATCTCGAGGCAGGAATCATTGGGTTTCTGAACAGGATGCATTCTGTAAACCCCATGGGCTCTGAGGGAGGGACGCTCCCTGGGCAGCGCATGACTTCTGGAACCCCAGCTCCAATCTCTCATGAGGCAAGCAGCTCTTCCTGCCTGTCAGTTCTGTATCTTCCAACAGAAACTCCTGTTAGCTAGTCTGTTGGCTTATTTTGATGTACTTCGAGCAGTTTCTTTTCTTTGCCACCAAATACCCCCAGACCAAGCCCACGTGCCCCACTGACAACATGATTTCCCTAGCTGAGAAATGATGCCACGGCATGTCTGGAGCTATGCTGGATGCTCTCCTCTGGCAAGGGAATATTCGGTAGAACGGGACATCTTGTGGTGCATTATACCTTCTCCAGCCCTCCATCCCTCTCCCCTCCCTCCACCCCCGCTAATGCTGTGGGTTCAGGTTGCTGATGGAAGCTATGACCTCTGAAGCCAGGCAGTGGGCATCCGAGTGGGCCTTTCTTGGGAACTCCAGAAGGAGCACAGCTCTGCAGACAATTCTGCGGAAAAGTCACAAAGATCGGTGACTCCAGCGGCAGGAGCCGTCCGTGTACTCACGTCACAAAGCCTGCTCACTGCCTCACTCCCGTCAGTCCTGGAAGCTCCAGGTCACCCCGAGCAGCTTATGACTTCTCCCATATGCTTTGAACCACAGGTCACCAGCCCGTTGCCCCTGCAGTTTGCTATGCCAGAGCCAAGTGTGGAAGGTTACATCAGATGAGGGTAACTGACGGGACTTGGGGTCAGCTCCACCTAGAGACTGTCCTTATACATGGTGATGAAGATGAACAAGTTTTTCAAACACAATTAGCTGTGGCTAAGAATGTTTCTCAGTACTTGTCAACAAAGCCGCAAGTCTGATAAATTCCAGTCAATTAAGAAGTAAGAGTAACAATTTTGTTCCTTTTAATGGCTGAGTGATACTCCATTGTGTGTATATACCATATCTTTACCCATTCATCTATTGATGGGCCCTTGGGTTGCTTCCGTGTCCTGGTGACAGTAAAAAATGCTGCATAAACACAGGGGTGCCTATCTCTTTTCAAATTAGTGTTCTTGTATTTTGTGGGTAGATACCCAGTAGAGGAATTACTGGATTATGTGGTGATTCTGGTTTTAATTTTTTGAGGAACCTCCATACTGTTCTCCACAGTGGTTGCACCAGTCTGCATTCCCACCAACAGTGTAGGAGGGTTCTTTTTTCTCCACATCCTCGCCAACACCTGTTATTTCTTGCCTTTTTGATACTAGCCATTCTGACAGGTGTGAGGTGATGTCTCATTGTGGTTTTGATTTGCATTTCTCTGATTATTAGTGATGTTGAGCATCTTTTCATGTGTCTGTTGGCCATCTGTATGTTTTCTTTGGAAAATTGTCTATGTAGGTCCTCTTCCCATTTTTTAATCAATTGTTTTCTTGGTGTTGAGTTGCATAAGTTACTTATATATTTTGGATATTAACCCCTTATTGGCTGTATCATTTGCAAATATCTTGTCCTATTCAATGGGTTGCCTTGTTTTGTTTTGATGGTTTCCTTTGCTGTGCAAAAGCTTTTTATTTTGATATAGTCCCAATAGTTTATTTTTGCTTTTGTTTCCCTTGCCTGAGGAGACATATTCATAAATATGTTGCTAAGGCTGATGTCCAAGAGATTACTGCCTGTGTTTTCTGTCAGGAGTTTCATGGCTTCAGGTCTCACATGTAGGTCCTTAATCTATTTTGAGTTTATTTTTGTGTATGGTGTAAGAAATTGGTCCAGTTTCATTCTTTTGCATGTAGCTGTCCAGTTTTCTCGACACCATCTATTGAAGAGACTGTCTTTTCCCCATTGTATATTCTTGCCTCCTTTGGCATAGATTAATTGACCATATAAGCATGGGTTTATTTCCACTGATGTATGTGTCTCTCTTGCTATTTGTGACAACACAGGTGGACCTAGAGGGTATTATGCTAAGTGAAATAAGTCAGACGGAGAAAAACAAATACCGTATGATTTCATTTATATGTAGAATCTGAAAAACAAAACAAATGAACAAGCAGACTCTTAAATACAGAGAATAAACTGGTGGTTGCCAAAGGGGAGGAAGATGGGGGGAGGGGGGAGACAGGTGGTGGGGATTAAGAGGTACAAACTTCCAGTTATAAAATAAATAAGTCACAGAGATGAAAAGGACCGCATAGGGATTACGAGGAATAACACTGTAATAGCATTGCATGGTGACTACGTTTATCATGGTGAGCACTGAGTAATATAGAGAATTGTGGGATCACCGTGTTGTACACTTGAAACTATTATAACATTGTCTGTCAGTTATACTTCAAAAAAAAAAAAAAAGGTCATAGCAATGACCCAGCGGCCTTCCAGCTGAACATTAGGGCAGTAGCTTTAGGAGTAGGATATGAAGTGAATCTGTGGTGTCTACTTTAGACCTGATAGAACACCATTCTCTGCCCTTCTTTTTTTTTTGGGGGGGGGGGGGGGAAAGAATGAGAGAGAGAGCACATGAGAGCGGGGAGGGCCAGAGGGAGAAGCAGACTCCCCGCCCAGCAGGGAGCCTGACGCGGGACTCGATCCCGGGACTCCAGGATCACGACCCGAGCCGAAGGCAGTTGCTCAACAAACTGAGCCACCCAGGCGCCCCTCTACCCTTCTTTTCACTCACTAGCCCTTCTCAAGAAAACCAGCCCAGGGCAATCCCTTCTACTTTCTACAAATGGAGCTGCAGAATAGGAAGTAAATGTTTTTTAAGGGATAATAATGAGCTATAGAATATATTTACCCTGAACATACATATGCCCGAAGAGGAACTTCAGTGGCAATTGTGCCGAAGTTCGGAAGCAAGCTTGCGAGACAGGATGTGTGAGATATTACAGGAATGCTCCCGTGCAGGTGCTTTTTGGATTATGAATTGATGTGCTCCTGGTGTCAATGAGCAAGGGTGCTTCCTAGTAGGCGAGGGAGCTTTTCCCTAACCAACTGAAATTTCCATTAATCCATATTCTTTTACTGCCAGGGGAATCTGTTACCTAGTGGTATGTTTACAGTTGGGTCCCCTAATTTCTGTGGGGAACAGTTCCTTTTTTACGTCCAGAGACCTCGAGACCACAGACAAAGGGGGAGGGGTGGTAAAGAATGCAGTCCCCTACATGCTCAGCTTCTAGTTTCCATTCGGGGAGTTTGGACTGGTTCCTGCACTGGGCAAGGAGAGGGCTCTAGAAGGGAAGTGATGCCACAGTGGCCTCAGAGACCTTGGAGATCTTCTGGGTTGGCAGCTTGGCTTATGGGTGGGACCATGCTTAATGCAAACATGAATGAACCCTTCTTGTTGGTCAGAAGTCCACCCAAACTGCATTTTCCCTTTGGCCTACTTGAGCTTTGTTATTTTTCTTATAGGCTTCCTGGAAAACAGGATTCTTCAGACAGAGGCACTTGCATTTGGTTCCCAAAAGGAAAGCTCAGTGTAAAGCACAGTGTGCTGGTGAAGCTAAGACTCCCCCGTTTTCTCCTTCTCTGCTGTCAGAGAAGGACAGAGAGCAATCAACTGCCCTCTGTTTCAAACCTTCTTTAAAACCCAGGACAGGAGCAGGGTGTGGAATCCTCTCCCACTTCAATGCCTACATCCCCATAGATAAACGAGTCTAGGTCATCATGAAAATTTTCTCCAGAGCTAATCTACGGGAGGACCCATTTATATTTGCAGTCAGAAACATCCCACACAAAATTTAATTGCAATTAGCAAATGCTGACCCCCAATCTGCCGTGTCAGATCAGGAGTCCAACGTGTGATGATTCTGTGAGCAGAATTCCTACCAGTGCTGTATTCTATTATGTCTAAGCCGGCCAATGACAACACAAAGTATATGATGTACTATATGTTGGCTAATTGAATTTAAGTTAAAAATATAAAAGGAAAAAAAAAGAAAACACAAAGTGTAATGATTTATAAATATGTCAATCTGGTCACTCAAAAAATATATTCTTGAATTTAGGAAGTGCCTAACACAGTAATATTGGGTATTGATTGGGGTTGTTTTAACAACATGGCTCCAAATTCTTTGATCCTCTCCCCCTGTGAAGAGGGTGACGTCTGTGTCCTTTCCCTCTGACTCTGGCTGGATATGTGAGGGCTTCAACCAACAGCTTATGATGGGTGTGCTCCCATAGGACTTCTACAGTTAGGTCAGAGAAGCTGAGCAGCTCTGAGGTGGTCTGCTTGCGCTGCTCGCCCTGGGAAGCTAGCGCCCTGGGACGCCTGGCGTCCAGCTGCCCGGAGTCTGCCGTTCTGGGAGGTCTGGGAGGTCACCTGTAGGTGCTCCCGTTGGCAGCCCTGGCGGGGCTCCCAGCCCGCAGGCAGCACCAGACACCTCCCATGGGACTGGGCCATCTGGAACCTCCAGCCCGGTCAGCCTTCCGGGGACAGCAGCTTGCCAACGTGTCCGACTGCAATTGTATGAGGGACCCCCAGGGAGAACTGCGTGCTTGAGCCATTCCCAAATCTCTCCCACAAAATCACAGGAAAAAATAGAACGGTTGTTTGAAGTTGCTGATGTGTAGGTCACTCGATCCAGAGCAGAGACAGCACAGTCTACATCCTGAACAGAACCAGACCTGGGAGTACAGCAGGTGCATTCTCTTTATGGAGATGACTCCAGGGCCACAAGGAGAGGGGTCCTGGTGACACCCACCTCCCTGGGTCTCTTTTAAAGGAACTTGGGAATTGGGGAGGAAGAAAGTAAAGATAACAGATTAGGTGCTATTCCCAGAAAGTGTCAACACACCGCTGGTTTTAATTCCACAAGTGCACGTCATGTAACATCAGTGACACAGTGATATGTTGCAGGACTGGGTTCCCCTTTTTATCCCAATGGTTACAGACTGGGGTCTGCGTCCTTTGGAAGGTGTAATAACAAGTAAGTCATTTGAGTCTTCTGGGCGTGATCACTGGCAGATGCTCATGAAACTCACACAGATGTGCCTTTTTCATCACATGACTAACCCTGCACTCAAGTAGATGCTTTTAAAATAGTCTCTTTTTTTACATCTGTATATTTGCAAAGCCGGAAAGGGAAACAAAGGAGACACATCTATTCCTCAATTACACGTGACTCTCTTGTAGTGAGAGAGAAGACTTAGTCACGAGGAGCTCGTCACAGCACATTCTGGTATGTCTAAGATGCCATACCAAAAATCACAGCAAGAAATGGCCTATGGATTTAACTTGTGAAGCCCTGCTGAGCATTTGCATTCAGGAACCTCTAAGGCACCACACATGAAAAATGAATAGAGCCATGTTTTGAGTGCTCACGTGAATCTGGCTAATGGGACCAAATTAAGTGGTTGGATTTCCACAATCATCAGAAGGAGCAGGTGGATCAGGTTCATACTCAGGAACAGCCAGTAGGACCTCATGGGTCCTGGGGGCAGGAAAATGTTAGAGACAAGAGACAATGCAGGGTAAGTTAAGCTCCTGGGCTGGGGATCCAACCCCCCTTAGCCTTGAATTCTGGCTTTGAACATTACCAGTCCTGTGATTTGGAGGTTTACCTAATTTCTGTAAGCCTTGGGTTCCCTCACTTATAAAGCAGGAACAATACCATATGAAATAGGAGCATCTTTGAATTCCCACAAAGGGGGTTTCTCTCTAACCGTGGGAAGGTGTGGCTTGCATGACCACTGTGTTGTGTGCTCTTTTCGAATGTTTAAAACTTGGAGCAAATGTTTAATCATTAAATGCCAGTAGATTCACAAAATTTATGCTGTATGTCCACTCTGAAACATGGTCAGTGGGAATGCAATTTGGTATCATAATTTTTTGAGAATGTAATTTGACGAAACATATCGAAAGTCCTAAAAACGTGTCTACTTCTGATCTAGTACTTTGAATCCTAGCCTTCGCACTATTAACTACGGGGATAGTAACTGCAAACTGACTCTGTGTTTATACAGTATTTTATTCTGTGGGTGTTACAATGAGACAAATAGATATTCACTAATACAGAATAATGCACCTAATATATTCTTAAAGATATACAGCAGGTTCCCAAACACAAAGCTGACTATTATTTATCTCGATAAGTTAAACACACGCACAGCTGTGTGAATAGACGGATAAACACAGATGAGTGAAAATGGAGCAGGTTGTACACGCACTGAGACTCTGAGGGTGCTCAGAGCTTCCCCTAGGCTACACATCCCACTGTTCATAGAGAAAGGTACTCTCCCAGCCCGACCTCCACTGCCCCCCCAGCCCCCAACCAGCGACCAGGCCGGCCAGCCCAATGGCACCTGCCTCTAGGTTATGTGATTATGGGTAATTTGTACTACCTTCCTTTTGTTTATCTGTATTTCCCAATTTTTCGACACTGAATAAGTATTATCATCTTGTTTTTAAAAAATTGGGCCCTGAAATTCCTTGCACCACCCCAAATCTCTATCAGTCCCAGTTCCACCCCTCACACTCAGAGGGGTGGTAGGTGTGGGGTTGTTGGCCGGGAGGCTGTGGCCAGATGTCCCTACGTCTGTCCTGTCCGTGTTGCTAATATGGGATCTCTCTGGCCATGAGCTCCTATCTGCTCAAAGGATCTCAATAACACAGAATCAGAAACTGGATCAGGATCAGCAAAGGGTGGCTTGGAGCAATGAGAAGAATGAACCAAGAATGTATCTGACACTTCCCTTTCTTATTGACTTGGTACATTTTGAATGATTTATATTTAAAATAGATGGCTTCTGTCTTCCTCTGAATTCTTCCAGATGCAACAATAATACCTTTTTTTTTGGCCTATGCCTATGGCTGAAGAGATATGAATAAGTTATCTCTCCGTCATTGACCATACGAGAAACACGGTGTCTGTGAAAACTGCCTAGACCAGAAATATGCCCCTCCTCCTGGTAAATGGTGAGACTACCGGAAAGGGGGGGGGGGGATTGTGCTGGTAGAATAAGTCTATATAAGATAAATTCATGTGCACAGCCTTCCAAAACACCCCCAAAAATCCACTCAAAGAAATGAAATAGCAAATTCCTAGGATTTCTGTCCACTGCTCTGTATTTTAATGGCCGCGGCGCTTTCTATCTTAGACATCCACCGACATGAAAGAAATCACCCCCAAACCTAGTGGCCTGAGACAGTGACTATTTAGTATCTCACAGTCCTCACTTCAGGAACCCCAGAGCAGCTTAGCTGGGTGGGCCGACTTGGGGTCTCTCGGGAGCTTGTATGTAGGCTGTTGGATGAGGCTGCTGTCCTTTGAAGACTTGACCGAGGAGAAGCCACCCTGAAGAGAATCTGCTCACGCGGCTCTGGGCGCCATCCTCTCCCCCAGGGGCTGAGGCTCCTCACCATGTGCAGCCGGCCTCCCCCAGGCCAGTGATCTGAAACACTCACAGAGGAGACCATGTGCCTTCTGGTCTCAGGTACCCACGCAGTCAAACTCACTTCGCCACATTCTCTCCATTAGAGGGGAGGCACTGAGTCCAGCCCACACTCAAGAGAAGGATTATCGAAGAACTTGTGGACATGTTGGAAACCACCACAGAACCTTACTAAAAACATGAACATTTATCTTTTATTTCTGACTTAGGACTCTATCAAAGCATATTTTTCTCTGATTTAACTCAATAGAGTACAGATATTTTTCCCAGACGCCTGAACAATTGAAGTGTATTAACTTACACTGTCTGAACCTCAGATATTTTTAGGAAGGTAAGTGATTTTAATCTGTCTCTAGAAAACACAAAAACCTGTTAATTAGGTTGGGCCATAGACCCAAACCTTGGTCGGGATTGAGGATCTTACTCCTGAGGTAGACTATTTAGGAAAACCTGCGGCCTCCCTCCTGAACATTTCCCACTTTGTACGGAGAAACAACCCAGTGAGGGTGGAAGCCAGTGCGGAAAGATGGCACACGTAAGCATGTGTGAGGGAACGGGGTGGCTACGTTCAAGAGCCAGGTACAACTCCTGCTATTACTACTAGTCTCGTTTTACTTTCATTGCCTTAGAGAGCTGCCGGCGCAGAAAGGAGATTGCTGGGTGTGGGGAAGCAGGCCCGGGGGGCCAGTCACAGCAGGCTCCTGGAAGAGAGGTCAGGTGAGGACTCTTCAACCCCTCTTATTCTCTTCAGCCACGCACACACAGACCCACTGTGATTCCCGGGGCGGTGGCCTGCGAATTGTAAAAGGTGGCAGCTGGAGACAGATGTCTTTCAGGGGCGTTTTGCTCTAATCCAGGAAGGATGGTGAATGGCTGTGAGCGCTTACAGAAGCACCCTCATCGTCCAAACAATGAACGTGTTGTCTTTCTGTGGTGCTCGGTACAACTGGGCAGAGGGGAGAACCAGTTCCTGAGCCCCCACGAAACTCTGGAGAAGGTGTCCTGGCGGGTCCGTGTTTGAGTTCTGCAGCAACCGCAGGCCCCTGCTGGAAGGAAAGAGCTCATGTCCTTAGGACTTTGAAAAAAACAGAAAGAAATGCTAGTTCTTACCCCTCTGGGTTTTAGATTTAGGGGAAAAGCATTCTTCAAATCAATGCCTACAAGTGTACTTACCAGAATGTGCCAGAGCACACCATGTTTGAGGGACGGGAAGTACCGTCCGTGGAGAGCAGGTTTCAGGGAGGGGTGGCTTGCTCACCTGACAACCCCATGCGAACGTTCTCCGGTCCTCCTCAGGTGCCCTGAGAATTACTGCCGGCATGGCAAGCGTTACTGTGGTGACCTAGCACATAAGCACATCTATGCATAAAATGGACACAAAGCCAGTGATCTAAAGGAAAACAATTTTTTAAATATCTCCTAATAATCATCGGCACAGCCACCATGTGCCCGGCCCAAGGGAACCAAGGTGCTCCCCGGCAGAACCACGAACCCGCTGGGACCTATGTCCTTTGAGATCCTTTTTGGGATCTCCAGCTTTTACTTACTATTTGCTGAGAAGTCGGTGCACTGGACCGTTTTCTAGCCTCTCCAGCTGGGAAACACTGGGGGCTTATATTTCTGGACTCTAACCAGCTCCCCACCGGGCTGCCAAGCATGCCAGCTGATGAGAGTTTAGGTGACAAAGTCAACTTGACAGCATGTCAGGAAATGCTACATTGCAGGACTTTATTTCAATGCCCACTCCCAGCTCTGTCAGAATGGCTGCATGTGGTCTACTGGAAAGACTATGGGGAGACACTTCATAACCAGCACTGGTCAGTCCCTGCCCTCATGAGTTCACTCTCTGGGCATTTCTTGACATATTTGTGTGTTTACCCTGAAAAAGCCAAAACACGTCATATTAGTAAGAATTTAATTTACTCTTTGAGCAAAGTAAGTTATGTAACTAGCTACAAGGAATGCAAAGGCAATTTGCAAACATGAAATTGCTTGAAGGAGTAAATGTAGAATGGCGCTATTAAGATTATCATCAAAATTCAATTAAATGTTCACTGGTTTTTCGTTATGAAAAGGAGAACACATACAGAAGAGAAATGCTAGCCAACTGTTAAATAATAATTAGTGGAAGCAGTGTTTCCTGATCTGGCCCTGAAAGTCGGTGAAGCATTTCAAATAAATTTCATAAAAACAAATTTTAAAACTACCTAGAGTGTCATTCAGCAAGTCTTGGGAATCTGACCTCTTTCACAAATTAAAGTTGAAGTATTTTTCTGGTGTGTACAAAAGTTTTCCCCTTTTTTTTTTTGCTTCCTGTTGAAATTGTTACTTTCACCCATATATGGCTCCAAACATACAAACCGTTTTAGAGTGGCTGTCAAAATTATTCACTCTTGGCCTAGAGCTAATTTTGGTTTTCACTCCCAGCAACATCTTCCGGGAAAGTGCTAAGTGAATACAGGATTATAATGCCCGTGTACAAACTCTGGAGCATTCTTCAGCAGAAACCACATACATGTCCTTGGTTTTGTTTGTTTGTTTGTTGTTTTGAGAACATCTGTTTATCAAAGGGCTGCTCCTGGCTCTTCGGAAACACATTTTCCAGGGGGTGTGTGTGTGTGTGTGTGTGTGTGTGTGTGTGTGTGCACGTGCTGGAGAACTTTGAACGCACTTGCTGATTTCAAAGCAGGGCCATATCTTTTCGATGACATCAGCCTCTACTCCCCAGTACCGGGAACTCATCGTCCTCTGAACTGAAAGTTAAGGGTTGGGTGCCAAAAGTTGTCTCACCTGTGAGTGCATTTGCTGTAAGCTCAGCTAACTATGCGTGGGGAGCTGACCGGTTTTGACAGGGAGGCAAACCCCTCCGGTTTTTACATGCGTCAGCCTCAGGACTGTCTCTGGATTATAGAAAATTCCACATGGAATCTCCACACTTAGCAGCCTGCCATCGTCCTCACAAGGCTGCCCGCTCGTCTGGCCGTCGGAACAACAGGGAATGATCTGTACAAAGTACTCTGACCCTCATGGGCCTGAAGTGAATCTTACCGTTTTTAATACATGGTGTCACATTGTATGAAACACCCACAGCAGAAACTCCCCACGCCTCAATTATTATATAATCATATGCTAATGTTCTGAGGAACCTGTGTATGGACAGACATCTCTGAGGGATGTAAAGAAAGAGGTTTTCCTGGGATTACAGGAGCCATCCTATTCAGAAAACAGATGAGTAGATGAGGAATTCCCTCCGAACACACACACACACACACACACACACACTGTAATGTATACCTAGAGACATTCTAGAATGTTCTTTACCATTTCTTTCTCCAATTTTTCACACTGTGAAAATTCACTGTGTAAATCTGATTTCTCCTAACTTTAGGTATGAAAGCACATTTGTAAAATGTTCTAACGTCTCTCTCTTGTTTAAAAAGACATTTTTAAAACCATTCTGAATGAAAGACAATCAGTGTAACTTCTCCCACCCTCTATTTCTTCTGTGGGTGCCTGACATCTCACTACGTAAAACCAGACAGAGGCCCTTAGCAAGCCCCTGGCCATGACAGAGCCTGCGCTTTCAGAGCCAGGCAGTTGCCAAAATAGCTAGTGAAGGAAACGAAACACAGACTGAACAATACCGGACCTAAAATAGCAGCAGGGTTTATAACCACAGCAGCAGGAACGGCTGCTAATCACTTGCCGGGGCCCTTTATTCTGGCTTGCCACTCTCGAGGGGTGCGGGGGACTTGGGGTGCAGAAGCAAGCGGGCCGCCCAGCACACTAGTGCAGAACCACAAATCAGAACATCTAACAATAGCACCTGGGGCAGAGCCATGTCTGTGAAGAGCTTTCAAAGAGTTGGAGTCCAGAGATCCGGGAGGGATGGTCAGTGACGTTCACCAAGCACCAGCTCTGTGTCAAGCAGCAGACCGGGCATTTCCCCTCCCCACGACTCTGCAGAGTCCATCTTCGTGTCCTCATGCTACAGATGAGACCAGCTCGAGGTCACACAGCTGGAAAGCTCCTTCTAGAAAACCACGGCTGGACGAGTGAGCTGGGGGTCAGGGAAATAGTCTTACCTGGCCCACCCCTAACTGAAGACAGTCGTGCAGAGGGAGAACTCTACAGTTCAGATTGTCAAACAAATCATACCACACAGGGGCCTATAGACAGGCAGGGGAGGAAGATCAGGCAAAGCAGGGATGGCTGGAAAGAAGAAAGTGGAAGAAAGGAGGGGACATTGTGGCAAAGCAAAGCAAAGGGGGGTGGGGGTGGGGGCAGCTCACAAGAGAGGAGCCTAAAAAGGAAGAGGTGCGTTTTCAGCCCTTTACCAAGTGGAGCTTCAGTATACTTGATCTTCAGATCAAGAAGCTTTCAACGTAGATGGCCAGTTATGGGACTCAGGCTGGAGGATTCTGAGACCACACCATTGGAAGTGAGAGCCAGATGTGGAGACTCACCTGTCCCCTTGCTGCAGGAGGATCAATGACCCAAGGATACTTGGAGAGAGCCCCCAGGACAGGGCATGGAGGGAGACCACAGATACCCAGCCTGTTGCTTTAATTTGAGCAGAAGCAAGAGGTGACCAGCCCTAGTCAATATACAGCCCACAAGCTCTTGATAAGCAGAAGCAATTCAGGGGTAGACTTTGTATTTCTTAGGTTCTTCATGGGACCCAGAGATCCAAATGACTTCTAAATGCTCGAGCCAGACCAGGTCACTCTGGAATGGATTGAAGCCCTGAGATTAGCCCAATCCACTTCCACATCCCCAGATTGTGTCTGACTGGGACCTGAACCCATGGCCCAAGGCCCATCAACAGACTGTGGGCCCAGCTCCTGAGGACGATATGTGTCCCCCACCCCAGGAACTTCAGGATTTAGCAGAAGGAAAGAGGATGAGCATATTTTCAGCAGTTTGCACGGCAGCGTATTCTTAAACCGTGCTCACGTGACTGAGGCCCAAGCGACAGCCCAGTCACAATAAGGAGTGTTGGCCCTCATCCCACGCACACAGGGAACATGCAGGTGCACCAGGCTGATGGCGCAGGTCCGTCCCACCCAGCGGCCTTTGCACACCACTCCCACCAAGGCCACCTTGCGCAGTCGGTGACAGGAAAACAGCGTCATGCCCATTGTATTCCTTCTTTGTGACTGAGGGCAAATGTTGACTTAGCAATTGGAGAATGCTTTCCCCCACATTAGACACTTGTGTAGAGTTCTACTGGATGTAAATAAGATGTTAATTATTATAACTTAATGACGCCTTAAGATGAGGCTCTGGATGGATTTTTAACACACACTTGAGAAGCAACATGGTCATCATGTAATTCTGTACGGGGATTTTGAAAGAGAGATGGTTGGTACCCAGATGCGGCCATAGAGGCAACAAGATTTTAAATGGGGGAGGGGGGGCAAAGCCATGACTGGCTGTTTGTCTGAAGTTCCCTTTCTACCGCAGGAAGGCCTGCTCCCCTCCAAAAAGACCTTACTTCATTCTTACTCTTAGGGCAATGTCACACCTCATGAGTCAGCAAGGTGGCTGCCTGCTGGTGAAGCCTGCGAGGCCCTGGAACGTGTCTTGGTGCACTGTGGATCTGACCCAAATCACGTTAATGCCCCCAACAGCCTAGGATGCTATTTCGGAAGTGGTCGGACTAGACACACCAATTCTCTTCCTCCCCCGCCTGCCATGTCCTCCGAGCCCTGGACCGCGTCTTCCAGCCCACCCGCCCAGGGGCAGTCCGGAGCTCTTCAGCTGCTGAGCTGCAGTGATTTGCAAAAACGCTAGCACCCCGGGGCCACGGCCGCCTTGCCCTGAAGGCAGTGTGGCCATGAATCATGCAGGTGAATCACCTAAAATGTGCCCCGTGACCCCCCTGGGGGGCCGGCTTCTCGGTTCAGGGAGCCATGGGCACAGATGGCACAGAAACATGCCAACACGATTTCGTGATTCTGGGCAAAGAGCCGCAGAGTTTGTAACTGCAGGAAGCCCAGGGAGATGAGGCTATTTGACACCATCATTTCACAAATGTGGAAATGGAGGTCCGAGGTCAGGTGGTCACTTGAGAGCAAAGCCGGATGACCAGCTGGAGCACAACTCTCAACCTTGGGGGAAACCACTGCTCCTTTAGGTTAGGACTTTGAGGACAGGAGTAAATGGCCCCTTTGCCAGGTGAAATTACAGTGGCATTTCATGCTGCCAGGCAAGCATTCTTGCTCCCATTAGGGAGGCTTGGTTATAGCGTAAATAATAAAGAGGGCAACGGCTGCAGCCAAAACTGCTCACCGAAAGTTTCTTTTTTGGTATTAGAATGATGAGTGTATTTTCCCTAAGAACTTTCTGGCAACGTGTCCACATAAAGCCACACACACAGTAACAAAGTGTGCTACTTAGCATGTAGTGGATGACACTCTTGTTATTGAAACAGGAAGTGAGTCAGCCGCGACAGATCATATATTTTATTCCGTTGTGTTGGCTCACTTGAAAAAAAATAACCTATCGCAAGGCAACAGCGTTTGTTGTCTAAATAATACATTTTTTTCGGATGAACATGCAACACAGAGGTTGATACTTTGAAATTTTAATTAATGGTTTCTAGGAAATTAGGAGAGACTTCCTCAATCAGGATCTTATCGTTAAAATTTTTACAAAATGGTTTTCACAGGTATTCTAATAGAATCAAACAAGTATGTTTTATAATGAAAATAAAAACAAGTTTAATACTTTCAGGGGCATGGATTCTAGCATTTGGTATTCTTTGTAAAACCGTCTACAAACTGAAGAGTAGTAGTATGAGTGCTATTAACTGGAACCTACACTCAGGCAGGGGAACTTTTTAAGACATTCAAAGGGACTGAGTTTTTAGATATTAATTTCAGAATTTTTATTCATTAACTCTGAGCAGGGCTGGGATAAAGTCAGTCCTTGCCCACTAAATCTTTGCATCTATACAGTGTAAATTGGCAACATAAAAAATATATTTCAGGACAAATGCTGAAAACACTTAAATACATTTCCATGTGGACAACTAAAGCTCCTTGCCTGCTAAACACTGAGAATACACTTATAGTGCATGGGCTATCCAAGAACAATGCCTCTGCTACTGAAATGTGCTTAAAATAAATAAAAAAGGATTTTTGAAATTCTATTATTAGGTGCTCACAAATTCCCTCACCCAGCCTTTCAATGATTCAAATAGGCTTCTCTGGCTACAGAGTCAGATGTGTGGCATTCTTGTCAAGTGCTGGCTCTCCAGAAAAACCTCCGCCCGACACACCACGGACTTGTAAGGAACGTCTCCCACGGTGGGATGCAGCGGACAGACCCTGGAAGGAGAGGCCCTGGGAAGGTTCCAGGCGGGCCTCTTCATGCACGGACGCCAGAGCTAGAACCACTGAGTGGTCCCTGCACCTCCTTCCTCCCTCCGCGCGAGCCCCAGTGTCCCCTTGCAGGACGGTCCCGACTATACTGGCTCCTTCCCTGCCCTGGGCTCCCACGGTCCATCAGAGGCCGCGGGCTCTTTTTCAGTTTTGGTCTGCTTTCTCCCACCTTGAATCTCGGAATGAATAGTATCTATCTGTAATTGTTGGTTTTGTAGCTTTAAATAGTGGACCAAAACACCTAACATCGTCTCTGAATGGATTCGCACACCCGCTGCCTGTGACCTTGGGGATGGCCCCACCGCACTGTCCCTTCACTGTGTCTGGAGGGAAGCACGGGCTCAGAGAAAGTGCCTTTACCATTTTTGTCTTTATTAGCTCCACATCGCCTGTTATCTGCTATTCCCACATTCTGCATAGATCTAATTTAGGTATTTAAAAAAAAAAAAAAAAAGATACCCCAGACAGTATCCTGGATTGGCAGTTTCAAAAACGCATGTGGTTTCAAGCCTTCATTGCAGATCTGAAGCGAATTATTTCTGTAAATGTGTGAAAAATTGACTTTCTTAAAAACTGACTTCTGATGTATATGAGCTAAAGCCTATTCAGGAAAACCACAGTGCCTGACATTTCCTCTCCATTATTTTCCTCGAGACACGAAGAGTCCTTGATAATCTTAGCTTTCTAAAATGACAGATTCCATCAATTTGCTTTTTAGAGGAACATGTTTTCTTGTGCTCTGTCATGTAATATTTTACCTTAAAGCCTTAAGAAAACATCTCTCTGCTCTGCCATCTGTAAGGGCTTCTGGGCTCAGGAGAGCGACAGGATTTCTCACCACAGAAGATCCAGTCCTTGTGGTCGTATGCTCACTTCACAGAGAGACAGTCACACTGTAACATTTCCTCGCTCCCCTGACAACATGTTATTTTCAAGTACCACTTTTTTTTCCCAGCCCGTTCCAGGATTTAACTCCTAATGAGATGTTGCATTTCAACAAGGTAACCTTTTAAAATAGTGTTATAAATAGCTCATCAGTCAAAGGCTCTTCTTTCAACTGCACTGTCTGAGGATAGGCAATTCTAGCCAAATATTTGCTACCTACTCAGTCCCTCAAATTAATCATTCAAATGCTCTTGAAATCTGGCATGTTTTTCTGAATCTGTTTCTCACAACAATACCATAGTTTATTCTAAAGTAAATCTAAAGGTACTCATTCAGGCTGTACTTTGCCTTAGGTCAGCTACAGAATTTTAACAGCCCAGGAGCTAATTGGCTATGACATAGCCAGGAGACCCTCGCTCCTCTGTGTGTGTGTGTATGTGTGTGTGTGTGTGTGTGTGTGAATGTGTGGACTTCTGAGTTGTCTATGTGTGTCTGTATGTACTTGTGTGAGTGGTGTGTCTCTGTCTATCTGGGTGTGTGAGCGTGTGTGTATACGTATGCATGCACCTCTGTGTGAGTATGTCTGTGAATTTATCTGTGTGTCTCTGCATTTGTGTGTGTGTGAATGTGTGTGTATGAATGTGTCCATGTGTGCCTGTCTGTGTGCCTAGTCCCAACCAAGACTATTTCTAGGAGTAATAAAAACCAAGCAATTGGGTGGCTCAGTTGGTTGAGCATCCGATTGGTTTTGGCTCAGATCATGATCTCAGGGCGGTGAGATTGAGCCCCGCATGAGACTCCATGCTCAGAAGGGAGTCTGCTTGAGATTTTCATCTCTCTCTCTCTCCCTCTGCCCCTCCCCCTGCTCTTTCTCTTTTTCTCTCTCTCAAATAAGTGAATAAAAATCTTTAAAAAAAAAAAAAAAGAGCAATCAGAGAAATCAGGGAAGACAGTGTGCATTTGCACCATGGTCACAAGACTGACTGCACGGAGATGCCACCAAGCCCTCCTACATGCTAACCATCAAGGACCAAGAAAGCACCACAACAGTGGGGACATGGGGACTTCTCTACTGTCTGAGGCCATTTAAAGCAAGTGTGCGGCCAGATGTCTGTACAACCGAGAAAAGATGGCAATACAGGGGGAGAGAAGCCAACGAAACAAGCATTCCTCCTCCAAGAATTCACCTGCCCTCCGTGCCCACCACTATGACGGCCCCTGAGCCCTGAAACGGGAAAAACAATCCTCTGCAGTCTGCTGGTAAATGTTACCCCACGTTTAGTATCTGCGGAATCTGCCTGGGAGTCAGGCTGGATTTGTCACCATACCTTAAACAGAGCTGTGTCTAGAGCTGTGGGCTAAGCGAACAGTATCTCATGTAACCCCCAGCCAGTCAGGCAAAGGTAACGGCCATGCAGAGGAGTTGAGTCAAGCTGCCAGTTGTCTCCAAGAGCAGACCCTCGGCCATGACCCTCAAGGAGGTCAAATGAAGTAAAATCAACATTGTGTGTTTAAACTCCATAGACGAGGGATATGTTATTAGAGGTTATGGATCCCAGGTCACCCAGGCTGGCTTCCAAATTCTTCAATAACAAATAGGGAGCGGGAAATCACTAAGCCCCTTGCTGTTACCATCCCATCTCTGGGGACAGATGCTGAAATCTCTCATCTCAGGCAACGCTCCGCAGAGCCCTTCACAGGTGTTGAGGACACTGGGAAGGGTGAAGTGGGCAAGTGCCTCGGTGTCAGGCTAATCCATGCAACCCAATGTCACTTCTGGATTTGGGGAATGTGGTGTAGCCCACCAAGCTGCCCAGGGTTTGTATGAGACATGGGACTCAGAGCTGCAAGCTTTCTTAGTATGTGTCCCCTGACTCTGAGAGAATGCAAAGGATCACTTACCAAGACAGAAAAGAAGCACCTCCAGCTACAGCCGTGCAAAGAGCCCAGTTGTGCAAAAGGCCCAGTTGTGCAAATGACCCAGTTGTGTAAATTGCCCAGTCGTGCGAATGCCCCAGTTGTGCATATGGCCCAAGCAAACACTGTTACTCAGAAGCCAGTTCACGTTTGTTCCACTCTTGGCAATTTGGGTGCCACACGAAATAAATCTTGGAGAACATTCCAGGTAGGAGGCTGAAGTGCTTGGGATTCTGGTTCCTCTAGAACCAACCCCCGCATGTGACTCACAGTGTTCTAGGCTCCTTATCAGATCAAAAAACCATAAAACAGAGATGTCATACTGGCTGGACAGCTGAGGGGCTTTTGAAATGGTCTCATCTTCCCTGGGCGGTGGTTGACCTGGTTTCCTACATTAGATTCAAAGAGTCTTGCAACATATTCAAACGGAAGACTTTCCATGCACATACTTACAATAAGTTTTGAAGTACTGATTTCCTCCAAAAAGTTTCGTGTAGGTTGTCATGACCTCTAGAAGTTTATATCTGAGATTGCCTAAGAACAAACATTGTCTAACAAACAAACAAACAAAAAAGGCAATTAATACATAAAGAAGTACCAACAGCGATAGGAAATCCTTAAATACCTTTTAAAATCATGGTGGAAGAGGAATGATTGTCACTTGATTATTCCTTCTGCATGCACTTCCTGCCAGATACCGCCATGCCTTCCTTTCATCCCCCCACTTTACCCCTCTCTTGGCACAAATGCACCTCATCCAAGAACCATCCTAAGACAGCATTCACTAACTCCCCCTGCTCATCACTTCCCACCCCACCGCCTTCGTGGCATCTGTCATCACCTGAGTTATTACTTGTTTACCTGCTGTCCCTCCAACGGAACATGAGCTGGGTGGGGAGGTAATTTTGGACACTGCCGTATCCCGAAGGCATAGAAAGATGCCCCAAAAAGAGCAAACACTCAGAAACCAAATAGAATTTTCTCTGAGTGCTTGGGATGTTTTTGCGTCCATACAATGGAAAGGGGTTACCATAGATGATAAAGATTTGTGACTTATCTGAAAATGTGAACATTTCATGGAAATGAGACAGTTGCACGGAAGGAAGGCTAGACGACCTTCTGCACTGAACTAAGTTGGAGATCACCTTTATTAGGGAGACTTCTCTTTTCAGAGAAAAGTGTCACAAAAATTTGGCCCACATATGGATTTGCCAAGTTCTCAATGTGGTTCCTCTTGTTATGGGAAGTTCGTTTTGGGTTCTTTCTGAAATACCAAGCAAGCATGGTTAAAGGTGCCACGTTTCTTTTCATCCTTTCTTTGTGTTTTTCTCTCTCCTCCCCCTGCTCATGTGCTCACTTTCTCTCTCCCCACCCCACCCCACCCCTTACATCTTGGGCTTATCAAGTTTTATAAAACCCAGTACATGAAAACGGAAAGAAGACAGATGTCTATCATTGGCAGAGTAAGAAAAAACATGACCATGATTATTATTGTGGGTTGTTAAACTTATTTTTTAAATGAAATTCACTCCGTTTGGTTTAAGCCAACAGTCCAGACCCATAATTTTGACCCCATTCTCTCTCTAGACACCATTGAAATAAAAATGCACCATTACAACAACAAATAGGTAACAGGGATCGAATAGGGAGATATAGAGGAGATCTCAAGACAGGCCTAGAACACAATTCGGCAACAATGAGTGGAACAAAGTATCAGGGGGAGACGTCTACAGCCTGGAATATGCTGGAAGTGGGTTTCAGACAAGGCGAGTGTCAGCGCACCCAACTGAACCGCAGAGGTGTCTGAACCAGAGTGACACACAGATGGGTGTGGGGGTGAGAAGTGGGTGGAGGACAGGAGAAACAACTGAAGTCCCATCTATGGGGTAGTGCACCAGTGAAAACCTCAATCTAGGTTCCCCTGTGCCACCCATCCCCTTAGAGCACAGGCACTTACATTACAGAAAGACATCAGACCTCTCCCTTCCCAAAGACACTAGAGCAAATATTTCAGACAATGTCCGTCATGGGGTAAACACACAGCCTGTGGGAGCTCCCCGCCCACTTATCCTAAATGATTTGTCCCTTAGAGTCCTGGAAAGAACTGCTACCAGAAGAGATGTCCCTGGAAACATCCCTAGAAATGGAAAATGCTAGAAGACCACAGGTATACCCAGGTATCCCCAGCCATGTGAGAAGAACCAAGAAGTTACTGGAGGATGTACTCCAGAAAAAATAAGGAATAAACACAGAAAAGAAGAGAAAAGGGAATCCACCAAGAGCGACACAGCCCAGGAACAGCCAGGTGCAGCAAGACTGGCCGTTTGTCACCTAGAGGGTCACCCTGTCCAGGACTTCATTTTATTTTTTCTTCCTTCAATTTCTCCAGCAAACAATAAAATACCATTTTTAAAAATATTTCTGAGTCAGCCTGTAATTTATCCCGTGGATCTGCATTTATTCAGGACTGCAACTCACATAGGTAGCTCCTAAGTGAAAAGCAATTTAGGACATAAAACCAACTATGACTTCTTTAGGATAAAAAGAGCCATCCTTTGTTTGAATTTCTGGATGGGCAAAAAGAGGGGAGAACAGTGAAGTAAAATTAGAGAACCAATTTTATCTTCATTTACTAAAATTAGAAAATACTTTGAAGTGACATCATTAACCTTATCCATACAGACACGGACAGGCACTCAGAGTATTCACTGAATGGCTGCTAGATCAGGCCTTATGCTAAGAGCTGGTTATGAGAAAAGAATGAGTACCCTCTTTGTTCAGCCTGTTAGAGGAAGGAGACAAAGGCATAAGCCAACAGCTAAGGCCGTGAGTGGCACGGAAAGACAGGGTAGCCATCCTGCAAGTATGAGCAGGGTTATTTGCTTATTTGCGTACTATGTATTTGCAGGGGCTCAATACCTGAACACCATCTATATCATTACCTGCTTATGAAATTTAATTTCCTGGGGAAATTTTTAGTGACTGCTAAGTTTTTAGCAGGCACTGTTGGCAGTTCCTTTTTATTTAGAACATAGTAGGTGAAAATAAGATTGAAGGTGTTCACCTGCAAACATAATCCTACCTTATTTAATTTACAACAGCAGACTTTAATCTTACTTGTAATCGCCAGTCTGCAATCCTTGTACTCAACTGTAAGTTTTTTATGTTCTCCCTCTCTCTCTCTCTCTTTTTTTTTTTTCTTAACAATTTAAGGCTCAATGACAGGCTTTGGATTTAGACCAAATGCATCAATCATTAATTTCTGGCAATCTTCCCTTTTCTTTGTGTCCTCTTGTAAACTCTAGCTCTGAATCTCAATTTTTAGAGTCTGCCTCATACATAGAGTGAGTAGGCAACATCACTGCCTCTAGAAAATTCTCTTAAGATGAGTGCCTACTGACATCTGCAGAGTGAAGAAGGACAGCAGTACTCATTATTACTCCTTGGAAGCTGGCGGTCTCCTAGGGTGAAGCAGCATTCATGACTGGCTGTGGCGCAAGACAACAGCACACCTCTCGACAGGTAAACTCGGGAAACTTGCCTCCTAGGCACCATCTCACAGAGAGTGAACGGAGTTGCATTTCTGAGCCGAGCCATAAACCCTGTCCGCCGTGACCGTGAGATGTGGACATGGAAGTCAGTGCCCCTCGTGGGGAGCTCGCAGACCTTGGGGAGAATGACAGCACAGCAAGCCACGATCACCGCCCAAGCCATGAGTGCAGAGGGGACAGAGGGCATGACAAGGTGCTGAGCATATTGATGGGGTGCTGGGGAGGTCTTCTCAGGGGTGCATTTGGGCGGACTCTCCAAGAACATGCAGGGGACAGTTACAGAGGGCTCTCAGGTATTGCGAGGTGGGACACACCTGGCTGCCCAAATCAGGAGGAACTTGGAGGAGACAGTGACACGGGATGTGACCATGCAGAGCTGCGACAGCCAGGTCCAAGGGAGCAACCAAGCCCTAAAGGCTGATGTGTAGACCCCATAGCTCACCACCCCGAACCTCACCTCCCTGCTACCAAATCCTGGTGATGTTCCTCAGAAGCAAACCTGCAGTCTTTTCTCTGGGTTTCCACGGCTACAGGCACACAGGGTGGTGGTCGTGCCTTCGGGCTGGGCTCTGACTGCCCCAGCTCCAACCCCAACGCTGTTCCTTTGACCCGAGGCCGCAGAGCTTGAGCTGCGAGCTCAGGAATATTCCCGCAGTCTACTCACTGCCCTGTTTCCACTTGGATCTGCTGCTCTCAGCCAGGTTACCTCAGGCAAGTGACCTGCCTCTCCTCACCTTAGCTTCCAGATCTATGAAACGAGATAACAAGAACATTGATCTCAGAGGGTCGTACTGCCAAGTGCATAGGAAAGATTGCGTTTCCTTACTCCCAGCTGGATGACTTCAAAGAAGGTGTAGAATCTCTTGTGTCTCTGTTTCCTTTCAATTTACCGTGGCGGTGGTGGGGTGGTCGTGAAGACTGAAGCGGATAATCCATGCAGAACACTTAGCAGTGCTCTGGGGTCCAGCTGTGCTGATTCAGCCTCTGAGGAGAGCTGCTTAGTGCTTAGAGTCACTACCGAGACCTTTCTCACCTCTTGCCTGTCATCCACTTGTTCTTCCAAATCATGCTCCACACTCCTGCCACGATTTCCTTGGCAATGAGAGGCAGGAAACATTCTGCCCGTGCCCTCCAGCCTCACCTCCCCAGATCCTCTTCTCTACAAGCCAGAGTGCCATCCTGGCTCCTGGTCGCATTACCTCGGGGGTTGCTCATCAGGCCCTCCCTCCTGGCGCTCTCTGTCACCACCCTTCAAGACCATCCCCAGGAAGCAGCCAAAATCAATGTCTCCTCTCCTTCCCCCGGCAGGGTGTGCCTCCTGGCACCTCCTCGGGGCTGCTGACTTGATACTGGAATGAGGGAAGAAAGGGGCCTTCTCCCTAATCTCTTACCCATCTGACGAAGGGACCAAGACCTAGCTAGCCATTTTCACAGGCCCAGATAAATCTTTGTGTATCTCTGAAACAGGCTGGAAAATCTGTTCTGCTCTGCCTTAGTAGAGTAGCAGCTCTGGACCCTGGACCAACAGCCCTCAATTTGGAGTGATTAAATTCTTGAAGAAAAGCAACCTGAGTTTCTGTCCCTTGTTGGTTTGTATCAATACTCCATCAATCAAGTTCTTAACGGGGACGTTAAGACTTGTGCCCCTGATAGCTGATGATACTAGTTTTGAACAGGAATGAAATAAGCAAGCCCTAAAAGTGATCATATTATCTTAAAAAATCTCTGAAATGTTAAGTAACATATGCTCTATTGTACAAAAATGTTTACTGTTGATAATGTAGGAAACTAGGTGGAGTTTGTCATATCCCATTATTCTAGTGCCATAAGTATTATTTAATACAAGTGAATTTACATTATTTTCACAGAGTGCAAAAAATGACCTTCCAAAAGATGTCCTCATCAAATCCCTGGAATCTAGGAGTATGATCTTATTTGGAAAATGGGCCTTGGCAGATGTAATTAAATTAAGGGACTCATCCTGAATTATGTGACTCGGCCCTAAAGCCAAGGATATGTGTTCTTACAAGTAAACAAGGATGGAGATTTGAGACAGAAGAGGAGGCAGCTGTGTAACCAGGAAGGGGAAAGGGCAGTGATGCCGCCACAAGCCAAGGAAGCCAGAGGCCACCAGACGACACAGGGGACGAGGAAGTGTCCTCCCCTGGAGCTTCCAGAGGGAGCGTGGCCCTGTAACACCTTTGTTCAGACTCATGGCCTCCAGAATTGTGAGAGAATAAACTTCAGTTGTGTCTGTGGTGATTTGTTGCAGCACCCGAGGGAAACTAATACAGGATAAACAAACATTAATTTCATATTCTGACTCATTATGTGCTTTTTTTTCTTTAAAGATTTTATTTATTTATTTGAGAGAGAGAATGAGAGAGAGAGAGAGAGAGAGAGAGCACATGAGAGGGGGGTGGGTCAGAGGGAGAAGCAGACTCCCTGCTGAGCAGGGAGCCCGATGTGGGACTAGATCCCGGGACTCCAGGATCATGACCTGAGCCGAAGGCAGTCGCTCAACCAACTGAGCCACCCAGGCGCCCGACTCATTATGTGCTTTAAATCAATATAGCACATTCCTCCTTTCTGTCTCTCTTGTGCCTCTCATTCTTTCTCTGTTTCAAAGCACACTGCACACCTTAATATACTTCCCCTCTGCACCCTGCACATCGTAGTTAGCCAGAATTCAGTATTTGTATATAGTTCTTTATTTTGGTGGGGGGAAACAAAATTTACAGGAAGTTAAATCCACAAGGCTTAAATGTAACATTGGATCAGTTCAAATAAATGCAATCGCCTGTGCAACCACACACCTATATCCAGATAGAACAGGTCAATAATCACCACCATTCATCACCATCCACCATCATCATCACCATCACCATCATCTCCACCATCACCACCATCATCACCATCATCACCACCATCACCACCATCATCACATTCATCACCATTATCACCATCATCATCACCATCACCATGATCACTATCATCACCACCATTCATCACCATCACCATGATCACCATCATCACCACCATTCATCACCATCCCCACCATCACCACCATCATCACCACCATCACCACCATCATCACCATCATCACCACCATCACCACCATCATCACATTCATCACCATCATCACCATCATCATCACCATCACCATCATCATTACCATCATCATCACCATCACCATCATCATCACCATCATCACCACCATCACCACCATCACTATCATCACCATCATGATCACCACCATCACCATCACCACCATCACCATCATCACATGGTCAAAAACTGGAAACTGTCCAGGTGTCTGTCAGCACCCCTGACTACCAAAGTCAACCAAACATCAGTTTTACCTTGTCTAGAACTTAATGTTAGGTATTCTCTCAGTAGGTATTCCTATGTGCAAGGCTTCTTTCACTCAGCGTACTCTTTCTGAGATACATTCATGTTGCTGCACGTAGCGATGAGTAGCACCAACTATACGGAAATACCACCTCTCCTGCTGACAGACAACTGGGCAGTTTCCAGTTTTTGACCATTATGGCTAAACTGCCATGAATGATCTTGCACAAATTTGTGAACATGTTCTTTCAGTGCTTTTAACTAAATGCCTAGAAGATGGAGGAGCTGAGTCATAGAGTAGGCATATGTTTGGCTTTATTAAAAATGGCCAGCATTTCACACCTCCACCAATAATGTAGGAAAGTTCTGGTCGCCCCCCACACATCTTCACCAGCTCTTAGTGTCCTGGGTCTTCTTAACTTTAGCTATTCTAGTGGGTTTTATTTTACATTTCTCTGATGACAAATAATGTTGAACATGTTTTTATGTGCTTATTAGCCATTATGTATCTGCTAATTTCTATTTTTTACTTTTTCAAAAAAATTTATTATTGACTTATATGTACCTTGGATACCTGTTCAACACAGATATATGTTTTGAGAATATTTTCTCTCAGTCTGTGACTTGTCTATTAATTTTCTTAGTGGTATCTTTTGGTGAAGTTTTAAATTTGGTGAAGTCTAATCTGTAAATCAGAAAAAAATATTTTTTTCCTTATGGTATGGCTTTCTGTATTCTGTCCAAGACCTTTGCCTACCCTTATGTCATGATGATTTTCTCCTATGTTTTCTTCTGGAAGCTTTATAGGTTAGTCCTTCATTTACTCTATAATCTGTCTCAAATTGATTTTGTATAAGATGTGAGATTGGGCCAAAGTCTGCCCCCCACCATATGTGTACTCAGGTGTCTCAAAGGTGTCAAGACGCACCGAGGAGAAGTCCCGCCCCACACTGATTCACCCTTGGCAAAGTAGGAAGAGGCAGCCGCCATGGGAGAAAAGAGTGATACGGTAATAATTTGCTAATGCCTAAGTGTGGGCTGGCAGGACAGACAGTCTGGAATAAAAATGGGAGCCTGAGACACAGGCTGACCCGCAAACTCTTTCCACAGGCCCCCACCAGGTGCTCACAAGACAGATGGGTGCACAGGGCGGGAAAGCAAAGACACCCCTCCACTCTCCCCACGTGCCCCGCACCCCCAAGTGGGAAGGAAGCATGAAACCCCATGCATACTCCCGGACCCTTGCCTCAAAGGAAGCGAAAGCCTTTCAGAGCTGGGGCAGATGCAGGAGCCGGGTCCTACAGGCCAGGAAGCAGAATTCTCTTGCCAGGAGAGGGGCAGGACTCTCCCACCTACCAACCCTCCTCTGACAGGTGCAAGAAAGTCTGGCTGCGCAGGGGAAAGATGCAGCCCCATGGAGAAAACCAAGCTCTGGGCCGCTTGAGAGAGCAGTTAGATCAGAACTGAAAACACACCCTGCTCTCACTGTGAGCCCAGAGCTCACTGAGAAGCCCAGCAGCTACTGCTGGGCGGGGACAGGCATCCCAGGTCCCTTTATCAGACCAGGGATGTTCCCTTCCACGGCGAATTTCTGAGCATCTGTGTCTTGAATGGCCTCTTTGAGCTCACCTCCTTTTAAAGGACATTCCTTTAGGTCAGGCCCACCCAAGATAATCTCCCTTTTGATTAACTTGAAGTCAGGTGACAGAAAGGGTGGGTAGCCTAGCGCCTCAGCATGCGCTCAGGAGGAGGGGGTGGTGCTGGTCAGGGGTCCCTAGGACACCTTAGAGCTCCGTCAGCCACAGGCTCCTCCCACCCAGTCCTGTGTGAGACTCTTGCTTGACAAGACCTGGACAGGTGAGCTGTAGGCTGTCTGTGCAAAGGAGGAAGACCAGGTTTAAAACACTTCCCCTGCCACAGAGTGGATCGCACGCATTCTCTGAGCTTTAAATTTGTTTTTTCAACTGTCGATTGTAACACCTACTTCACGGGGTCCTGTGGGCACCACATGGAAAAGGTTCAGCGCGGTACCTGACACAGGGAACATACTTACCGAGTGTGGACTGATTCTCTTCTCCTTTTTTTCATTCCTTTCTATAAAACTTTGATAGCAACATATTTTCCCACTGTCATCAAATATCCCAGAGTTCATTACGATATTTTAAAAAGAGGGCCACTAGGACATAGATGTGTATAAATTCTTAGATATGCATAAATTCTCCCCCTTTGATGCCCCGGAGGCCTCACGGCCAGAGCACTGAGCATATTCCATATGTTGATAACGTAAGTTGAAAATCTATTAAAAACTATCAATAGAGAACTTTCCTTATCAGCTCTTCTCAGCAGTAATAGTTATTTAAGAAGCAAATCTATACCTTAATGGCATACAGTAATCAGCATTTTGGTAATAACACCAAAATCAAAATGAAACAAAAGCAGCTTCTTGCCCAACAGAGCATCTTCTCCATCAGTATCATTGGGGGTGTTGTTGGAATGATCCTTGGATCGGCCTTCATTAGACTCCTCTTAAGAGCCCTACCTGAATTATCCAGAAGAATAGGAAGGATCAAAAGTACCAAAAGCCTATATATCATCCCATTTATCTTTAAGCTGAAAGTTAGGTTTAAAAAGCCACCTTTATCTTAAACTGTGTTTTTCTAAATGTGGTAGAGAGAACTTAGTGGTATGAAATGTCTGAGTGTGACCCAAGTGTGACCAGAGAGGAAAATGGAGGAGGGCGTGGGTGTGGGTGGGGGGAGGTGAGGAATCAGCACGGGGTTGCTATGGGGTCAGACTCCTCTAACATCCCGGAATGTGAAGAGCCTGGGGCGGCCACAGAGAAGGGTCCTGAGCCTCTGAAGATGGTGGGCGGTGTGACCACTGAAAGAACAGATGAGCAGAGGGAGATGGAGAAGAACAAGGGTCATGCTCACCAACTGGAGTTTAGGATTTTCTCTCCACAGCTTGGAGAGCGAGAAGGGGTGGGAGGGAGTGAGAATTTGCAGTGTGGGCTGGGTGGGCCAGAGAGGCGTTTTTTGTTTTTTTTTTTTTTAAGATTTTATTTATTTTAGAGAGGGGGGAGGGCAGAGGGAGAGGGAAAAAAATCTCAAGCAGACTCCCCTCTGAGCATGGAGCCCGATGTGGGGCTCAATCCCACAACCCTGAGATCACAACCGGAGCCGAAACCAAGAGTCGGACGCTTAACGGACTGAGCCATCCAAGTGCCCCAAAGAAGCTCTTTTGGTTACTGGACCTCACTGTGGGCCCAACTTTGCCTCTGATTGGCTATGCGATCTGCGTAGGTGATTTCATCGTACTGTCTACATTCACTCATCAATTTTTTTTAAAAGTGTGTGTGGGGGGGGAGGGGGTTTATAAAACAAGTATCTACAGCAAACTGAAGAGATGACTGTATGTGGAATAATTGAAAGACTGCCTTCAACTTATGAAATGACTATTTGTCATAAACCAGGGGGTTTTAACGCCTCATCTTTCAATTCTACCAAACTGATTCTAACAGACATTTTCGTCTCCTATTTAAAGGATGTGACCAAGGCCACACATCTAAATACCATGCCACACTTCCCCCTACCCCCCACCCGAATGACTCCGGCCTTCTCTGATTCTTCTGTGCTCATCTTTTTAGAAATCAGATGTGACTAGTATAACTCAGATCCCACGCAGACTTTTCTCATAGGAGGCTAACACTGTTTCCCCACCAAATAGCTGCCTCTACCAGGAGCAGAAATGCCTGTTTTAAGATAGCTCCCCTCCTATATATTCCTATATATTTCCCGCCTCCCCCGCCACAGGGAGCTGTGCCTATTTTGTAAACGTAGGAGAGTCCCAAATACCTGGCCAGTCACGGGACGTGAATATGAATAACAGGAGCTGGATGGCTCACCGGTGCAGTGGGAGGCCACAGAGCTTCTTCTCTTTGAAAACCAGTCTATGTATCCTGTTCTTATACCATTTTTTTTTTCTGAAAATTACCATTTTGAGTGTATCTGTATCATGTCCAATTAGGTTCACTATTTTAAAAATAAACTATACAATCTTCTAAGTATTTGTCAATGCATGCAAGAGACAAAGACAAATCTACATTGCATAGGAATGCAGATAAGGAAAATTATTAAAACCACAAATAGTTAATTGTCCAAAAGGTACATAAAGCACCATAACCGGGACACCCGTATGCATTGCACAGAGCCGTTCCCTTCTGTGGACTTGGGGAGGACTCCCCTCCCTTCCCCTGACTTTCCTCCATATGCCGGGATGCTGGCTTTGGTCACTTGTATATTCCCCGGATTCTTGCTTCCTTTGGCAATGGCTGCTAATTACTGAGAAAATCCTATCCCCAACAAAACCACACTCTTGCAACCATATCCCAAATATGACCAGCTGCTGGTCACCAGGTTAGCTCAGCCTGTGGGTGGTTCAAGGTCAAACCATCTCTGTTCCTGGAAATAGACCCAAGGAACATATCTCACCTACAGAAGGCTACATATCCTCTTTGTTTCTGGGGCAAAATGACATAAACACAGGCCAATGATAATTTGTATTGATTTAAATTGTGGATCATCTTCACAGACTATGTTAAGTACAAGGAGCCAGTAACATTTTCTGACTTTGGATTCCCAAACAAAGGTCCCAGCCTAGAATCATACAGGGTCATAATCCTGGTATATTCTAGTCTGCTCTAATCTGTGAAAATCTAACACACAAAATCCTCTCAAAACCCTTTTACATGCTACATTTTTAAAAACTTCGAAAGGATGTTCATTAAACTCTATCTTGAGATAAAAATGAAACTACTAGTTATAATTCAGTTTTCCATTTTGAATTTTAAAATGCACATTCTTTGTGGTCTTGGCATTTTTCTTGAAAATGAACATTATGGTATATTTTAGGACATAATTCATATGGGGAAAAAAACACGTTGAATGTCAGCACCATCCTAATTTAAATGGTTTGCACATTCAGAGGAAAAGCTTAGTTGTTAACCTTGCTGAGGGTTCTTTGAAATTGCAGCTCTACTAGATAAACAGATTCCTCCCAATTAGACGTAGACTCTGAATCTTCTTAGGATGAGGGCCGTTGTACAGTAGGTAACAAGTAAATGGACACTTTTAAGTTCTCGATCCCTGGTTGGCAAAACTTCAGTGGGCAACAGATTTACCCGGGAGGGGGCTGTTCAAACACAATGGCCAGGACAGTCCGGGCCCGGGTGGCATCAACCCAGCTTCAGATTCTGTAGGTTTGGGGGCTGGACCCCGAAAACTGCATTTTTAATAAGTACAGTATGGATGCTGGTATGGACGCTGTGCTAGGCTTGGGACCCTACTGAGAACAAGTTATAAGGCATCTCTTTTTTGAAGATCAAAATTCTTTCTCACGGAATTGGAGCGTAAAACCTGCACTTCAACCTAAAGTACCCCACTCAAAAGCCAGCAGATCCAACATCATTCTTCCAGGCCTTTCTGACCCTTTTCCTGCAGTTTAGGCAGGTTTCCGAGGCATACAGGTGTGTGTGCCAGAGAGGGAGTGGGAAGGAGAGACTCAGATTCACTCCCAGCTTGTCAGGTCCCTCACCACACGCTGGCTCTGTCCTCCCACTCCAGGGGTCACCAGCACTGTGGGCCTGAGGTCTGAGGGGTTGGGGGGTGGGGGGGCAGAGGAGAATGGAGGGGGTGGAGGACGACAAAGGCGGGACACAGGGTACAGAGGGGGGAGGGTGGCTCCGGAATCAGAGGGGGACGGACAGAGGGGGCAAGATGGAGGGAACAGAGCAGAGGGGGACTGGGGGACAGAGGAAGATGGAGGGGGACAGAAGAGTATGGGGGGGCAGAGGATGAGTAGTGCAGAGGATGGATGGAGGCGGACAGGGTTGGGGGGACAGAGGAAGGTGGGGGGACAGAAGAGGATGGGGAGCAGAGGGCTGACAGGGGACAGAGACGGTCAGAGGAGGTGGAGGCGAGCGGAGGGGAACAGAGCGGGCCAGGGGCGCAGGGAGTCCCCGAGTTCGGAGGGAGAGGGACAGAAGGGACGGAGCAGAGGAAGAACGAGGGGAGCAGCGCGGCCCCGAGGGCGGACAGAAGGGAACAGGGACGAGGGGGCCCGCCTGGCTCCCCTCGGCCCGGCCGCGGCGCACTGAGCCCCTCTGCCGGGGGGCAGGGGACGGGGCCCGGGGTGACGGGGCCAAAGTGACCGGCCCGGGAGACGGGACGGGAACGGCCGGTCTAACGACCGGGACGGGGCCTGAGTGACGAGCACC
>NC_058407.1:133877368-133910272 GCF_002201575.2 Neomonachus schauinslandi
GGGACGGGACTGCCGGCCTGAGCGGTGGGCCGAGGCCCGACCCGGGGAACGGGGCACGGGGACCGGGGGATGGGACGCGGACCGGGGACGGGAGGAGCGGCTCCCTCGGCCGGCCGCAGGCTCACTGAGCCGCTCGGCCTGCACCTCCCAGCGCCGACTCCTCCGGCGCGCGGCGGCCCGCGTCTTATATACCCTGCTAAAAATAGCCTGCGAGGACGCCTTCCAATCAGAGCCGCCTGAAGTTCGAATTGAGCCAATGGCGAGGGCTGTGATGGAGAGGCTCGGTCACGCCAGGCGGGGCCGCTGTGAGTCACCGCCTGCCATTGGCCGGAGCTGACATCACCGGCACGCAGCCCCCGGGCCGGGCGCAGCGTGATTGGGCGGTGCGCGGGGCGGGCGCGGGCGAGTCACGTGGGGGGAGGGAGTGGGGGGAGCCAGCGGGGAGGAGGGGGAGGCTGGCAGCGGAGCTTTGAATAGGGAAGTTTTGCAGGGGTTACGTTTGCAGTCAGTCCGGTGTTTGCAAATATTGTGTGGGCTCGCGAGCGCGTCTCTGGGCTCCGGTAGGATCCGAACCCGCGGCGCCTAATTGCTGTGCACTGAGTTTGCATGAAACTTTCCCCGGCGCTGCAGGCACGACTGCTGCGCTCCCGACTCCAGACCGCACACCTCCCTGTTTTCACAACAGCAGTGACTGTCTTTTCCAACCCGACATGGATGTACTCCCAATGTGCAGCATCTTCCAGGAACTCCAGATTGTGCACGAGACTGGTTACTTCTCGGCGCTGCCCTCCCTGGAGGAATATTGGCAACAGGTAAATAGGAATTTTCGTGTGCCAGGTGCCCGGTGCACCGAGGAGGGAGTGCATGCACGCACGGACAGGATGGTGTGTGGTTGGAGGTGCATTTCTTTTTCTTCTTCTTCTTCTTCTTCTTTTTTTTTTTAATGGTTCGGGTAAATTTTTAAAAAATTAAAATAATTAGTCTTAAAACGTACTTTGTGCTGCTTGCGTGCGGAAGGCACTTTAAAGGGGCCTTTGACGGCGTGAAGTGGAGTTGTCATATGAGCGGGGCGCCGCAGCGCTTGGTCTCTCCGAGCGTTTTCGCCCATTTCTGGGCTTCTGGACTGCATCCTCTCGAGGGCAGTCCCAGCTCCGCGGCCTGATCCCGGCCCGAGCCCTTGGCAGAAGTTTGGTGCCTTGTACCAGCTCCAGACTCCACAGCTGGATCTTGTCATATGAACTTGCCTGGACTGCCAAGGGTTGTTGGGTTTTGTTTTGTTTTTAATGGGGAATTTGTTTTTGTTTTTGCTTTTTTGGTGTTTGTACAGAGTTTTGTTTTTTTTTTTTAATTAAAAATGTCACCCGTGAAGCACCCACCAGCTCCTTTTTTCTCTACTAGGTCATTTCCAGTTTCTTTTTCCCCTTTAGAATCCTTAAGATTTGTTTCGATCTGCCTTGTTTTTCTTACCTGCTTTTTTTGTTGACCAGAAAAAAAAAAAAAAAAAAAGCCAACAATGTTTGCACAACCAGTGACTTATCAGTCATATGACAATGAGCCCGTCTAAATTGCTTCAAGTCTGAGTTTGAGAAGAAGAGTCTCGGTTTCCGGCATTTTTTTAGTAGAACTGGAATTTTTGACATTGGACATTTAAGAAAGTTAACCCCCCCTCCCCCAATTCGTTAGGATTGCCTGAAGGGAGAGAGATTCTGACACTTGTCTCATTGTCTTTAAAAAGATAGAAGGAGGGGTGGGGGCTGTCTCTCTGCCCTGCTAGGCTGTTTGCTTTTTGTCACAAAGTGAATTAGCAGATCAAATATATTCTGTGTGTTTCAAAGCCTAGAAAGCTTTTAAAAGAGATGAAATGCAAAGTGTTGCAACCTTCACATGCCTGCTTAATTGTTCCCAGCCCTATCCTGCCTTCCTCTCCCCTCCCCCCCCTTTTCCTCCTAAAGAAGCTGCTCCCTAGGACGTGATTGAAATTGATCTAAGTAGTTTCCTACGGGCATTTGGGATTTGGGCCCCAAGCCAGGCTGAGCTCCCGGTCCTCTTCAGAGGCTTTTAAACTCTCGGAGAGCTACGTTTTGGTCCCCAGTGCTTATCAGCATAATGGAGATTTCAAATTAGCCAGATTATTAAAGTTTAACAAGATCTCAGTAAATGTGCTTTCCTTTTTCTTTGGCGCATCAATAAAACACCTTGCCTTCTCTCCTCAGAATACTGTTTTCTCAGAACACTGTCGTATGCACTATAACTCAGACGTCTAATTTTAGGGGTAAAGAGAAAACAATGATTGTTTTTTTCCCCTTTGCTTGCTCATGCTGGCTATGTGACGAGTCTGGGGAGGGGGAGGGTATGTGCTATATTATAGCAGGCACATTTGCTAAGTAAGCAAGCAAGCATGAGCCCTTTGGGTAGGCTTTGCTAGTCCTGAAAATGATTTGCTAAAAAGAGCAGAGTTTGCTGTAGAAATTTAATTCTGTAGAATTGCAGTTGTATAGACAGCCTTATATGGACATGCAGACACTTGATCCTAGTAAAGATAAGGGCAGACATAATTTAATCCTAAAATGTTTCCTACCGTTTTTCTTTTCCAGTGGCTAGAAAGTTTGAGATGGTGGGGAGAGGGGATGCTGGTCTCTCGGCAGTTGTAGCTTCTTGAAAGGTTGGTTGTGGGGCTGGGGAGGGGCACTGTCCATGACACACTGCATGTACATTTGAACCGGGTCCTTTTTTGGCCGCCGGTCAGAATTTCAAAAGGAAGTCTCCTTTGGCATTGCGTGAAAGAAACAGAGTGATGACTCATACAGTTGTACTCTTGGCCAGTAGATAAAGTTCTTGTCCATTGTGGGACTCCCAGCAGGGCTGGGGAGGAATTTCCCCTCCTGCATCGTTTACAATAGCAGATGGCCATTCTGGAATTATTTCTCCACTCCTGTTGTTGAAGCTCTTGTTTTTCTCTGACCACTGTGGAAGTCATTAAAGTTGTGTGCGAGCATGGCCCCGCACTTGGGAATGGCGTTCTTTGAAAGCCTCCTAGGTCGGGCACTACAGGAAACAGGGTGGTTTCTCCAACAGCTCCATTGATGTCCCTGAACACAGACCGTCCGCTAGCGGCGTGTGCTGGCTGAGTGTGGCCCTGTGCTCTCAGCTGTGTCGCTAAAGAAGGACACATGCAATGTCAGAACACACTGCCTCGCGTGCAGTGCAGCCTTTCTTTCTTGTGCGTGAGAAGGGAGGGTGGCCGGGGCATTCCTTAAAGCACATGGTTCTCGAGACCATCAGATGATCTGGTTAAACCTGTCGGGGGGCATGTGTCTGAGGCTGGTTTTCTTTGTGTGGTTTACAGAAACTCAGTAGTCGCGTCAACACTGGTAACTATGACAAAGGTGGCCTGGTGAGACCATCAGTCCTTGTGGCCACTGGTCCAACCTGGGAAGGCCTGGAGTCCTTGTGGCCACTGGTCCTTCTCCTGATTGCATATATCCGTTCCTAGAGACGCGATTCTTACAGCCCCATGGCCACAGTCTGTTTGCCCTTGATTCCTGCATGTTTTTGGAAACGTGCTTTCAGTTCCATTGTCAGTCGTCATCACGATCACATGCCTTCTTGTGGTTCCTTTCGCACAGACCTGCCTGGAGTTGGAACGTTACCTCCAGAGCGAACCCTGCTATGTGTCAGCCTCCGAAATCAAGTTTGACAGCCAGGAAGATCTGTGGACCAAAATCATCCTGGCTCGGGAGAAAAAGGAGGACCCGGACCTGAAGCTTTCCTCCAGTCCCCCCGAGGATGCTCTGAACAGCCCCGGCTTTGCTTACAACCTGGAGACCAACAGCCTGAACTCCGACGTGAGCAGCGAGGCCTCCGACAGCTCTGAGGAACTTTCTCCCACCACCAAGTTTACCTCCGACCCCATCGGCGAAGTCTTAGTCAACTCGGGGACCCTGAGCTCCTCCGTCACCTCCACGCCCCCGTCTTCTCCAGAACTGAGCAGGGAGCCTTCTCACCTGTGGGGCTGCGTGCCAGGCGAGCTGCACCCCCCCGGGAAGCTGCGCAGTGGGACTGCGGGAAAGCCGGGCGACAAGGGCAGTGGGGACGCCTCCCCGGATGGCCGGAGGCGGGTGCACCGCTGCCACTTTAACGGCTGCAGGAAAGTTTACACCAAAAGCTCCCACTTGAAAGCACATCAGCGCACTCACACAGGTCAGTCCCTCCTGCGCGCTGCGGGAGGTGGGCTGCTGGTGGGCGCCACTGATGCACCAGCCCTGGGAGGGGGCCGGGGCTCCGCAGGAGGCTGGCAGAGCAGACACATCCTCACCTCATGCTTCCCCAAAAGAGTTGGGTCTCTGGGGAGGACAGAGTGGGAGCTCAAGGACTGGACGTGTGTGCCCGATGAACGGGTGAGACTTTCAGATTAAACAAATGAGGTAAATCCCATTCTCCGCCTACACCCCATCCCTCACTCACTCCAACCTTCCCCGTGATCGCTGGGGGGGCCCCCCCCCCGTCATGTGGAGTTACCTCCGATTTTCTGAAATGAAGCTCAAGGGTGGGGGGGAAGGGGCGGCTGGGGGGTGCGGAGCATGCGGGCTCCCCCGGGCCATGAGATGTGGGAGCCTGACCCACGCGCTCCACCGGAAGCAGTACTGACCCCCGGGTACTTGCTGAGAAGTTCTCTGTGTATCACGTGGCCTTTGTTTTCTGATACCAGTTTAAAAAAACAAACAAAACAGCTTTGTAATGAAAGCCCACAACCCAGATGAAAGTCGCATCTGAAATTACTGTGACAGTCTGGGGTAGCCGGGTGAAGAGTCACCCAAGTTCCGGAGAGGGGAGGGATCTTGCACGTGGAGTCACGTAAGCTCTGACCTGGCCGGTGAGGGTGACAAGAGGGGACCTCTGAGCCCTCAAGTCGGGGTCCCCGGCAGAGCCGGGGTCAGGACCCAGGTGTACCCCCCCCGCCCTACCCCCGTATGTCCCGACAGCCCACTCGGGCACTGGCTGGAACAACATCTTGAATTTCCTCAGGTAGCACTTGTAGTGAATTCATATTTATTGCCTGACTCATGGAAGAGGTAGATTTGGTCGCTTGATTGTCATTTAGAAAGTGCTTTGAAGGCCCTCAGGATGGGGTTTCCCAGAAACTCATGACCTCAGTTTTGGAGAAATGTCATTTCCCGGAGGAAAGTACAAAGCCTCATTCCACAGGGAAGTGAGTAAGGAACAAAATAAGTGCTTGAGAGAAAGCGTTTCCATGGAGAGAGCAATAAAACCCTGCCCCCGCCAGGGCTGTGGGTCCAGTGGGCTGACACGTCACCTCAGAAGTATTTTGCCAGGCTGAGCATTTGTCATTCTTACTGGGTAACGCTGATGACGGTGCCGTGGGCCCTGCCATGCCCGGGTCCCGGCTGCAGCACTTGGCGGCCCCCGGCTGGCTCAGGAAGGGGCTCCGCCGTTTCACCTCCAGTACGGGCTCTGTCCTTAACCGAGGCCGGCCCCGGAGCTGGCGAATGAGTTGACTTCGGTGCGGTGGCTTGCGTGTGTCCTGTTGCTGCGTACCTCCTCCTGCTCAGTGAAATCATGGTGTGCCTGTCGTGTGCTCTCTTCCCAGGAGAAAAGCCTTACAGATGCTCATGGGAAGGGTGTGAGTGGCGTTTTGCAAGAAGCGATGAGTTAACCAGACACTTCAGAAAGCACACTGGTGCCAAGCCTTTTAAATGTTCTCACTGTGACAGGTACGTGCACAAAGCGCAGGGACTGGAATGGCCTCTCCCGGGAGGGGCGGGAGGCAGTGAAGAAGCCAGGCGCTTCCCTGTCCCGCGCTTCAGCTGGGGACTTTCTGAGACAGTCTGTAACCTGCCAGTTGTCCAAATTAGGAAGAGCTGGGTTCTGGGTGCATGAGCATAGAGTGATTTCATTCATACTTTCTGGAGGTTGGCCTGCAGCCGTGCAAACTTGACGGTTGAGTAATAAGGTCAGGTGAAATCCTCCAAAGAGCAGATTGGAGTCCTTCCTTTATCTGCCCGTCCACTGGAGTTTCCTACTTCAGAAACACAAAAGGGAATGGCTGTGACTTGGTGGATGCCCCCCTTGCCTCGGAGAGCGCTCGGGTTGGGGGAGCGCAGGCCAGGAGGGCTGTAAGCTCAGTGAAGGCGGAGACCTAACCTGTCGGGTGCTGATTTGCTCTGCAGGTGTTTCTCCAGGTCCGACCACCTGGCCCTGCACATGAAGAGGCACCTCTGAGGGAGCAGAGCGGCGAATCCTGCGGGCTAAAAGGCTTCCAGGCTGAGAGACAGCCGTGGAGGAAGGGTGCGTGTTCCAGCCAAAGCATGCCATTTTGCACCCCACCCAGTTGCCTCCAGGACCTCTACTTGGAAGGTCTTTCGAGGGCGAAAAACGTCATGTCAGAAGCGGCAGAGCACCCGCGGTGTGTGGTGTTTGGGTGGCCCTGGACTCGCCACTGGTACCTATCTTCTGAGTGGTCCCTAAGCCTTTGCCGTGAGCATGTGCACTGAGAATGTTAATGGTTGGGTTGACTGTCTGTGGAGGGTCTGTTAGTTACTGACTGTGTGATGGGGGCAGAGTCTTTTTTCCCTTGCGGTAGCGAGACTGCAAGAGGCAGCAAGCGCGGAGTTTGAATGTTCTGTGTGTGAGGAGTATCCCAGGAGATGAGGTGACCACCGATCATTTCCCGGGGGGTGGGGTCTGCGCCTTAGGAAAAAAAAAAAGAAGAAGAAAAAAAAAAAAAAAAAAAGGGAAAACATGGGGGGGGGGAGTGGGTGGTCAAGACCCCCGAGTGGCGAGTGGGTGTGGGGAGGGGAGCCCCTCCCCGTGCGAGAGAACTTTCGGTGTCTGGTGCAGCTACGAAAAAAAAAAAAACGTGCAATGTGTCAAGTAGCTTGTTTACTTGCTACAACAGAGCTCATTTGTGACCCGTTGTATAAGCTGTGTATTTACAAATATAACACATTGATAACTTTTCCTTGTAAGACTAAAAGTAATGCATGGTCTGGGAAACTATCCGCTTTCCATTCTTAAATCAGGACTACAATGTTGATTCCAGTTACTGAGCAGCTAAGAGATGATTGGTCAAATTCAGTGATCCCTAGCCATCTGGGCCTGGTAATACACAATCCTTCCCCCACCTTCCCCCCAGCGATTTTGTAACACTCCCCTTTCAGAAAGGCGTCGTGCAGCATAGGATTATTTTTTAAATGATTCTGAATTTGAATTACCTTTTTGGAGAACTTCCTGATGCCCTTTGAAGACATTGGGCATATGTTGGGTATCAAGAATGCTAGGGCTGGGAATTGCTAGTCTAATGTGACGTTAGACTAAGAACCTAAAATTTTTCTCAGTTGGGTGGATAAAACCACTAAAGCTTAGAAACTGTTTTCTCATGCAGCTAAGTTTCTCTTATTTATGCCTTGAGGACTAATTTCTGGTTTTCTAGCTGTTAATGCACTGTAGATCTTAATAATGGTGCCTTATGCAAGTGACCCCTTCTGTGGGGGTCTCATACAGGGGTATGGGTGATGCATGCTTTATTAAGGCTCTTTTTTCACCTGGCATTGTACTGTATCAATATATAATACAGAAAAAAAAAAAATCTCTTTAAAGTCCTCCTTCACAAAGACAAATAGAGAGATAAAACTCCCCAAACAAGTCAGTATTTACTCGATATTTTAGACAACTTGACTGTCAGTGTTGAAGTGGAAAACACATGATAATTGGAAAATCGGACCATTTCTGCCACCATGAGACTTTCATACAGACTTTGCACAACAATTGTATAGATCACACACCGGCTGTATTTAATATGTAACGTTTTCACACATATTAAAGATACAGAATATAAAAAAACAATGTTAATGTATTTGCTTAAAAGGCACAAGCTCCACATATCTATCTAGCTATCTGTTGGTAATACAGAAAGTATATTACTTTTTTTAAAAAAGTGGGCGGAATTCTTGTGTATGTATATTTGTGTGTATAGTATGTGTATGTGTGTATGTGTGTGTGTGTGTGTATATATACATATATATAGATAATATATAAATATTTTTTTAAGGAGAAATGAGAATGTTTAGATAGAAAATTCCACAGCCTGTGAAGAAATACTTCAGAATGGCCATAAAGGAGGTAAAAATGAAAACCATAACTTTTATAAAGGCTTTATCTGTAATTTAATGATTTGCCACAGATCCTCGGCATCCAATCTATTCCAGACTGCTGAGTTTGCTCGTCATTATTGGCAGGTCCAGAATAAGGGATCTTCGGCCATTCAAAAGTGGCACGAAGGGAATCCTCGCCCACTAATTGGCCTCAGACACACTAAGGATTTGATTTTGAATTTCAGCCTTATTAGAACATCTAACCTAAGAGGAAGCTAATCACAGGGATTCTTTTTTAGAATACTTTTTATGCAGATGAAGCTATTTTTTCCAGCACATAGATTCTTCCAGTTTTTCCAACGAGTAATTTCCCCGAATTGGCATACTGCAGCATGGACAGCTGATATTTCATCCAGCTGCTGGCTTGTGGGTGTGGATCTTTTCTTTATATATATGTATATATATATATATATATACACATATGAGTCTGGCTGGGCTGGTATTTTGTTTGATCTTCCAGGAAATGAGCAATGAGGAAAGCTCACATAACTGGTTTTTTATCTGGGCTGATGAATACACGTACCTGAACAACTCACTTCATTTTGCTGAGGGGAAAATGCACTTTTCTTTTGGCAACTCCAAATCCAGGCACTTGATTTGCTGGGTTTGGGGAAACTCCTTTTTTGGCCCTGCTGTGTTGCTTAGCCATAACAATTCCATTAAGCAAGAAGGTAAACAAAAGACAAAAAAGGAAAAAAAAAAGCAACCACCACAACTTGCACTGGCTTGTCTCACTTATGAAACACCATGAAGTTGTTTGATTGGGTGGGGCTGGGTGCCATGTGTGTCAATGCCTGTAATTTTCATAATAAGCAAGTACATGAAGAATTACATTCTGTTCAGGTGATAACTGAGCCTCAATCAAGCAGAAACTTTTTGCTTGACATTAAAAAAAAAATTTCTATTAGTGAAATTTCTTTTTTTTTTTTTTTTGAAGCACCCTGTTATCTAAAGAATCTTTGTAAGATTTTTGTAAAATTTTGTTTTACAAGATTTTATTTGAAATTGTTTTTTGCAAGATTGTTATATTTCTGTATGAATGTATTTTTTATTGGAATAACATAAAAGAATTCTTATCAGCATCTTGAGTCTGGTGGTTCTTTTTTTGGGGAGCGTGAGGCAAGGGTGTCGAAATAGATTCCTGTTCTATTAGTCAGCCTGGCTCCTCCTTGGGAAATACCGCTTGTGCAATTCGGAGAGCCACTTGCCTGTCTTTCCCCCCTGGCTTTTTAAACAGCCTGTCCTGGGAGCTAACGTGGAAAGAGGAACCTGATGTTGCTCTGAGGAAGGTAGAAATGACAGAGCCGGCCCAAAAGTCACCCCCTGGCCCGAAACCCACTCTTCTATATGAACTGTATATTTACTGATCAGCCCAGTAAAATAGGGCAGAAAGTAAAAGATTGTTTACATGATCAACACATGCTTTTATATATATATATATATATTTAAATATATATATAAATATATATATAATAAATAAATACGGAATTTTTAGGGCCAACAGGATGTATTAAACGTAGAGTTTGAAAGTACAATAGCTTTTGGTTTTCAGAAATGTTTCGTGTGAGTAGCTTTAGATCTTCATCTTGGTTCTGCTGTGTGATGAGTAACAATTGGTCTGCCTACAAATCCATTTCCAGATCATATTCAGACTTGGTAGTGATAGGGTAAAATCAATGTGCTTCTAGAAGAAGGGGGCTGCAGGATGACGGAAATGCCCTTAGGAATGAGCTTCCTAACATCGTTGTTTCAAGAAGTTTTTGATTTTCGCTTGCTCACTACTGCTCTTCCTAGCGGATCTTCATTTTGCTACATGTGCAGAGTTTACACTACTTGGCTTTTAATTTTATAATTAGGGAGGGGAAGTTTAAATGCCTCCCCAGATTAGGAATGTTAAGTAATTTTCTTTCTAGAACGGCAGTAAAAATATCTGCAATTTGCAAAGAGTTGCCGTGTGGGAGGCGGCAGGAAGCAGATGTAATTTTTGCCAGGACTCATGGGTGTGTGGTGTTCTGAGGCACATGTCAAGATGACTAATAGTTGGATTGCCCTGACAGTACAGCTAAATAAAGGCTTGATAATACATTCTCGGCTACTATAAGACTTGACCACTTTGTCATGCGAAGACTATGCCGAACAGCTCAGTTATGTTCAAATAAGGCTGTTAGAAGCCGCGTCATGTAAGGAATCAGCTGTAAACCAAGGATATTTATAGAAGTCTAAAAAATTTCAGTGTGCTTAACGAATTTTTTGAAACCTAGCTCAAAGGGTATGTTCCTGTTTGAACTAGCTGTGTGCTTCTGGACAATTTGCCGTGTTTCGCTGGACCTCAATTTTCGTATTGCTAAAATATTTTGGGCCAGGTCACATGTGTCTGGCATTTTATACAGCACTACAATTCTGTGGTCTTGTGAGTATAGGGTGGATTTCAAATTACACGTTCACCATTTTCAGAACGCTTGGCTCAGATCTAGAAAACTTTCTTTTGCTACAGTAGAAAGTATTGTTGGGAAAATTGCTCCGACTTGGAATGGAAAATGAAACGTTCTCAAATTGCCCTTTGCCCCTTTAATTACAGTTAAGTTATTCAGGCATTCGGTGCTTTATGGCGTACCATTTTTTTAATTTAAAAAAAAAAAAAAACTCTTTGAAAAGTGCCATTGTAGCCATGGCAGATCCAAAGTGTCTCAAGTTGTCCCGAGGCACCAGTCATATTCTGCACTTCCCAGCTGACCTGGGTGCCCCTGGGGGAGTGGGGGCGGGGGCGATTGGAGTCAAGTTGTTTACCTTCATATTTTAATTGCTATGGAGAAAGAGCATAGCTTTCCTATGTAGTTCCTTTCTTAGGATTTAACCTTCTGCTACTCTGAGCTACTTTTTTTTCACCACAATCCTCCTTCTCAAACTGAATTATTCCCCTCCCAAATTTGGGTGATGATGAAGATGATTAGTACTGCGCCTTAACCAGGAGTTGGGTAGGCAATATGTTTTCTCTCTGCCTCCCTCTCTCTCTCTCTCTCTCTCAGTTTCTGTGTATTTATATATGTTTCCCAGAGCATGCCACACAGTAGGTGTTACCCCATTTCACAGATAGGGAATACTGAGGCTTCACGAAGTTAAAGTTCATCTCCCGAGATCACTCAGCCAGGGAAACAGCAGGCTAAGCATTCGGTCCAGCTTTCTCAAATGCCAAAGAGCAAGGTTTCCATCACCACCCACCCCTGTTTTCTGTCTTGTCCAAGCTCTCATGAGAGCCTTCTGCTCTTTCCACGGGATGCACTTTAAAAAATGAAGTTACATTTATGAAATGGAGACAGAACTTTCCTACAATTCAGAGGCACTAAAGCTATAAACTATGCTGTAATCCTGAGCAAACAAAAGTAACCATTTTGAATTGCTTTCAAGATATGAGACAGATGGCATGTATTTATTTTTAATGTTTAAGAAGATAGAGAAAGCAATTGGGGATGTGACATCCTGCATTAATTGGCAAGCATCACCTAATGTACATAGTTAAGACACAAAGAGAGGAAAATTAAGTCCATGCATCACACAAATGAGGCAATACAACAAAGTGTATTTAACTAGGTTTATTTTATAACATGGTCTCTCTGTTTCGCTCTAAGTAATTTTAATGAGAATTCTCTAAACGTCTGTGAGTGAAAAGAGACAAAGAGGAGAAGGAGTCTGGGTACCACATGTCCTGATAGGAGCCGTGCTGGGCTGAGTAGTCACTGCAGAATTTTCAATTAAAGCCGATTTCACTAGAATGTCCGATGACCCTGTCAGTGCCTCCAAACTCGGGGTGCTAGGCCTTAACTTCCCTTTATGTAAGCCATACCAAAAAGAAAAAAAAAAAAAAAGCAAAGAAATCATCTGGAACTGTTCCTTAAATTAAGAGCCCCCAATTCAAAGCTGCCATAAACAATTATTAACTTTCTAAACGGCTTAGCTGCTTAGCTAATGGGTGACTCTTCCCCATGCCACTGATGAGCATTTTCTGCAGCTTCTTACAGTGCTGGGTGCCCAAGCATGTTTAGCCGTGACTGGCATGTACCCGGCAAAGCATAGCTCTGTTTCGTCCATTTCTTCAGTTTCACATTGCCACACTTCATTCTGGTTGTGCAAGACTTCCTTCCAGATGTGCAAGACAGGCGATGTCAGTGAAGTCGGTGAAGGCAGCATTGCGGGGTGTCACTTCTCTGCTCCTGCAGGTGAGGAGAGGGACAGGTTCAACAGCAGCGAATGGACCGCGTGCCCTCTCTTCCCGTTGAGACGGGAATCGGAGAAGCTCTTCCCTAGCGCCCCTGTCCTGACTCCTACAATTTGCTATCCTCCCCAAACCAGGTCATTTATTCACAGCTCGAAAGCTAAAGCAAGCCAACTCACCACGAGACATATGTGTGCCTGTATTTTCACTGTAAAAATTTAACTCTTCACGGTAAAATTGCCTTCAGGCAGAATTCAGACAAGTCGTTTAGTTAAAGTAAATAAAAGAGAACGGTCGTGCTCACTACAGATTGAAAATAGGGAACCAGGGCAATCCGTTTTTTTTTTTAAAGATTTTTATTTATTTATTTGACAGAGAGATAGTGAGAGCAGGAACACAGCAGGGGGAGTGGGAGAGGGAGAAGCAGGCTTCCTGCCGAGCAGGGAGCCCGATGCAGGACTCGATTCCAGCACCCTGGGATCATGACCTGAGCTGAAGGCAGACCGCTTAACGACTGAGCCACCCAGGCGCCCCCAGGGCAATCTGGTTTTAATGATCTGTCTGGCACGGTGCTGTCTCGGAAGACGGAGACAGGCAGCAGGGGCTAGAGCCTGGTGGGCAACAGACCACTGGAAATCCAGCATTTCTGGGGTGGCCCCGGCAACACCCCCATTCCCTGGAGAGCAGAAAGAGCCACGAGGGGGGCCTTTACTGAGCACGTGAGGACGGTCCCATGGGACGGGCCACCTGTGTTTGGGCTTCTCCAGTCTGTGATGCAGCATACTCAACTTCAAGGATGTCAGGGGAGGGGTAATGAGAACTGGTTCCAGTCCCATTGTGACTAGAAAAGTTCATGGGGTTTGAGAGAGGAAGGCGCGCCAACAGCTTCTGGTTCACCATGAATCAATCACGACCCACCCACCGAGCTTCCTGTGCTTAGGTAATGAGGAGCGTTGCCTTTTAAGGATGCATGTATTCCAGAGACAGCTGGGGGTGAGGGGGCACCTGGAAAGCACACAACCACACAAGAACGTGGGAAAGCTGTTGTCCAAATACCCCGGAGCCCTTCCTTCAAGCTGTGAGTTCCCTTGGAAACTTTGAACACTGATCCAACTTAGGAACTACTGTGTTTTTAAGGGAATTCTAGCAGCTCCATTAGCCAAGACTGGGCATTTACCCTCCTGCGTTCTGGGGAATCCATGGTGAACATTCCCACATAGAACTTACAAGTGAAAAGATTCATTAATTCTCAGCTGTGTGATGGTTTCCTAAACTCTTTAAACTTTGCTTTTCTCATCTCCAAATGGGAATAATGGAAATCCTTCGGGATTGTTGAAAGACTAGAGAAAAGGTAGGTCGGCGGGGACCGAGCATGGGGTATGGAACATGACATATAATCGATAGCTGATGATTATGCTCAATTGCATGGTGGATATTTATTTCTCCATCAGGAAAATAACTCTTGTTTTCCCCACTGAATTTATTTAAAAATAGATTTTTTTTTTTTTTAAACTCAGCATTAGGCAAATTTCACTCATGTTTGCTTTCCACAACATTTTCCCGTAAATCCGGTGAAGGACAAGCTTAGGCTTTGCGGGGTGTTTTCATGATCAATACCGTAGCTTCCTCTCACAGTTCTTGCCATGCTACTGAAATCTTACAGGAAGGAAGTTCTGCAAATCTTTGAGTAAAACACTTTCCTGTCAGAAGCTGTGAACATGCTGACCAATGGCAGAATGAAATTGACCAACACATTCAGTGAGCTGAATTCACAGTGTTTTTGACAAATGACAAAGAAACCCAGAAGTCCTGAGTGTTACCGCGGTTTTCACATGTGGCTGTAAATCCCGAGACTGGTCCAATTGTTCTGAATTGGGTGGGCCGTGCTTAGGTTCCCATTAAACGGGTATCTCATCATAGTCCTTGGACTCACTGCATTATTTAACGTACCATGTTCTTCCTGATGGAATGAATTCTGTGCATGGAAAGCCTCATCCATCACCGAGTCCCAGCCTCGATGCTTGAAGCTGCTCTAATTTGGCATATGTTCTGTCCAATTAAAATTCCTATGCTTACATGCAGATACACATGTTGGTTTGTTTTCTTTCCTGTTTTCTTTTAGTTCACTGATGTCTGCTTGTTTTTTGTGTTCACCCCCTTTTCCCATGGCTCCATGACTTTTAGTGAAAATAAAACACCGTATGTTTGCCGAGGTTTTGGGGGGTTTTGCTTTGTTTTGTTTTTTCTTTGTTTTGCTCTGTTTTGGGGTTGCTGTTGTTGTCTGTTTGTAAAATAGTCTCACTGGCCATTGTCCTCTGACAAATGAGCACTCCCGAGGGTTCTGATGCAGCCGACCACTCCAGGGAACAAATCTGATCAGCAAGACCATGAAAACGGCTCTCGCTTGCTCCTCAAACCAAACCACCGACGGTGAGCAGGCAGCCGCTAGCGTCCTCGGTTTGCAGGCTGGACCCGAGTCTCGGTCAGTTAAAGGACACAACCAGCGGGACACAACCAGACACAGAAATAGTAGCCATCTCATCTCGTCCTGCTATCGTGATAGGTTCTGGGTGGCTTTCTAATTAATGTCAGGAATCAGACTCCCCAGAGTAACAGGTGCTCCCGTACGAAGTGTGTGTAGACTCCTGGTCAGACCCACGTTCACCTTCTCAGCCGACCCGTAGCTGAAGTCCATGAGTCAGGGACAGAGGATCTGAGAGCAAAGCCCGCGTTTCATTCATTCACTCAACAGTCAAACCCAGCCACTGCAGACAGCATACAACCGAGCCTGGACTCTTTTCTCCAAGCTTTGGGTAAAACCAGACCCCTTCCACCAGCCCCTCGGGCCACGCCGGTCCACAGGTGTCTCCTTCCCTGAGTTTCTGAGCCTTGCTTTTTATTTGCCTTATTTGATACGCAATGCAAGGCACCTCTGTGCTTTTATTTTTCATTTGAAATGCACGGCCAAAGAGTCGGGCTTTTCAAAGCCACGCTTGTGTATCTGTGGCCCCTGCACCCAAATCCCATCACTGCCTATCAAGTCGGTGCTCAATAAATGCTTGCTCGTTGGGCAGTGATGATGCAGGTGTCTATGCCTGTGTGTGCCCACGGCTCCCTCACCAGGGCCCCACATTTGATTCGATCTGATAACAAGTCACCCGGGCCATTCCTGCTGACCACAGAGCATATCCTGCTGTCAGGAATTATGCCCACGAGGATGACTGGCAGGTGCATGCCCTTATTTCTGGACCTGTGTTGGAGCTTCTACCACCGAATACCAAGGATGGACCTGGACAATATATCCATGGAATTTGTTTTCATGTCTACGATGAGGTGGTTGAATCGTACTAAGAGAATGCCTTGCGCATCCTTCCCAAGGTGTGATGGCGTTTCAGAAAGGGATGAGAGCATCCTGTGACGGCCAACTCTGAGTCCCTCCTGGGGCGTCCGCTCTGCTCTCCTGAACCTCCAGCATCTGCCTCTTCTCTGGGTTTCTTCACTTTCTCCCGTGCGCTCCCCAGAGTAGGAGCCCCTCTGGGCGGTGAGTATTCCACTTCTGACGGCTAGGTGCCCAGCGTGGGTGTGCTGCACCTGCCCGTGCCACGCATGAAGGAACAGATGTCTACTTCACTCCTGTCATCAGCAGCATGCATACCTTAATCTTAAATAAAGCCCAGCTACTCACTTGATCCAAAATATTAGACATCTCTGGTAAACCTGTTGTCCAGAGGGGCTTGAGGGAGGCCATTCACCCAGCATGTGCTCATTCTTTTCCTTCTCCCTGTCACCTTCGATATAAAAGCTCTTAGAGAATTTGAAGCTGCTGAAGATCAGAGGAAGACGATGGGGGAAATCCATACGCAACATTCACAAGGGCAATGTCGCCCACCCGAGTTCCCTTCTTTCCACTTGACATGAATTCAAAGGACTTATCCCTCCTGCAAACACACCGAATGCTACAGAAAGAGCCCCATGCCCCGGAGTAGAGCCACTTGGTGAAAACGAAAATGAAACTTTATTAGAGCAGGTTCTCTGCCTGTCATTCGGATTTAAAAAATCAAGTGTTTTGACATATTACTTCTAAACTAAATGCAAAGCCTTTTAAACCACGGAATGAGTTGGGTGTTCCCAGGTGGCTGGTTTACTCGTCTACAGACCCCGAACCTCCTCCCTCAGGAGTGTGGCGCCTTTTCCCATGTCCTATTTGCCAGCCATTTGTGGTTGATTCTCCCCCATCCCACCAGAGCGCCCCTCTTTTGCTCCAAGCTCACAAGATGACTGCTTCTCACCGGCTCAGTTCAGCCAGTGCCCAGCGGAGTGCGTGCCTTCCTGTCCCAGGTTTAGGTACCAGGTTCTGGTGACCCTCTGAGATGAGAACATCGAGTTCGAAACCCTGCCTGGATCGTGTCATCCCCATGGGCAGGGTCTACAGCTTCACGTCTGCGTCCGTCTCTTGCTGCTGCCAGTGGTCGACACGGGGCTCGCGCCCTCGCTCCCCATGCAGCCCCGGTGCCAGGAGGCGGCAGGAAGTCAAACCCCAATCCACTTTTCTCCAGGTGGCTCACTTGTTTTTGTCTCAAGTCCTTGGGTAGAACCTTCTCTCGCTCGCCATGATTCCTTTTAGTGACCCTTCTTTATTGCATCGATTTTGGGGCCTAGTCAATGGGAAATAGCCTTTCAGGAGATCCCAGGAGCAAATAAAATGCAGCAGAGCCCGAAGGCCTGGCATCCACCGCTGGCTGGGTGGCTTTGGCACTTCCCTGGGGGTGAAATCACCTGTCCCCCAAGTCCCGAAGACAGGTGTGCTGCTCTCAGGGGCTGATGCCTGGGCAGATGCCTTCGGGGAGTAGGACTGTGTTCCCGTGTCCATGCTCTGGCTGCTTCTCGACCTCCCTGGGCTTCGGTTTGTGATGCTGGAGTTAGTGGGACTGCACGCGACGTCGTGAGGAGCCTGGCCCGGGACCTGGCGCCCGACGGGCGATGGACATCACGATTCCCTCCAGTTCGGATGACTACGGTAGGCTCTTCTTTGAAAAACAGGTGCAGTAATTTGAAAACAGCCTCCCGAAGTTGTTAGGTGGGTCCAGGGACTCAGACATACGGCAACACTGAGTCTTCAGCTCGTGTGGACACCGCCATCCCTGTCGGCGTGGCTGAGCCTGGACCTGCGCCCGTGCGTCGCCGCCCCCGCTCCAGCACGTGATCCTCACACCGACCGCCGGGGATGAGGACTACAGCGCGGGGACCCGACGGGGGGCCCACGGAGAGCAGCGGTCGCGGCGACCGCCGATGGCACGCATGGCGAGAACGTAATGCTCACCCGTGCCTCGTGATCACGCACCGTTTTACGATCCGAGCGCTCTTTCCTTACGAAGAGGGGGTATCAATGGCGGACGAAGACCCACCTAAGACAATGCCGTGACTGAGCATTGGTCGAACTCACTGCTGGCCGCCTTGTCACGAGACCGTCAGACCGTCCTCCCTGAGTAGCTCGGGCGTACAGAGTGCCGCGTCTACACGAGGCATCATCATCCCAGGGTGCGCGTTCACCGCGGTCCGAGGCCGGAGAACACGGCAGATGCAGCCCGGCCGCAGAAGGGCGGCCACGATCCCTCATCCCCTCCCCGAGCCACTAACAGCGGGAGCCGCAGAGTGGATGGAGGAGTAATTGTTAGCGGGCACTGATCACAAGCCATGCTTGTCTCTACGGAATGAACAGGAAGGTCCTTACCTTGGCGGAATCTCCCTTCCGCATTCTAGACACTCCTTCTGGGTCCCCTCCCAGCTCAGCCCATGCGGGCCGCCCGTCTCCCCATCCCGTTCCCACGAGGGCAGCAGAGGAGGCACAGAACAAGTCTAGTGCTCTTGGGGACAAGTCTCTGAACAGGCCGTGGACGAGAAGATGGACCCAGAAAAAGCAGGGTGTTAGTGAGGCTTACGGGGAGCAGATTCTCACCAAGGAGCAGCTCTCTGTGCAGGACCATGGACGAGGGCTACGGTGACTCAGTTGCCCTGGGCCTGCACTCCACACACGGCTGGTGACTCAGAGCATGAGCACCTGGGGTGGGGCCGTCCAACAAGACTCTGCACTTTCCTTGCCCATTCGTACCGTTCTGGGAAAACCAGCCGAGCCTGGGATGGCAGCCTGACACATGTCACAGGACTCTATCTCCTAAGCATGTGAGTACAGAGGAGTTGCACCCCTAACCTTACAGGAAAAGGAAGGGCCCAGGGGAGACTCCCTGAAGAAATGTGAGGTGTGTCCTTGTAAAACTGGATGGCTGGGGCATGACTTATCATGTGGGAGGCAGCGCAGAGTCATAGGATGAGGTGGGTTTGAGAACCGGGTCTGAGCCCTGCCTGCCCCGTCTGAGCTGTGTGGCTGTGGGCAAGTCACTCGACTTCTCTGAGCCTTTGGTGCAACAGCTATGAAAAAAGGACATCTTCCTGGCAAACCTTCATGGGGATGATATAAAATAGGTATTTGGCAAATACGAATTCCCTTTTCTTTCAAAGGTAAGGATTTTAATTTTCTAGAGGCAAAGAAAGGGATGGTCGGGGGACGACTGTTTAGGATAGTGTCACTCGGGCTGTGCTGTTGCAGCTGCAACGTCATGCTTTAGAATCACGTGGGCTGGCGCATTACAGGTGCAGAAGTGACAAGGATGGGGGCCTGGGTGGCTCAGTCGGTTAAGCGTCTGCCTTTGGCTCAGGTCATGTTCCCTGGGGTCCTGGGATCGAGCCCCCCGTCGGGCTCCCTGCTCAGTGGGGAGTCTGCTTCTCCCTCTGTCCCTCCCCCAGATTGTGCTTTCTCTCTCTCTCAAATAAATAAATAAAATCTTAAAAAAAAAAGAAGAAGGAAGTGACAAGGATGGTGTATTCACCTACTGATGACTACTGGCTAGAATAATTTATTCTTAGAATAGTTATTTTGGGAGTAATTTTATATTAGCTTATGTAGTATTCACAGGTGTTATTGTATCCCCACAGTTAATACAATGAAGAAACTATTATTCCCCTTATTTTCAGTTTATGATATGCCTTAGAATTCGCAGGCTTCCTTCGATCCGACTGCATACGCGTGCCTTTGCTAAGGCCTGAGTGACATTTAGGACACTTGCCTTCAAGTATTTCCCATTGCAAACAATAAAATCTACAAACACATTTAAAGGAGTATTGCATAAGCACTCTTAGGCCCAATAAGTAATGAATGCTTATTAAAATATGTTGACATGGTAATATTCTACATGGTGCGCTCATAACATAACAGCCTGGGTTTGCAGTTTTCTCCTCATTCAAAATCTATTTGCTGTGTCCTTGATGGACAGAAAACCAGATGCACAAACACATTTTGACCAAACTGTCAGCTCCAAGGAGCCGGTCGCCGGGAAGGTTATATGCAAGTTGTAGGCATGAGCTGTCCAAATGTTTCCCCAGAACGAATGCTGGAGTGTAGTGTAACCCGTAAGGAACCCGAGCTTAATTATTAGCGTTAAAGTGAGGTCTGAAGTCTGGTAATAATGGTCGATTCCCTTTTTCCCCCAAAGTGCAAAAAAACGGGCACGTCTGACCTTCTAACGGTTCATAGGATGGGTATACTCCCGAGGATAGGCAAAAAGTCGTTTGTGTGTATGTCCTTCTGTTTTCTAGCTTTGGGGAATTCGGCAAATCAGAAGCAAGAACAGAAGGGAGGAAAGGCTTGAACAGGGCTGGAGCAGGGACCTTGCACAGATTACATGGGCTTACAATCTCTTCTGCAGCTTATTTAGTCTTTAATGTTTAGTAAATATATACAACTTATTTTCTGCGTAACCTTCTTTTCCACAGTCAATGATGACTTTATCTCAGTGTACTTTTTTTAGGAAGCCCCAGATGTTTGGCCCAGAAATAAAACCAAAGGTTAGGGTTTGAGGTGCTTCTCTGCTTTTTCAAAAATGCCAGGAAAGAAGGTGAACCCGAGCACAGTTAGGTTGGGTCCCGCGAAGAGTCCCAGAGCAGGGTCTTTTCGTGGAGTGAGACCTTCCCAGCGCTTTGTTTGCAGAGCAGGGAAATGCAGGGCTTTTACTATTTTATTTTATTGTTTTCCAAGTCAAATCTAAATTAGGAGACAGAAACCAAGATGACTCAAGAGCTCTTGAAAAAAGACAAGTCTCTTAGAGAATCGCGTGTTTTCATGCAGCCTGTGCAGGGGGAGGGGGGCTGTGATGAAGGATCCGTAACTTTTATTTGCAGACTTTCGGTTCTGCTCTAAGTTGGTAGAAACCATTGGTTCCCTCTTTCATTTCCTGTATCGAGCACCCCACTAAGAACAGCTTCTCACATCTCTATGCTGGCATTCTGAGGAGCAAGGCCATGCCCACATCGGCCTGCCCCTGCCGGGGATGGAGGACTCTAGTTCGTTCTGGGGAGCAATCCCCAAGGTAGAGGCTAGCACTCTCCTGTGTTGGACCGCATGGAAGAGCGCCATGCTCGTTGCCACAGCCGCCCATGTAGCCCACGACTTGATACTAAATGCAGAAGTCATGGACAGGAGGAAAATGCCATCTCAACTACACATGGGGCTGTGGTTTTGAACCAGAGTAAAAATCAGAAGATTCAGGGGGAACTTGAACGTCACCCAAGGCCCATGGCTCAGAGATGAAAAATTTAGCTTCTCTTTAAATACCATACAAATCCTGAGTCCTGAACATGCACCAAAAAAGAAAGAAAGAAATGGGCATGTTTTGGTACGCTTTGGAAAAAGAAGGGACCAGTCACTACCAGCCTTCAGTGTTCTCCTTGATGCTAATAATTCAGCTCAAATGCCTTAGTTAAGCACCAGACAAGCCATTTTGGAAGAAAAGTAATCTGAGAGCAGAGGTGGAGAGATGGAAATCTTGGAGGCATGGAAATCTTGGAGGCGTCCCCTGACTGTGCTGGTCACGTTCCCTACAGTTCTTGTCATCATTAACCAGGTCCCCTGGCCTTCCATAGGTCAAAACTGTGAGAGGACATCTGTTATCACTCGGGCATTCTGAGAATTATCTAGAACATATTTGAAAAAGGAAATAGAAAGCCCCTTCTATTTATTTTTATTTGTTTTTTAAAGATTATTTATTTTTTCTTTAAGATTTTATTTATTTATTTGACAGAGAGAGAGAGAGCACAAGTAGGCAGAGCGGCAGGCAGAGAGAGAGGGAGAAGCAGGCTCCCCACTGAGCAGGGACCCCAATGCAGGGCTTGATCCCAGGACCCCGGGATCATGACCTGAGCCGAAGGCAGATGCTTAACCAACTGAGCCACCCAGGTGCCCCAGATTTATTTATTTTGAGAGAGAGAGAGTATGAGCAAGGGGAGAAGGAGAGGGCGAAGGAGAAAGAGAGTTTCCAGAAGACTCCATGCTGAGCGCAGAGCCCAACTCGGGGCTCAATCTCACGACTCTGAGATCAGACCTGAGCTGAAAACCAAGAATCAGACACTTATCTGGCTGTGACACCCAGGCGCCCCCCGCCCTTTTATTTTTTTGAGCAACTCATTGTCTTAGTTATCTCATTTTGGAGAAGGAGAAGGAGAAAAATGCATGAAATGTGAGTTCTGCATCCAGCTACAGAGCTTTGTTCTGCCTGAGATTTGCATCTTGAAACCATCTCAAGGCTACAGGGTGCATCCTGGGTCTGACGCCTGGGGGATGAGCAAGGGGAGGGCTTGGTGCCCCACACCCAGGAAACTATGGAGCACCCCAACACCCAGACCTTCTCCATCTTGGGCGGGAGGGGATGCGATGCACACAGCTAGCTCTTCAGCCCCAGAAAGGGAGGGGGCACCGGGCCAGGTGGCAGAAGGAAGAACGGGCGTGCAGGGTTTGTCCCCTCTTCCTTTCATGTCACGTCTTCCAAGAGGTTCTTGATGTTTTTGAGGGAGTGCCCATTTCTGTGATTTTCAGAGCTCGGAAGCTGGCTGTGTGGGGAGGAAACAGCAGGGACCTGGGCTTGAGTTCCTGTTGTGCCACCACCTTGCCCTTGGCCTTGCAGGGCATTGTGGCCTCTCTTTTCATCTGGAAATAATTGCAAATCTCTCATAAATGAACATTACTGAGATAATATAAATATGTCATGGGGGCTCCTGTGAGCATGGTTTGCTGTTTAACCACACAGTGTGGGCTCTAAGAGATGGGTAGCTGCAGGAGGTCTGTCCTGGTGCCAAGTGACGTCTGAGCAAGGACAGGGAAGGTCCCCTGCAATGGGTCTTCTTGTGGCCTAAGTTCTGAGAAGATACTCTCAGGAGAGTTATCATAATGCTCCTTAGAATCGCTATTTACTGCTAATGATGATAAACCGCAAGCTTCAGAGGCGACTGAGGTTTTCCCCTCATTCCAAAATCGAACCTTCCAGACAAGATTGAGGGGTGCAGACGCACACAGCACCCTCTTCTGGAACCCCTCAAGTATCTCACACCATCCTTAAATAAGATCGTATGGATACCACCTTAAAACACACATGGCATTTCCTCCTCATCCATTCCTGCTGCCGTAACACATGCACACACACACACACACACACACACAGTCACACACGGTGGGGGGCTTATGAACAACAGACGTTTGTCCCCCCAGCTCTGGAGGCTGGAGTCTGAGATCAAGGCATCTGCAGATCCAGTGTCTGCAGAGACCCCATTTCCTGGTTCGCGGTGTCCTCATGTGGGGGAAGGGGCGAGGGGCTCCCTGGGGCCTCTTTCTTTATAAGGGACACTTCTGCCTCCTGGGGGCCCCACCCTCATGACCCCATCCCCTCTCCAAGTCTCCATCTCCTAAGACCACCACCTCGGGGGTCAGGCTTCAACACATGGGGGACACAACATTCAGTCCGTCGTGGTCCTCAGACAGGTGCCCGCGACGCGGCCACAGGCGGCTAGGATCGGTTTGCTATTGGGCATCCTTCCTCACTGCCCCTGGGAAAAGGCAATGGCTCAGCCAGGACAGTGTGGGGACCCGTGCATGTGGGCCGGGGGACCGAGGCTTCACGGAGCCCCGCGGCAGCTGGAGGTAGCCTGAAGAGAGGCTGCAGGGAGACCCTTAGCTGCCGGCAGGAGTGGGAGGGCAGAACGGGGACCCGTGCAGAGGTGACACCTGGTCTCAGGTGACCACGCCCAGGGGACTGGCCAGGGGCCTCAGCGGCACCAGCCAGTGGGGCTGGAGGAGCGCGGACAGGTCCTTACTGACATCGCTATCGTTCTTATGCCTGGAAACACAGTCTTCTCTGGTCTTCATCTCATCTTACTTATTTACTGCATTTTCTACATGATTCCACTTGCGTAAAGGTTCAGAGAATACATGTAATAACACCATTGATTGAAATAATGAAAACAGATAGTTTCAATAAAGACAGGGCTGAGCAGCAGTGAGCAACTGGCTTCTCTTTTACTGTCCCCCTGGGACGCTGGCGAAATGCCCTGCTTCTTGAACATGCTTCACTGTTGGAAGCAGCTCTGGGGCGATGGACAAAGTGTTGAGCAGAGGCAAGAACAGTGGAGCTCGGGCAGACCCGAAGGCCCGAGCAGGGTGCCCAGCCGGCACGTCCCCTGTGACCTCCTGGGACCGGGAGGAGGGTTTATGTCCCTGGAAGTAAGGTGAGTGGCATCCCGCTGGCTGTCATGTTTCCTTTTAGTGAAGGGGTGTTCTTGTATTCATGCGGGACATTAGAGAATTCTGCTCTCCTTGGTAGGGGAAGTTTCTCTCTTAGGAAAAGTAAAAAGCACTTGCTCACACAATCTGGGTCTTCGAGTTCCTAATAGAAACATGGAAGGAGGCGTCCCTGCTCTGTATGGAATGGGGCTTTCTCTGGGCGGACACGGAGACACACAGCGCCAGGGCCCCTGACTGAGGACAGCCATCACCTTTAGGTCCCTTTCAGGAAAACACTGTCCACTGCTGATAGAACAGGCCCAGGCCCTCGAGCAGCATCTCCAGCAGATGTTCCCTGTTCTCCGTTTGGGTGATGTTCTTCTCTAATGTGATTTTCCTTCGTGGCTAGCGATTTCTGTTCCGTTGTCCCGCGGCACCTCCGCTGGAGGACTGGGAACCTCCACGAGGTGTTGGCTTACAGAAGCTCGGGGTCATCGTGTCCTTTGCTCTCTACTTTTGAGTAACTGAGACTTTCTTCTCACACATCCCTACTTCCCCAAATATAGCATTGGCATTTTAATACCAAAATGCCAGGAGTCTGAGGGACCATGGCTACGGAAGGGAATGTGGTTGTCGGGGAGGGGCAGACCCCCTGGTTCCAGGACCCCCAGGAGTTGTTAACAATAGCTGGAGCTGGAGGCCCTGAGGGCTGCAGCCTAGATATGCACGTCCTTCTGTCTGCCTGCCTGTCTATCTAAAGAGCAGGACTTAGAGATTATCCAGGTAAACTGACCCTGAGGACCTTCCACCCAGAAGCATTCCAAGGATCCTCACGGCACTTTGAAGCTCAGCTGTGCTGTTTGACTTGTGACCGGTCCCTCAGAGAGACACGTGTCATTTCTGTTAAATTAGTGACATCATCCCAAGGCTGTTGGTTTGGGAGCATCCCCGGTGGGAAGTGGTCCAGGGTCCTCGGGACAATAAAACTGTCTCCCTCCTCCCCCGAGTGTTCACACAGTGGTGAGTACAGATAAACGACCCCATTGTGTGTGCAGTATGGATGTCCCCTTTTCGTGCATCAGACACTGACCCCCTCTTCCAGGTGAAAATTCAGACAGCGGCGGTTGCCACTTGCATGACTGAATCACCCGGCAGCCCGGGTATTGGAGCTCACACAATGCTTTTGGGCAAATCTCAGCTGAGTCAGCCTCTGTGGGTCCTGCTCCAGGCAGACGGTGGTGGGAAGGCTCGGGGCTCCAGCAGCCTCCTGGTCCCTTTCATCTGCAGGCGGGAAGATAAAAACCTGACGTCAGAGCCAGTGACTCAACCGTCCGGGAGGATTCATTAGGTTCCTAGGAACATCCTTGCATAAATCACAGCCAAGAAAGCCTGGCAAGACGGTGTTTAAATTTCAGACTCGACGAGGAGAACTAGTGAGAAAACAAGACTCCTCCTGGAGGCGAGTGCCGTTTCCTAGGAATCGCTCAAGAAGGGACTCGCTTCACGGTGAACACGGGTTTAGCGTTGGTCACTGCTCACGGGCTGTCCTGCTGAAGATCCCTGTCTGTTATGATGGGAAGTGGGTTCTTTCTATCCGTAGATGCCACCTTTGCTCACTTCACAGTTTGGGATGAGGGCCTGGAAAAATAAGTCTTATTGCGAATTTATGTGATTGTATTTATTCATTTTAATCAACCCACAAGATCCTGTGTTGATATGTTATTTTTGTCGGTCACTCTGAATATAAATTTGTCTCCATGTAATAACTCAGGTACGATGCTAAAAACTGCAAAATTATAGCAAATAGTTATTCAGGGTTTCTTGTGCCCACAGCGTGAAGATGAATGTTTTATATTATTTAATACTCTGGGAAACTCTGAAGTGCATAGTGTTTTTCTCACCCTGTGATGGATGAGGAAACCGAGGCCACAAAGAGAGAGCAAATCCTGACTGGTACTGCTAGCAGCCTCTGTCTGCAAATCGAAAGGTTACCTTTATAATCCAGCACTGCTTTCCTCTTCATTTTCAGGAAAAACAGCTTTTTAACTTAGCCAAGAAAACACTGGTTTACAAGATCTGACTTAACACCAGAGCAGTGAGTGAGTTCATACAATGGTAAGATTCATTAACAGCCCTAAGGCTCTCCATATAGTCTTATATGCATCAGAAAATTTATATATGACATATATAAATTTAAGATATCAGACCCATTTCATTCCAAATAGTTTAGACTATGTTTTCTCAACCTTGACCTATTGACATTTCAGCCCAGATAATTCTCTGTCTGCCTGGGGCGGGGGGGGGGGGGGGGGGGAGCTGTCCTGTACACTGTGGTAGTTCAGCCTCATCCCCAGCCCTGACCCACTAGATGTTAATAGCACCCACCGTGAGTTGTGACAAGCAGACATTATGCAGTGTCCCCCAACCCGCCCCGGTGGGGGGACATCCAAACCATCCCCAGCGAGAACCACTGGTTGGGGTGTTGTAGAACACTCTTATTCTTGAGGTCCCATTTCATGGTCTGAAACATAAAATGCATTGGTGGCAAACATTCCAACAGTTGCTTGCTAGTCAGGAGATTGGATGCTCTTCTATGCTCCCATGTCAACACCATTTGGCCCAACAAACTTCTCATCCTAGAAAGTTTTCTTTCCTCTTCTCTGAGACCATGCAAGAGATTCTTCAATGTTCCATCAAGCTCCAGCTTGGACACCTGCTCCGTATCTCTCAGGAGTCTGCCCAATCAAAGGTCTAGTCTTCCCCAGGATCTGATTATGTTGCATGACCTTTTGTTCTAAGTCTTCAAACTGCTTTCTGATGAGCTTTTTTTCTTCTTCTCTTTCAAAAAAAAAAAAAAAAATCAAGAGCATTATTGTTGGCTTGCCAATCATCCCTGAACTAGACTATCAGCAGGCTGCTTCTTTCTTCAGAATATCTGGAAGAAAAAAATCCTCACAAGAAATTGACTTTAAAATAGGATGGTTTTCTTGAGTTCTTGGAATGGTTTTTATTATCCAGACCACCTGGTGATGAGAATAATTGCATAAATGACATAAGTGTAATCTAAAAGTATGTTCTAGCACATTTCAACAGGACACTTGCATTGCGGGTGCTGGTGGATGGTCCTGCATAGGTCACTGGGACCTGACAATACTGACCCCAAGAGAAGCAGAGTCCCCCTCTCCCATCCTTTCTAAAGCTCAGGGGATCCAGCAGGACTTTCTCCAAGCACCTGCTCCCTTTCACCTCCAGTCACTGTGCTGGGATTTCTCTTCTGCATCCTGCTTGACCGTCTGCAATTTTCTGGGCCACTTTCTGCCTCTTTCGAGTTGAAAGCATGTCTGAGACCACAGAGATATATTCTTGAGAAAACGCAGTTTCCAACTTCTGAAACCTAAACTTAGCCTAAGTGCCTTGGTGGTGTTGTTGTTTGTTTTTTGTTAGAATGAGGCTCTATTCATATGAAGGGGAAAGAGATGAGATCAAGTTAGAGAAGCTACAAGACCTATTTCTAAAAGATTTACATATGCTAACACTTCTAAAATCTTTTACAATGAGGACTAATCTTAAGTAAGGTAGTCTGTGTTATTTTTAACTGAGGTGAGAAAAAGTTCCTGCTATTAGATATATAGTGGAAATGGAATGCAAAATATAGGTGCCTGGGTGGCTCAGTCGGTGAAGCGTCCGCCTTCGGCTCAGGTCATGATCTCAGGGTCCTGGGATGGAGCAGCATCTGGCCCCCTGCTCAGCGGGGAGCCTGCTTCTCCCTCTCCCTCTGCAGTTCCCCCTGCTTGTGCTCTCTCTCTGACAAATAAATAAATATCTTAAAATATGAGTAAATTTAATGGAAAAAAAGTTCTAAGATAACTCCTAAAATTCTCTTCACCTGCACCAAATGTATTATTGATTAATAAAAATCAGGGACTAATGTACCTGGACTATATTACAATGGAAAAACTTGTCCTTGTGTAAGAAAATCCATACCACCAGACGTCTTCCTCCACAGTGATAAGCGATTGCTGCAATCTTCAAGCTCTACCACTGAAAGCCATTTTATATATTTTACAATGCACAGGACATATTTTCCTTAGTCCCCTATGTAGTGTTATCTCAGTAAAATACAGTATTTGTCGTCCTAAAACAGACCTAATAAAGCACTTGACACCTAAGCTTAGTTTCAATGTTAGACTCTTGCAGGGTTTCCTTATAAAATCAAACAATATGGCATCATAGTCTTTGCTCCAAAACAGCCTGGTCACACTCATTTTTCTCCCCATTTTTCTCCATTTGAATGAAAACACACAGAAATGCTGGAAACAGTGTCGGGTCCATGAGCCTCCATCTGAAAGCTCCACAGCCTGGTTATTAGGACTGATCTCAGATATTGAAAGAAACCCAACTCCAGGAAGTACACTTCAGCCGACCAGCAAGACAAACCACACCAGCCTGCACCCCACTCACCCTCTCCTTCTGGGTCACCCGTCCCGCGAGACTGGATTCCAATGGATGCCTCTGATTCACTTCTAGGTGGTGGGGAGATGGTCCCTGTGTGTGTGTGTGTGTGTGTGTGTGCGCGTGTGTGTGTGAGAGAGAGAGAGAGAGAAGTGTGTCTTCTTTATCAGAAACCATCTCCTCTGTACAAAGGTGATTTCTGTGTGTACCTGCAGTCTCAGCTAAGGTTAAGGCAGAGAAATAACATGCATAGAAATAACAAGCATTCTCTCTCCTGTTTAGAGATAAAGATTTTGTCTAGTGGTGTCAATTAAACCACCCATGCTTTCTCTTTCTGCCCACCTCCACCCTCCTTTTAATATCTTGTCACAAGGACTGACACTTCACTGTATGTTTAGGTTCAAAACTCCATTGCACGTAGCTGAGAATTTAAAATATATTAATAGGGAGGTGAGTGAAGCAATCCACTTGCAACTTGAACCCCTCCATTTAATTTCTCCATCCCAAGATCAATCGATTGATCGATAGACAGAAGGGTAGATAGGTAGTCAGATGTATCCACAGAAAAGCATAATAAATGTGACTTTAAAAATAGTGAGAAAGAAGCCAAAGGAAAAGTAGCAAAAGTAAAAACAAAACAAAAACAAAAACCCCTGGGCTTGAACTCCCTGTTTGAGCTACCTTTCCTGTATTAGTCATAGGAAGTTCTCAGCATATGTACGTGAATCAAATATTCCATAAAAATTCAAGCCCAAACATACAAAGAAATCTTAGCTCCTTTGTTAAATAAATATCAGCTATCAAAAAAGTACTTGGACGGAGCTGTTTTCAGTCCTTGGACAAGGGCCCAATAATCCATGCTTTGCACTGGGGAGAAAGGAACGTCAGCCACTCTGTTTCCTTCCACATTATGCAGGCAGCAAAGTGCCCGGCACTGGAGAAGCCCAAGTTTCAAGTCTGCCTGTGGCCAAGCCGTCCCTTGGGGGGCCCTGACCCCATCACGGTGCTGTCGGCTGGGCTGAGGGTCAGCTGTCAGCCCTGAGTGGGCCATTTGCTTTAACCGGGTTCTCTGATGTCGCTAAACCACTGCTAAAGAGGTGACCTAATACAATTTTAGACTCCGTCTTAAGCACAAAGGATGCATCCGGTTGGCTGTCATTTTATTTCTATCCTTAAAATATCTTTACAAATCTAATGAATGGAAAATCAACTGTCACATCCATCTTTTAAAAATCAAATCTCGGGTGGTTGGATTCAATTGTGTTGTGTTCTTCCTGATGGTTCAGGGTTGATGTGGTGAGGCTCGCCCGTTGTCAACTGCATTCCCTGCCCCTGTCCATGAGCTCAGGAACAACTATTTTTAGGCGCAGGCGAGCCCCAGGGCGTCAGATGGTAAATTATTAGCTGTGACTATAAAAATAGTCATCGATCCACTTTGGGAACTTTTCCTTCTCCATAGCATATGGACTGGAATTTGCATCCCACCTTCTAGCAGTCGGGTCCCTGTAAATAGAAGGAAACCAACCACAAGTGCTCCCCACAGCCGAGGGGGAGCTATAAAGGACTCGCTGGGTCACACTGGGCCTCCCGGTGTTTAGGAAACAAGCCGTCTGGGGAGGGGAGGCCACGCACCTCTCCCAGGTTCTTTATGCTGCAGGAACACGCCACAGAGGGGCAGCCGGGACTGGGTTTGTGTGTTGGGCTCGTGGCTTCACGTCTGTCTCCATAAGGTCGATGTCAGTGGAGGACGGAGCGTTAGATCTCAGAACTGGCTAGCCTGAGGTTCCAAATCTCCAGGAGCAAGGTCTTTTGTAAAAGCCTGCCATTGTTGCCTGCTATCTGGGAAAATCCACGACTGCCAACATAGTGTCATTCCAGGCTCCTCGTTGGACGCCCAGGATCCTGATGCCCGGGGAAGGGAGGTGACTTTGGGCAACGTTCTGGCAAGTCACGATGGCACCTGAGACATCCAGACTCCCCAGGGAATAACAGTCTGTCCGCATGTGGCTGCGAGTGGCTTCAGCACAACACACAAGCGCTCCTTTATCAGAGCCTCGCATCCAGACACGGTTTTGGGGGGAGGAAAGGAGACAATGAGGGAAAGGTTGAAAATTCAAACTCTCTATGATCCCACGTCATAATCCTGCATGGTCACGAATCTCATCCTCCCTGACGCAGGTGGGATAGCAAAGTTATCCCAAACCGCATTCTATCCATCGGTGCCAACTCTCCTGCTTTGCAGAAAAACTCAGCTTTCTCCTGGTCCAAGGAGCATTTCAGAAAAGGCAGAAAAAAAGAAGATTCATCAGAAGCTTTCATTTTGGTACACTTTTTTTTTTTTTTTTTCAGGAGGAGGGGGTGGGGTTTGGATAGAGGAAACCCTTTCATACCAGATTTAAAAAGGAAGGCGTTTTTAGAAGCGACAGATGAGAATATCCACCACCACTGTTTGCTCAGCTTTGGGCAAGTTAGAGGTCAGCTTCCAGTTGTTGACGGGGAACAGTCTGGTGAGCAAAATACCTTTATCATTAAATATTATCTTGCAAAAATATTTACTAGGGGGTAAACGTAGAACATTGTGCTAATAATGAGACACACAAATTTTGGAAACTGCAGCCAAACCTATGAAACAATACCCAGGAAAAGGTCTTGTTTTCATCATCCCTGGGGTGCGCGTGCGTATATTTAAGACTTTGCCTGCTGGCTCGGTTCCTTGTTATGAACTCCCATGGATCCTGGTCAGATAGAACACTTTTTATCCCTCCCCCAGAGTGAATGCAAAAAAGCTTTTAATTTACGTAATAAAGTAAGGGTCTCTCCTGAAAATCAAACTGGATTCAAGTCATATTCCGATTTGGGGAACATCTTTACTTCCCCATTTCTGCTCATTCCATTCCCTCACAGCCTGGGTACATGGGAGACTCTTTCTTTCCAAGGAGGAAGATAGTGAAAAAAGATGGGTGCAGCAAGGATGAGGGGAATTTGGGGTGGGGTGGGGGGATAACGTAACCCCTTTGTGCCCAGGAGTCCAGAACCAGCGATTCAGACTTTCCACTTGCGTGCGTGAGCCCAAGCGTTGTACCCCAGAGGGCACGGGGGGGTGAGGGCTGCATCATCCTGCCCGGGACTGTGGACACAGCCTGTTCTCAGCCCTTCATGCCCAGATTACGGCCACGGCCTCCTGAGTCCTGGGCCAACACTCTCCACGTTCCGATTCATGCCGCCCGCCTTCGCCGGGCTGAGCTTCCCCATGCCCCTTGCCCCCTGCCATCCTCCAGCTGGAGAGACAAGGAGCACTCCCTTTGCCTGCCCCACCAGGCTTTCCATCACTGACTCTGAAGGAGGCCCAGGTTCTTCAGACCGGATTCTCGGGGCTGCGCCCTCCTCCCCAGGGAAGCTGGTCTCCAGGACCCCCACTCTGAGAGAGGACTTCAGCTGCCTCCATTTTGACCTGAAACTTGCCAGTTGGGTTCTTTCCAGCTTGTTTCTGGACTCAGGGGGAAGACCCTGAAGGCAAAGCATCCCCGGATGGCACCGAAATTACCCTCTCAAGCAACAAGGACTGCCCTGAGCCAGGAAGACTCCGCCCATGATTGACCCCAAGACAGTATCCACTTGACCTTCTCTGCCCTCGGGCACGTGCCCATCCGCTTTGCCCCACATTTTCCTTCTATAAACCTGGAAGTATGTTCAGCACTTTGGAGGCTGTCTTTGAGATCTTGGTCCACCGTATTCCTGGTGTCAGCCTCGCTGAACTAAATTCCTTTCTGGTTTCACCACAGTTGTTTCTCTCTTTGGATTTTGTTAGTGACAAGTGGCTGAATCTGGTCTGTTTGGGATCCCCAGAGCTGGGGACCCTCGCACCCCTGCACGCCCTCTCCAATGCCTCCTGTCATGAGGACTCCAGGGTCCAAGACTTTGTGTCGTTTGTCCACAGTGGCCTGTGCACTCTCATGAGCGTGACTGCATTTCTCCACCCACGTAGACGTGTGTTGGATCCTCCGAGGGGTTCTCATGAGGGTTCTTGAACCAGTAGTAAGAGTCCACCATGCATTGTTACCGTACATGTTGTCAGGTGTTGCTGGAGTCAGGAGGTGTCCCTTCCCAAATAAGAATAATGGGCATCAGGGTGCCTGGGTGGCTCAGTTGGTTAAGTATCTGCCTTCAGCTCAGGTCATGATCTCAGGGTCCTGAGATCAAGCCCAGCATCAGGCTCCCTGCTCAGCGGGAAGCCTGCTTCTCCCTCTCCCACTCCCCCTGCTTGTGTTCCCTCTCTCGCTGTGTCTCTCTCTGTAAAATAAATAAATAAAATATTTAAAAAAAAAAAAGAATAATGGGCATCCACTCTGAAATAAAAATGCGTCCTTTTATTTTAAATCAAGGTCAATGAAGATGGAGAGACTCTTAATGAGCAGCATCATATCATGGGCAGTTCGGCCTCCTGGCCTGAGCAGCGTGGCCTTGTGCGGGGC
>NC_058407.1:133910282-133975103 GCF_002201575.2 Neomonachus schauinslandi
CAGTGTGTTCGGACACTGTCTGCTAGGTGGGTAGATAATACAGTGAGACACGGGCATCAATCCAAATTTTATAACCATTAGTGAACTCGAAAACCTATTTATTTTTAAGGTGGAGAAACTCAGGCTCACCTGGTTAAATGGTTTTCCTAAATGTCTTGGCAGCTGAACTGGAAGTGGGACCCGAGTGTCCAGGTCCCACCCAGGACTGTGCCTCCAGGCCCTAATGTCTCTGCATTTCATTGTGTAAATTATAGGTGTTTAAATATTGTCGACAAAATGTATATTCATTCTAAATATCCGTGAAAAAAAAATAAAGGGGGAAAACAGAAAACAACTCACCATGCAGCATTAACCGTCCTTAGAGATCTTACCAGGTTTTCCATTTTTTCTCCTTTTCCTGGTTTTACTACAGATTCTAATTTTACTTACTGTTCGGAACCTGACTCTTATAAAATATCATGAATGTCCTTTCACATCAATAGATATGACTCGACATGACCATGTTTAGGATTGACCTGTTATACTACTGAATGGATAACGTGATAACATGACTTACAATAAGAAATGTATATTTGGTTTCCAGTTTCTGGCACAGAGCTCCCCAAACCCTTGAAATTTCCCAAGTGATCAGAGCAATCAAGGTGTCTTTTGTTAGGCTAATGAGGTAACTTTTGGGCCCCACCTGAGGATGGGGCTGGTTGCCACGGGAACCAACCCTGTGATTAGAGGTTTGGAACTCTCAGTCCCACCCCCTCAGGCCTCCTCGGAGGGGAGAGGGGCTGGAGGTTGAATCCATCACCAATGGTCAATGATTTAATCAATCTTGCTTATGTAATGAAGCCTCATTGTAAAGCCCCAAAGGAAGGGGTTAGGAGAGGTTCCGGGTTGGTGAGCACGTGGAGATTCTGAGACAGAGGCGCCCGGAAAAGGATATGAAACTCCACGCACTTTCCCCCTACCTCACCCTACGCATCTCTTCCATCTGGCTCTTCCTGAGTCATATCCTTTCATGAGAAACCAGTGATCTGGTAAGTAAAATGTTTCTTTGAGTTCTGTGAGCCACTGGCAAATGACATGAACCCAAGAAGGGGGCGTGGAAGCCTCCCATCTACCGTCTGTTGGTCAGAAGCACAGGTGACCACCGGGACTTTGAATGGCGCCTGAAGTGTGTGTTTTGGGGGCAGGGTTATGGGCCTGAGCCCTCAGCCTGTGGGATCTGACCTCCCTCCAGGTCGACAGTGTCAGAGTTGATTCGAATTGCAGCACACCCAGCCGGTGTTGGAGACTTGCTTGATGGTATTAGGGGGAACATCCCCCACCCCCACCACACACACATGTTGGAATCATGACCAGACAAATAAATGAAATCTAATGCATTTTATCATCTCCGTGTTGATGGGTATTTGGACTGTTTGCAACTTCATTATGCTTTTAAGGTAAATATTTTCCTCACGATTTTATATTGGCATTTCTTCCACTTGTGAATGAATCCCTGAGGTGTGGGTGTCCTGCCGAGACTGGTGGTGATGTCCTATTTTTTTCATAGGCTAGCTCTGACTCTAATAGACTCTGAAGCAAAAGACTGCTTTTGGAAAGGGTGCAGCACACCTTTCTGAGTTTGCTGTTAAGGTCTTCTGGATGCTGATTTATATACCCTTGTCCGTTGGGTGCTTGTCTTTTTACCCAGGGCTCTTTCTCCGTTTCCTGGCGAGTGACCTAAGGAACCACCTTTCCGAGGAAGAGAGGAAGAATCTTCTCTTTCCTCTCTCACCCCCATCACCTGTTTGAGAATGCAAGTAAAGTAAAAAGTATGTGTACCGTGTCAAACAGAAAACCACAGGCTCCAAATGGCGCACTCACGCTAGGTCAAGTCACCAAACTGGGGCTTCATGCCTGACCTCACTGCAGTTTCAACCTCCCCGAGGAATGTAGTCTTAACTGGTCAGCCGGGAACTTCCCGGTGTGCACAATGAGGTAATGGGTCACCTGGGCCCTCACCATCCCCCAAAGGGAGATGAGGTCATCTGCATATTAGACCCCCTGCTGTTCCCCCCTCAGGGAAGGTGAGGTCGCCTGAAACTTTACTTTTGCTAATTACTTCTTGCCCTACCTCCCTTCCTATTAAAACCTTGTATTTTATACATCTCTCCTACTCGCTGGAATTCATGCCTCACTTAATAAAGCCAATTACATCTTCAAATTTACTCAGTTGAATTTTTGTTCTTAAACGATTGTGACAGATCGTTACGAGGAATGAAGAATTTTGGAAAATAATTTAACTTTTCTTTGAAGGTTAAGCATTTGGCAGCTCATGGAGTCCCAGTTAACTGAGAATATTGGTTCTAATGAGTGACCGTTGGAAAAGGGACGGCAGCTTTAAATGTATGACAAGAAGGATGGGGTCTGCCAGCTCTCGGGTGCGTGAATGACCAGTGCATGTAGATTTCTGCAAATGAGATTTCATGGAACCACAAGTAAATGAAAGGACACAAGGCCCTGACTGGCTGGTAATAAATATTCCGATGGATTATAAAGATGGGTAGTGACTAAGATTTTTAGGAGTCAAACAATATTTTTACATCGTAATTTACTGAGGAGCTTTTCTCAAAGCCTGGAATAGTTTTAATACGACAAAGGATGGCAGGATAAAATAAAGCTTTCAGTGCTAAGGAGGTCAAGGGCAAAGCCTTATTCATTCTAAATCTGCAACACCTAGCTTGGCTGGTGAGCGCCCAATCGATGTTCATGTATGTTCCTGGAGTGAAGAGTTAATTGTCCTTCCTCCCTAGTCATTGAAGCTACTTTATGGCTTCTTCTTAGTGCACACTTAATCCAATCAGCACTATTGATAAAGATATTATGCAAGGCATTGTCATTGTTTCAACCTTACTTCTCCTCCCATAAATCCTACTTCCTATATGATATTGATGGTAGAATTTCAGAATGTCAAGATAGCCATTTACATGAGTCTGCAAGTTAATTCAGAAAAATGTAAAGATGGAAAAAATGACAGACAACTAGTACAGGAAAGATAAAACAAACAAATAAAAAAAATGAATGGGAGCTTTAGTCAAAGAAAAGTAAATAGAAATTATAAAAATAAAACATATTTTTCAAACCCAAAGAAATGAGCTTTTAAACCAAAAGACCCACAAAAATACCAAACAATTCAAATAAAAGACCCACATCTAGGCATGTGCTTGTGAGTTTTACATAACCAAGATTAAAAACGAGTTACTAAAATGTTCAAGACCGAAAAAAAAAAAAAATCACTAAAATAAATAAATAAATTGCATCAGCAGTATTGGATGCAAAATGCAATAGACCAAAACTGTCAAATTATTGCCAGGAAATTACTGAAATATTTGTTAGATATAGCCACTCTGTCTTATGTGCTTACACTGAAGATATTCATTCTACATAATAGTAATTTATTAACCAACACATTTAGACACTATTGTTACTCAACCCATTTTAGGTATTTTGAGCTATTAAAAGAGAAATCCTAAGCAAACGGGTATGTTGGTTTTCTCTTAAAACTTCATTATCAGGGCTCCTGGGTGGCTCAGTCGTTAAGCGTCTGCCTTTGGCTCAGGTCATGACCCCGGAGTTCCGGGATGGAGTCCTGCATCGGGCTCCCTGCTCGGCGGGAAGCCTGCTTCTCCCTCTCCCACTCCCCCTGCTTGTGTTCCCTCTCTTGCTGTGTCTCTCTCTGTCAAATAAATAAATAAAATCTTAAAAAAAAAAACCTCATTATCAATGGAAGTTAGTTTGGTTAAAGAGGACACACACTCTGGAATTTTTTTTTCTCTGCCGAATTTCCACTCATCTGTTGGCTGTATAACCAGTGACAGTCTTCCTTTAAAACTTTGAAGATTTTCTGGTTTCTTGCACATTAAAATATTTTTCCTCATTCATGCGTGCAATTACTGAGCAAGCCTTTATGGAAGGCATACCATACACCATCCATTGTGATAGGCAGCTGGAGCATAAGCCAAATAAAGTACATTTTTTGTCTTCATGGAGCTTATAACCTATAATCTGAGTGCGGATAGTTGCTCAGATAGCCAAATAAGAAAATAGGTGATGAAAATCCAACTTGGTAAGTGCTATGATACAGTATGGAAAGTGGGCTGAAAAGCTCCTGGGATGGCTATCTATTTCAAACTGGAAATAGGGACTGCAGAGAAATCTTCATGAGAACATTGGAGAGCAGTCAGGAATTTTAAAAAAGGAGGTATCTGGTTGAAACAAAGCTAAGAAACTGAAGAACTTTCCACGCACAGGAAGCTCATATCCAAAGTCTAGGTGCAAGGGACTTGTGGTGTATAAGGACCCCCTCTTGGTTAGAGATGGGGAAGAGAGGAGATCAGCATGTGCTAGATCAGTAATACCTTGACTGACGTGCTAAGCAATTTGGACTTTATCTTGAAGATCACAGGAGCACTGAAATGTTTTAATGGGGGAGAGGCATAATCAACTGTATGGTTGATTAGAAAGATACTCTAGTGAGTGGAGTATTTAACACTGGCACAAAATCGAAGGCAAGAAGGTCACTTGGGCTATTTCCATGCAACATACAAGAATAATGGAAGAATAAACTGTAATATGAAATCAAATCAGGAAAGAGAAATAGAGGATTCAAGAGATGTAGTAGTGGTCATTTTGAGAGGATTTCACGCTCTGTTGTTATATGGAGGGCAAGAATAACTGGAGTTTCTGGAAAGAGCAGTTGGGTAGATGGTGAATGATTTTGAAAAAAAAAATAGACACTGGGTAAGGGGTAAATTTTGGGGTAGAGGGATAAATTCATTTCCCTTTCAAACAAAAGATCTCATATTTATTACTGAACCAACAGAACAGAAGCATAGAAACAGAGAAATCTTTTTCCCCATAAGACACATCCAGTTATTCAGACAGTAGTGTTGTTTACAGAATGATAGGGCATGAGCAAGTGACCTTGATACAGCATAAATATATGTGCCATCTCTGTGTGATTCCTTATAGACCAGCCCTATTCTTCACTGTTTCCATGGAAACAGTTGGTGACCAAAGATCACCTGGGAAAATGTGTGAAGTGCTCACCTAGGGAGCTCTAAAAAACTCTCAGGGGTGGGCAGGGAGAAAGGATTCCAAGAATGAAGGAAACTATGGACTAGCAGAGAGGGAGACTAAAGTTCAAGAGTATGGAAACAGGGAAGAGAGTTTCAGAACAAAGAGACTGACAAGCGGTATTTAATTTTACAGAGAAAACTAGTAAAGATAATGACAGAATTTTTTTGTTGGATTTTGCAATGAAGAAATCATCGATGACCTTAGCAAGACCAAGATACAGTTACCATAAATAATTCTGTGTTTGAAAACATGTTGTAAAAGGTTTTAGGATACAGCCTTTGTCACTCCTTACTTTTGGAATATGATGATGGATTCTGACGTTGAAGACATTTTGTCTAGACACATGAGTGAGGACATGGCTGTATATCCAGATTTTTCCTCCCCTGTCAGGGAGAGGGAGGTGCCATTCCCTGACTCTTACTTGGTTGTTTGTCCTGGCCTTGTGCAATTATACAAACCTCTCAAAGAGATCCTGACCCGGAGGCTGGCGTTGCAATGCATCTGGACCCTGCATCTCCATATTAGAGAGCATCTCCGTGTCTGTTTTCCATCAGGTCCTTCCCAGCCTCATCTAAGACATTGTCATTTTTTTTAAAGATTTTATTTATTCATTTTGAGAGAGAGAGAGAGCATGCACAGGAGAGAGAGAAAGTGAGAGAGCACAAGCCAGTGGGAGGAGCAGAGGGCAGAGGGAGAAGCAGACTCCCCGCCGAGCAGGGAGCCCGATGCGGGGCTCGATCCCAGGACCCTGGGACCATGATCTGAGCCGAAGGCAGACGCTTAACCATCTGAGCCACCCAGGCGCCCCGACATTGCCTTTTAAAAAAAGCAAAACAAAACAAAAAACTCTTTTTATTGTGCTGAGTTATTTTTTCTCCCCTCTTCCAATTTTGTTATGTTATTCCCAGCCACTTACTGGAGTAAACAATAAAATCATTTTATTTGAATTTTTATTTTTTGCTCATATGGACTTTCTCTTCCCTTCCTTCTCCCTCCTTCTTTCCTTCCCTCCTTCATTTCTCTTATCCTCCTTTTTTTTCTAGTCTTATTTTTTAAAATTCCATTATTGAGTTAGTGAATTTTAGATTCTTCTGAATTTATTCTAGGATCTCCAAATTTGTTCTGTCTTTTTAGTATACATCTCTTTAGTTTACCAGATTCAAAACTCAAAGAAAGGCTCAAGATAATGAGTGCTAACGCAAGCCATTCTCTATGGAAAGCCTTGTCTTGCACGGTGCATTTAGTCAGTCGGTATTTGCTGAATGCTTACTGTGCGCTCTGCATTGGCTAGACTCTTAGGTGGGATGATATTAAAAAAATGATACGGAATTCTCCAATTTAACAGAACAAACAACACTACTAAAACTTGTGAGATAATTAGCAAACATTATTCAATTTAGCATAAAAGTATTTTATATATATTTTATACAGTAGTATATATTTTTATATTATTTATATATATTCATGTACATTACATATATATCTCTATCTGTTTTTTTAAAAAATATTTATTTATTCTTAGAGAATGAGCGCACATGAGCAGGAGGGGGAGAGGAAGAGGGAGAGAGAATCTCAAGCAGGCTCCACGCTGAGCGGGGAGCCCACCAGCAGGGACCCATCTCACCACCCTGAGATCAGGACCTGAGCCTATAAACCAAGAGTCTGAAGCTTCACCAACTGCACCACCCAGGCTCCCCTCTGTCTACCTACCTACTACCTACCTACCTACCTGCCTACCTACCTACTTTGGTTTCCCTGCATTAGCAATGAGTTCTTGGAACAACAGAACACATTATTTAATTAAGTATTAGATTGTGTCACCATGTACTAAATTTTACTCATTGTGGTGAGATGGAAAATTCTTTGGGAAGGATCCAGAGCTCTTAATATCCTAATTGCTTCTTTTTTTTTTTTTTTTTTAAAGATTTTATTTATTTATTTGACAGAGAGAGAGAGAGAGCAGGAACACAAGCAGGGGGAGTGGGAGAGGGAGAAGCAGGCTTCCTGCCGAGCCGGGAGCCCGATGTGGGACTCGATCCCAGGACCCTGGGATCATGACCTGAGCCGAAGGCAGACGCTTAACCATCTGAGCCACCCAGGCGCCCTATCCTAATTGCTTCTAACATAGTCTCCTACCTGCCTCCAGGCGCCCGGACAGGTGTGCTGCTCCAGGGCCTCGCTCCTCCTGGGGCCGAGGCCTCGTGTCCCCCCGCGTCGTCATCTTGAGCCACTGCGCGGGGTGGGTCACCGACCCTGGCCAGGTGTCCGGCGGCCATCCTGCCCCCCAGCCATCCGTGGGAGGGGACAGGTGGCAAGGACCTCTCCAGGATGGGCGCTGGGGAGTCTGGCTGTTCTCATGCTCTTGGTGCTCAGACTTTGTTCTTGTAGACTGAGATTGCGTGTCCCCGTTCTGTGTAGAGGAGCTGACGAGAGGGGAGGCACACAGATGGTCGAGGACAAGCACAGAGGCAGCCTCGGGCCTCGAGCCTCAAGAAACCAAGGGCTGCATTGCGGTGCACTTGGACGGGGTATTGAAGGAATCATCCCGAGAGAATAGTCTGAAGAGTTGATGGATGATATGATGATATCGCGGTTTTATTGAGCGAAAAGCGTCAGTTGCAATAGAAGATGATCCTATTATGAATCTTTTTCTGAAGGTTTATATTTCTTGTAACAGAAACGGTTATTTCTGCTTATTGGTAATTGAACAACACCAGTGTAGTGAGGACCACTGGAATTTTGCCGGTGCTTTTTCAAAGCTGTAGCTGCAGCAGGAACATGTCCATACATGAATGGGTGACTAGCTGATGGGGGTCCTTACTATGGGCCAGTTTTTGCACTTAACAAACACACTCTCCCTGTACCTCCTCATAGCTGCCCTAGGAACTAGATGCTCGCCTGCATTAAAAATTGGGAGGCAACAGAGGTAACAGGGGCTCAGATCATTGCCTGAGATCACCCATTCAGCAAGAGATAAAGTCAGCATGTGAATTTTCCCCTAAATGCCACATCATGGGGCCACTGGGAGAAGGTTCCCTGGCTCAGCTTGTTAGCCGTCCTCTCCTTGTGATTCTGTGGGTATGGATCCTGTTTCATTTGGTCTATTTTGGAGAGTTGCATAATGGACCCTTCTCTGTTAGGGATGTGTATCATTGCTGGAGAGTATGAAATCTTTTAAAAGGTAATACCTGGAAAAAAAAAAAAAAAGGTAATACCTGGAGGATTTGAAGATGGCAAGGTAGGAATGAAACAGCTTAAAGACTCAGCTTAGCTGCACTTCCGGCTCTGCTGGGAGCTCTTCCTTTTCCAAAGGCTCTGGTTGGTGAGGGTGGAAAAAAACTTCCTCTCTCAACACCTGCCCTTGGTGGAGGGCAAATTCACTCCTGTCTTTATCTTATCATCGATTTTGTTGTGTTCCTATTTATCTAGGGAGGAGCTCTTAAACAAAAGCATTTGTCAAATACCTAATTGGGGAAAAAAGTATATTGACATCCCTACTCTTAAGTGATGTATTTGATACCATTTTCTAGTGGGATTATTACAAAGAAGAGTGTGTATGAAGTCAGTTGACACATGATGCTAATGCTGTTCAGTGTTTATATGAAACATACCAACTATAAGAAGAACTACCTGTTTGTAAACTTTTTTTTTGTCACTTGAGGTACATTAAAATTTTTTTTCAGGTCATAAAAATACATTTTGTTGGTGGTAAACTTGGAAAATACAGAAAGGACAAAAAGTAAAAACTACTTGAAAACCCACTATGCACAGGTGGCTTTTATGAATATTTTCTGCTTCTTTCTATGCCTGTATGTCCATTATACTTCGATGCAAGTTAGGTGATGATTTTTTTCCCCCTTAACATATTAGATATGGGATAGTCCGGTTTTACTTTAACACTTTCCGGAAGCTAGTCAGTGAACCTATAAAATGCATAGGAGCTGGATTTAAAATATGTTTTCATAGAAAGTAATCAACATTCTTATAGAGAAATTAGGCAGTGAAGAACGAAGAAAACAAACAAGTCTCATCATTCTATCACGTGGACAGGAGGAGTATTGTTTTCATGACTTTTTATACATTCTCATTCTTTCCATGAAAATGAGCATTTTTGTTCTATAATGGTGTCATTTTGTTACAAGTCAGTACATCATGGAGTAACTTTCCATACCAAATAATTGTTATCACTTTCACTAATTTCTCCTAGAAGCATTTCTTTTTTAACCACAAAGGAAGGAAAACATCTTTCTTTTCATTTAATAAAGAAATCTAATGGCATAACACATGCTTATTAAAGAAAACATAATCCCATTATCAGAGAAAAAAATACACTAATATAAAATTCCACCATTCTCGAATAATCTCTTTGCTGTAATAGTGTCAGTTTTTGTTTTTGTTTTTTGCCGTATATTACATACATACAAATACTTTTTCTCACAAAACTGAGATTATAATATATACTACTCTGTTTATTTTTAATGCTCTGGTAACATTTGTAAGTGAAAAAAAATCAGATAACTGCTTCTGATGTTGGAATGGCAGAAGTGTTTTCTGATTTTATGAGCAGGAGCCTCACCTCTGGTTTTAGATAGTGGAGTGAACCCCTTTCTCCTTGGCTCACCCCTAAATCAGTTCAGTCTCCAGTATGGTGTCTCTCAAACTTTTTCAGAGAATAAGTCTCCTTGTTCCGATTGGATAACTCCCAGAAGGCACCGACTCGAACACTCTGTGCCTGTGTAAGTCAGTCCGACATTTGCAAAAGGCCAGGACACAATCCCAGGTTAATGGCATGTCTAAATGTGTGCGCCCGGTGGCTGACTAGCTTTTTTTTTTTAATGATTTTTATCATAGTTTCCATGTCACTATATCAGTATCGTTATGAATACAATTATTTTATTTTTTTTAAAGATTTTATTTATTTGTTTGACAGAGAGAGACACAGTGAGAGAGGGAACACAAGCAGGGGGAGTGGGAGAGGGAGAAGCAGGCTTCCCGCGGAGCAGAGAGCCCGATGCGGGGCTCGACCCCAGGACCCTGGGATCATGACCTGAGCCGAAGGCAGACGCTCAACGACTGAGCCACCCAGGCACCCCTGAATACAATTATTTTAGATTTTTTTAAGTCATCTCTACACCCAGCATGGGGCTCAAACTCACAACCCCGAGATCAAGAGTCACATGCTTCACTGACTGAGCCAGCCAGGCGCCCCAAAATCATTTTAAAGATTATTCTGCCATCAGGTACAACAGGGCAGAAAGAGTCCTGGTTTGTGTCAGGAGTGATTGCTGGTGCAGGCGGGCTTTCTCTCCCCACCTCTTGTCATCATAATGACTTCAGAACCAGGTACTTCATTGATTACTGCCAAGAATGGATTGGAACCACAGTTGCAAGGTCTAAAAATGGGTCTAAAGGAGGCAATCCGATGCCATTTCTCTAGACTAGTTTTGTTCATGGTGTTTTAATACCTTTGAATCTGAATATTTTAGGTTGCAAATAAACTTGCCAAAGGCCCGATCACTTGCGATTGTCTGGTACCCAGATACTTCTATGAGTGGTACCTAGTTGCTCCCTTCCTGTCTTTACATTTGGTTTCCTGGTCTATAGGGTAGATGTTCAAAGAGATGTTGAAATAAAAAAGATGAGTGGACAGGTCGGAGCAGGTCACTATGTAAGGTGGGAGAGGCAGGAAGATAGGTAGGAACCCCCTTGCTAGGACAGATGGCCTGGGGCAGCTCCCCAAACCAGTGCATGGAGACTGCAGAAAGAAAGATCTTTGAAAGGACAAGGTGGGAACAAGGGTCAGAGGAGGCAGGTGAAGCAGAGGTGGGCTGGGGCATGGAACAATGCTGGGGATGGTTCCTGGAAGGGCACGTTGTGGGCTTCACTGGCACCCTCAAGCTGAGACAAACCATCTGTGCCTTTCAGGTCCTCGGCTGTGTATCCAGGGTCACTGTGTCCCATCGTCCCCCCCCCCCCCCCGCCAGCATCTGTGGCTGGAGCAACATGGAGCCATAAAGACAAAGCTCCTGATAGCATCAGGACGGTGCTTCAAGTTGTAAATTCCCAGCTCTTCTCTGATGGGCCTGGTGTCACTTCCTCTGGGGTATATTTGTCAGTCTCAGGGCCCCGAGTCACGGTGAGGAGAATCAAGGTGCCTCGTGATGAGCCAAGTGACAGAATTTTGGAGCCACTTTTTATACTACCACTGGGGGTCGGAAAGCCTGTCTCCCTTCTGAAAAATACAAACACTAATCGCAATCAGCTCATAAGGTCACTATGAGAACTGAATAGGGTCCTCTTGCAAATGTGCTTGGTGTCACACCTGGCACCATTGCACGCATGGGATCAAACTTAGCTATTGCGATATTCAGTGAAGACTGGCCATTTGGTGGGCATTGACTGGGGATGATATACCACTGCAGTGGTTCCATGCTCTTCCCCACGGCTCCAGGACGAGGCTCCGTGAGCAGGACTGAGGTGAGACAAGCTGACACGTGCAATTTCTCTTTCCAAAGCTACATGTAAAACAACGGAAAGACACATAAGCTTCTTTGACAAATATGTATCCCACTGAAATGAATTACCTTGAGATGCCCGATCATCCAACTCAAACATTTTTAGCTGTGTCATAAAATTCTCAGAACGTTGGCTGGGGTAATTCTTCGGGCACAAAGCTGAAAAACTATAGATAATATTTCACTTCACACGACATAAAATTGCTGTATGTTTTACAGATTCTCTTATCTGAAACTTTTGGTAGCACAATCTAGGGAAAAAAAGAACTATTTCTAGCTAAAATAGTCATTGTAAAGAAAAATCCCAAGCCTGTCATAATTTTTTTTTAAGATTTTAAGTATCTATGTGTGTATGTATTTATTTATTTAGAGAGAGCATAGGTGAGGAGAGGGGGAGAGGGAGAATCTCAAGAAGACTCACTGATATGTGGAATTTGAGAAACAAGACAGAGGATCATAGGGGAAGGGAGGGAAAAATGAAACAAGATGAAACCAGAGAGGGAGACAAACCATAAGAGACTGTTAGTCTCAGGAAACAGACTGAGGGTTGCTGGAGTGGAGTGGGGTGGAAGGGATGGGGTGGCTGGGTGATGGACATTGGGGAGGGTATGTGCTATGATGGGTAAGAATTGTGTAAGACTGATGAATCACAGACCTGTACCCCTGAAACAAATAATACATTATATGTTAATAAAAAAAATGCGATACATTAAAAAAAAAAAAAAAAGAACACTCCCCGCTGAGCGTGGAACCCAATGCAGGGCTCGATCTCACAACCCTGAGATCATGACCTGAGTCTAAACCAAGAGTTGGATGCTCAACTGACTGAGCCATCCAGGTGCTCCCAAGCATGTCAGGATTCTAAGTGTACATTTCTTTGGAAGGTTAACTCGGGGTTAGATCTAGTGGATAGCAGGGTGGTGCGTCACGGCCTGGTCCTAGTACAGCTAATTAAGACTGCGATGCTAGAAATTTCAACACATTGACAAAATTCCCTGTAACTTAGAAGATTAATTCAATAAAGCTCCATATTTTCACTGGCAACATCAAGTTAATTTCCAAATGGCCATTTTTCCAAGAGTTTAATCTCTGCATGTAACCTGGACGTATGGTGAGAGAAGGATGGCCATGATTGTTTAATTTGTGAAAAGTTAAACAATGACATGTTGTGCTAGGGCATAGTTCCTTATTGTGTTTTCTTTTCTAAAAAGTGCAAGGCCAGGGGCGCCTGGGTGTCTCAGTAAGTTGAGCACCCAACTCTTGATTTCAGCTCAGGTCATGATCTCCGGGTCCTGAGATCAAGTGCCTTATTGGGCTCCACAACCAGTGTGGAGTCTGCTTGAGATTCTCTCGTTCTCTCTCCCTCTGCTCCTTCCCCTCCCTCCTTTATATAAATGAATAAATAAGTAAAATCTTTAAAAAAAAAAGGTGCAATGCTGTATACTCACTCATAAGAAATACAAGATACAAAGCGTCCGTAGAAGATCCTTGTTGATTTTATTATTGAATTTTTGCCTCAAATAAAATTTTTACTGTGCAGTTATATAGTAACGATCATGCTGTTTTTATTGTTCATTTTGTGACCATATCTAGTCTGTGAAACTTATGAGAACGTCTGCTATACCATCTGCTGGATAATGAGGTGGTTCTAAATACATAGATGGCTTCTTTATAAATGACCATTCCAACATTTGGAAAAATTATATTGACCAATATCCCATTCCCCTTACCTAGTAACGTAGAAGTGATACAGAAGACAGACTCTTGTTCTGTCTTTCTTAGACTTTGTAGCTTTCCTAATGTTATGCATAATTCAACATAAAGTGTAAGTAAACGAGATGAAGAAAATTCAAATTTTACAGAGGAGTTGGTTTTTTTTTAAGGAAATGACAACTAAAACAAATTCCAGGATGGAGACCGGAAATTATAAAAATATTATTTCCTTCCATATTAATTTATAATTCTGATGTAACTCCAAACAAAATCTAAATGAATTGTTTTCCAGACTTCATGAATTTATTTTAAAATATTTTAAAAATATTTTCTAAGCTATATCTTAAAATATAGCTTAGAAATAACTAGGCAAGAAGAGCTAAGTGAATCTGTGAATTTTGAAAAAGAAGAGTAATAAAGTGAATTTAATCTCCCAGAACACACACACAAGCATGTGTGCATACATACACACACATACATGCCCCCACCCAACAAAATGTTATTTTGTAAGACTATTTAGACAAAAATGTAATGTAATGCATATAATTACCATAATATGTTTTAATGTAATGCATAGCCCCCGAATCAGCCCTCGTACATGTAAAAAAAAAAAAATCTCCTTCCTTTTAAAATTTTTCTAGTAACAAGTCCAAATGTACATTTTCCATGAATAGGCCTAATCTTTGCTTAAATCTACCCTAATGCTGACACATTCATCGTGGGGGTATTTGGTATAAAAGAAAGTACAGTTTTCAGCTGTGTGAGTAATTAGCATTGTATAAACACATTCTTGAGGATGGGAGCAATACAATAAAGTATTTAAAATTACCACTAAGTCTTTCCCAAATAAAATGAGTCAGTGAATAAACTGTTCAGTCCTACCAAGTTTGGTAAACTGGGTTACTAACTTTGTGATGGACAGCAGATTCTGGAGAATGTGTTGTAATCAAGAGGACCCTGTGTAATCAGTCCTGCCTTGAAGCTCTCCTGGTTTCCTCCAAATTACTTGCATGGACACATGCAATACAATAATAGTATGTAAGTGCTATAAATTATTCACCCACAGGTGTACATTTCCTTATATTAATACGTAAAGGTGTCTGATACCGATTTCTCGACCACGATCTGTAAAGCGAAAACCCAAGGAAAGTAGAGTGTGTATTCAATATACCAAACTGTATTTTCATACTACATAAGGCTCTTTTGAGCCCAAGCAGGCATTAAGAGGGCATAGGCATTGGGGCGGTGAGTCACTAATTGGCCACCCTGGCAGTCTGGAAACACACCAGAAGTGTTTAATGTACTCCCAGGCTGGGGTTGAGAGCAAGAAATACTGCCTTATTTTGGGGTGGTAACTCGCTGAGACCATTTACACGTACTTACCTTACTACGGTAGGGAACTCACACTTTAACAAGACTGCATAAAGAACATGGTCGGTGGGACAGTTTCACAGCAATATATTGGATAATGGGGACTGTAACTATTAATTGACCTAACGGTGGAAAATGGAGACTATAATTGTTTTTTCCACCCACTTACTCACCTATGCGCCACCCATTTCTACAGGTTGAATCTCTTCAGGCTAAGAGCTGAAGATACAGAGGTCAGCAAGACCCACTCCCTTTCCCGGGAAACTGGCAGCAGGAAGTCAGGACTATTCCTAGGGCAGAGCAGGAAGCAGGGGAGCCTGGAGAGTTGCTGACAGTGTGAAGGGGGCTGGCTGGGGAAGCTTCCAAAGGAGCGAACGCAGAGCTGCTGTGGCCAAGTGTCAGGAAAATCAAGTAGTCCGGGGAACAGGGCGGGGTACGGTGTCACGGTGAGGAACTCAGCCACTGCGTGTTGTTGGACCTCAGGTGCCTAGTCTGAGAACCTTCGCCATAACTAGCTCCTGTCTCCTCTGCCCCAGGCTCATCCTGCCTTCCAGCCTGGCAGGGGCTCCTTCCTCTTGCAGTGAGCCTCCCCAAGACATCCACAGGGGGAACTCTTTCCCTCCTACAAGCATCCTTTCAGATCCCACCTACACCATGAGTACAAGCCAACCCCTTGCTTACAACTGCAGCTCCTCCCTCCACTCACCACACTTGATCCCTCTTTCTGACTCTACCTTTTATTTTTCTGGAGCACGTTCCACCTTCTCCTCTGCTGTTAGGATTTTTGATTCATTCTGTTGCACATTTGTCTTCATGTGCTAAAGTGGAAGAATGTGGGAGCAGGATCTCCGTTGGGTTTTATCTACTGATGTATTCCAAACACGTAAGTGGGACTGAGCACATAGTAGGTGCACTGCAAACATTAGTTGAATAAATGAAAACGTTATGTAGGTCAGGCTGTCTTCTGAAGATGTAGAAAATATGGTTTGAGAGCTACTCAGCTTGGACTCAGAGGGGAAGTCCCCATACCAACTGTTGTCACAGCAACACTGCCGTAGTTACTCTGATTTGGACTAGGAACTGCATCCTCACTGTCCCCGCCGAGAAAACATCTTCACCCTCATCCATGCAAGGGCGCTCTTGGCTCTTAGCTCCTATCAGTCACATACTTCTTGGTGGATTTTTGCACAGTTGGCAGAAGCCAGGTGGCCTGAGTAGTTTGAGTGGCAGGGAAACCTACAAATGTGGTTTTGGAATCATGAAAGTCAAGACAGAAGGGCATCGGAATGGGAATGAGTGGGTCCCATCTGCCCTATAGAACTTTATTTTATTTAGTGAGTTGAGTCCTTGCTCTGTACGGTGGGTGCTGTGCTGGTTATCCTGACAGGCGTGTTTCCTATCTATTTTCTCAGTTAAATTTTATACCAACTCTTGAAGTTTGAATGCATTATTGTTAGTATTTTAAAAATAAGAAATCAAAGCTGAAAGAGGTCCAGTCATTTCCTAAGGGAAAATCATCTCTGCTTCTGTTTATTTTTATTTTTATTTTTTAGATTTTATTTATTTATTTGTCAGAGAGAGAGCGAGCGAGAGAGAGCACAAACAGGCAGAGAGAGAAGCAGGTTCCCAGGACCCTGGGATCATGACTTGAGCTGAAGGCAGACACTTAACCGACTGAGCCACCCAGGCGCCCCCCTGCTTCTGTTTATTTGTTAACAGAAGAAAGTTTTTACCTCATGTCTCCTAATCAGGAGGTATATGAGGTACTTTGAGGTTCTTGACCCAACAATGCCATGCAGAGCCAGCCACCTCTAGACAAAGTCCTAAATGTAGCAGTTTATTTTGCAAGCATTTGAGCGTCCATGGACTTCTGTATCTGTTAGGATTGGGCTCATCCGTAGGCTGTGGTATTGACAGAGGATAGACAAATAGACCATAAGAAACTGACTTGTTCATTTATAGACCACTCGATAGAGAGTTGACACAGCAGACCAGTGGGGGTAAGACTGACTTCTTAGTAAATGATAACATTTGACTTTTGGTATCCATCTAGAAAACCAAAACCAAAATCCAGCCTAATTTGATCCCACCTCACATCACATAAAAATCAATTCTGGATTGATTAAAGTCTTAGATGTAAAAAACAAAACTTGAAATTTCAGAATAATGCAGAGGAAATTATGGACATAATGATAAGATTTGGGAAGTATTTTTTGAAAAGACAAAAAAAAATGCACACCATTAGGTAAAATACTGAGACATTTGACTACATTCAATTTAAAAAATGCTGCTTATTATAAAAAAAATTAAAAGGCAAGTCATAAATTAGAAGAAGATATTTGAAACACAAGAAATCAACAGTGTTTATAGATAGATAGATATAGTGGATAGACATGTGTATTTTTGTGTGTGTGTGTGTGTGTGTTTGTGTGTGTAGGAAAATGACGAAGGAGTAAGGGCATAAAAGACACAAAGAGGCATTGCATAGGGGATTTCATTAGGGTCTTCTGTGGACCTTAAATTCACTAAAAATACCTAATACCTGACAAGATTTAAAAACCTGTTATCTGAAGGCTCTGGGGACTGGACAAGAATAAGCAGGTTTTGGAGGGGAGTTGAATGTGAGGCAAGTGATGGGTATAGAACTCAGTTCCTGGGTGAGTAAGACTCTGGCTGGAGGAAGCAGGGAGAGAAGGCTAGAGCAGCCAGAGCAAATGGAGAAGGACAGAACCCCAGGAAGGAGGAGGACAAAGAAAAGAAGAGACATCTGGTTGTGAGTATAAGTGCAGGCCAAGGCTCCAGCTCACCTTTGAACCCCATGCGCATGGGGCGGACTGATAGCAGCTACAACAGAGGCTGAAGTAAAATCTGTGTGTCTTGGGTGACCCCCGTGTGATGCTCTACACACAAGAGTCTGGTGAGGTTATTGGCCTGCTAAGACAAGAACGTCCACACTCTTCTGAGCAATGACAAAGTGTTCAGAATATATGCAACCTGGTGGATACAATTCCAAATTACCTGACCTAAAGTGATCCAGGAAAATGTGACCTCATCTCAAAGGAAAAGATAATTGATGCCAGCCCTGAGATGACCCTAAGTTAGAATTATCAGATAAGAACTTTATTTATTCTTTCAAGGTTTTTTAAAATTCCAGTTAGTTAACATACAGTGTAATACTAGTTACAGGTATAGAATTTAGTGATTCATCACTTACATGTAACAAGTGCTCATCATAACAAGTGCCCTCCTTAATCCCCATCACCTATTTCGTCCATCATGCACCAACCTCCCCTCCAGCAATCCTTCTCTATAGTTAAGAGTCTATCAGATAAGAACTTTAAAGCAGTATTAAAACTAATTAAAACTATGCTTGGTGTGCTAAGGAAAATATACTCACAGCAAATAAAAATACAGAAAATGACAATAAGGAAATAGAGAATATGAGAATGACCAAATGGAAAATGTAGAACTAATAAATAAAATACCTGCAATAATAAATTCACCAGAAGAACATAATTGCAAATTAGAGATGACTGAAAAAAGATCTGTGAACTTGAAGATAGATCAATAGAAAATATCAAATTTGAAGATGAGAGGGAAAAAAATTGATGGGATCTTAGGGGACTGTGTAATAGGAGTCTTAGAAGGAAAGGTGACAGAGAGCAAGAGGGATCTTAGAGCAAAAGGAGAGTGAGAACGAGACAAAAAATATTTGAGGAGATGAAGGTCAAAGCCTTCCCAAATTTGGTGGAAGATGGAATTGAGATTCAGGAATCTCAGTGAACCCTAAATAGGATAAAGCCAAAGAGAATCGTGATGAGGCACATCATGGACGAACTGCTGCAATTCAAACATAAGGAGAAAACCCTGATATCACAAGAGAAAAACGACAACTCCTGCACAAGGGGAGTGATCTCCATCAGCACAGATTTCTCATCAGAAGACATGGAGGCCGTGAAAAGATGGAAAACATTTTAATTTGGTAAATGAAGAAACAACACACAAGTTAGTTCAGAGTTCGATGTCCAGTAAAGATACCCTTTTACAACGAAGAACAAAGACAATTTTCAGAAAAAGATAAACTCAAGGGATTCATTACCATGAGACCTGCAGCACAGAAATGCTAAACAGAGTAGCTCAAACTGAAGGAGAGTCATGCCAGAGGAAAGCTGGGTCTTCGGGAATAAATGAAAACCATTGGAAATGGGGAATTTGGGGGCAACCATGAAAGGCATTATTTCTCAGTTTCTTTAAAAACATCTGATTTTTTATTTTTATTTTTTACTTTTTTATACGATTGTTTAAGGTAAATAACACTGCCTTGTGGAATTTACAAGTATGTATGTAATATATATGATAAGTAGAGTATAAAAAGTAGCTGGAGAGGGTAAATGGGTTAATACAGTTGCATATTTCTGTATTTTATATTAAGGGTGCAAATCCACTCTTAAGGAGTCTGAAAAGCTAAGGATGTATACTGTAATTCGTAGAGAAACCATTTAAAAAATGCAAATCTGTACAGCTAAAAAGCCAATATTCTTTTCAAAATAGGATTTCAAAACATAGGATCTAAAAGAGGTGAGGAAAGAGGGAAGAGAGAAACAAAAAACAGGGAATGACGAATAAACAACTTAATAAAATGGTAGACTTAGATCATATCAATAATTACATTAAATGGAGTGGATTAAAACACTCCACTTAAAAGCCAGAGATATCAAGATGGATAATGAAGCAAGAACCAACTGTTTGCTATCTATAGAAGATGATTTGCTCTAAATATACATAATAGTTGAAAGGAAATGGATGGAAAAAAATATGCTATCTAAATAATAAGCATAAGAGGGCCGGAATCGCTATATTAATAGCAAATATAGGCATTTTCAAGACCAAAATTTTTATCAGACAGAAAAAATTCCAAATTGATCAAAGGATCAATTCATCAGGAAGTCATAGCAAACATATATTTTTCTGTATGTATCTTTTCAGAGAACCTCAAAACACAAGAAGGTAAAATACAAACAGTTAATAGGGAGAAATAGGGAATTCCACAAACATAGTAGGAGATTAAAAAAAAAATTTTTAGCAACTGCTAGAACAACTAGACAAAAATTGATAAAGACATAGACACTCTGAATAAATCTATTATTCACCATGATCTAATTGATATGGAAAACTATGTCCCAAAACTACAGAATATACTTCAAGTGCATATGGTATGTTTATCAAGGTAAACTGTATATATTGGGCCATCAAACAAGTCTCGATGAATTTGAAAGCTTTGAAACTAGACACAGTTTGGTCTCTGACCACAACAGAATTAAAGTAGAAGTCAATAACAATAAGTTACCTTGAAAATCCCCAAATAATTGGAAAATATAAGTACCACACTCCTTTTTAAAAAATTTTTTTTTAAAGATTTTTATTTTTAAGTAATCTCCACCCAACGTGAGGCCCTAACTTACAACCCCGAGATCAAGAGTCCCATGGTCTACTGAGTGAGTGAGCCTGGTGCCCCCATAAACAGCACACTTTTAAATAACCCGTAAGTCAAAGGAAAAATCAGAAAGGAAATTAGAAGATAATGAACTGAATGATAAGTAAAAGACATTAATATTTGTGGGATGCATGCAGTGTTTATAGGGAAGTTTATACCTTAGTATTTATGGGATGTGTGCAGTTTTATAGGGAAGTTTATAACACTAAATATTTATTTAAGAAAAGAAGAAAGTTCTAGAATTAGTGGCCCATGGTTCCACATTAAGAAGATAGGAAAACAAACATGTGAGAACATCATTCTTGCTAGACAAATACTGGATTTAAAGTACAGTGGGCCACGACCACACACCCATTAGAATGGGTAAAATTTAGAACACTGACTAAGCCAAATGTTGGCCAGGTAGAAGAGGAAGTGAAACTCATTCTGTCTTGGTGCAATTGCAAAATGGGGCAATCACTTTGGAAATTATTTGGCAGTTTCTTAAAAGTCAAATGCTCATCTGTATGTGGAGAGATTGGAACTGTCACGCACTGCCAGTGGAAATGTGAAGTGATACAGCTGCTTCTGAAAACCATCTTGTCACTTCCTCAAAATGGTAAACACAAAGCTGCAATACAAGCCATCAGCTCCACTCCCACATAAATACTCATAAAAAATGAAGACAGTTCCACACAAGAATATTGATATAACATTATACAAAGTAGCCAGGAGTGGAAGCAACCGAAATGTCTATCAACTGAAGAATGGATAGATGAAATATGGTACAGCCATTACAGTGGAACATTATTAGGCCATAAAACGGAATGAGGAATGATACATCCTACAAGACAGATGAACCTTGCAAATATTATCCTAAATGAAGGAAGCCAGTCACACAATATCACAGATTGGTCACATATAATTCCATTTATATGAGATACCCTGAATAGGCAAATTACCTCTAGAGGCATGAATGGATTGGCAATTGCCTAGAGCTGGGGGGAGCTGGGGAAAGGGCATAGTGCCTTCTAATAGATACAGCAATTTTTTTGGAGTGATGAAAATATAAAATTGATTGTGGTGATATTTGCCCATTTTTGTGAATATAAGAAAAATAATTAAATTGTATACTTTATATGGGTGAATTATATGTTGTGTGAATTATATCTCCATAAAGCTGTTGTGTGATATTGTGATTTGTAATTAAAAAATATCTGTTTGCTCTCGGTCCCCTGTTGCATTCCTTGAACCCCAGGGGAACCAGCTCTGTGATTAGAAGGTTGGAGCTTCCAGCCCCATTCTCCAAACTGCAGGGAAGGAGAGTGGCTGGAAGTTGAGTTAACCATCAGTGGCCAATAATTTAATCAGTCATGCTCTTGTAATGAGGCCTCCGTAACGTACCAAAAGGATGTGGTTTGCAGAGCTTCCAGGTTGGTGAACGTGGAGGTGTTGGGGTGGGAGGGTGTGCCCTGAAGGGACATGGCAACTGCGCCCTGTCCCCATACCTTGCTCTGTGCATCTTTTCCACTGGCTGTTCCTGAGTTGTATCCTGCAAAATAAGCTGGTAATTTAGTAAGTAAACTTTTCCTGAGTTCTGTGAGCATTCCTAGCAAATCATCAAACCTGAGGGAGGGTGTTGTGGGAAACTCCACAATCTATAACAGGTCAGAAGCACAGGTAACAACCTAGGCTTGCATTGGTGTCTGGAGTGGGGCAGTCTTGTGGGACTGAGCCCTTAACCCGTGGGATCTGATGCTATTTCTAGGTAGACTGTGTCAGGATTGAGTTAAAGTGTAGGACACCCAGTTAGCACTTGTGGAGAACTGTGGACTTGCATGGGGTGTGAAAAATATCCACAGATGTGGGGTATAGAAGTATTTTGAGTATGGAGAAACAGATGTTCCTTTCAGCTATATTAGAAAATGTGTCCAGGGGGGCGGAGCAAGATGGCGGAGGAGTAGGAGACCTGGATTTCGTCTGGTCTCAGGAATTCAGCTGGAGAGGGATCAAACCATTCTGAACACCTACAAACCCAACAGGAGATCGAAGGAAGGAATAGCAACAACTCTCTGAACAGAAAAGCGACCACTTTCTGGAAGGTAGGATGTGCGGAGAAGTGAATCCGAGGCGATATTCGGGAGGATAGACGGCGGGGGAGGGGCCTCTGTCAGCCGCTTCTGGCAAGTGATAGAGCCGCGGAGCACAAAATCGGAACTTTTAAAAGTCTGCTCCACTGAGGGACGTCACTCTGGTGGCTAAGCGGGGGGTGGAACCCTCCGGGACAGTGTGGTCTCAGGACCCACGGGTCACAGAAAGACCGGGGGTGCCTGAGGGCAGCAGAGCTCCCAGGTATCGGAGCGGGGAAGCTGGCTGCAGAGGCGGAGCCCAGGCGCGGGCTCTCAGCTCGGGGTTGCCATAAACCGTGATCCGCGGCACAGTCGGGCCCCTGCTCCTCCAGCAGGGACCCAACAAGCGGCAGATCCGGGGAGACTCACCTTCTTCCCCTGGGAAGAGAGGCGAGGGAGTGCACCGCAGGGATCTGCTGGGTTTGGAGACTCCACATGGGGTCGGGTGCCAGAGATAGAAACGCGCGGTCACAGGCCGGGTGAGCACGGAGTGCGGCTGGAGACCGGGGAGACGGGAGTGACTGACGGCTTTTCTCTGGGGGCTCACTGAGAAGCGGGGCCCCGAGTTCTCGGCTCCTCTGGGGCGGAGATTGGGAGGCCGCCATTTTCACTCTCTGCCTCCAAAGCTGTACGGAAAGCTCGCAGGGAACAAAAGCCCCGGAGAGCAAACCCGAGCAGATTACTTAGCCGGGAGGGGGCAAGGGCGGGGCAATTCTGCCTCCGGCAAAGACATTTGGAAACCACGGCAACAGGCCCCTCCCCAGAAGATCAGCGAGAACAGCCAGCCAAGACCAAGTTTACCGATCAATGAGAACGGCAGAACTCCAGCGCTAGGGGAATACTGCACATAGAATTCATGGCTTTTTTACCATGATTCTTTAGTCTTTCAAAGTTAACTTTTTTTTTAAATGTCTTTTTTTCTTTTTTTTCTTTTTGAATTTTTCTTTTTCCCTTTTTCAACCAACATCTTATCAATCCCTTTTTTTAAAAAAAACATTTTTATTTTTCATTTTTAGAGTCATATTCTATCCCTTCATAGTAGTTACCCGTATTTTTGGCTTATACATATAAGTTCTTCTCTCTTTAAAATTTTGAGATAGTTTCTTCTAACAGATCAAAATATACCCTAAATCTCTAGTATATGGTGTTTTCTATTCCCCTGCCTGATCACATCCTCTCCCTTTTTTCTTTCTTTTTTTAAATCCTCTTCTTTCTTTTTCAAACAATTTCTTATCAATTCCTTTTATAAAATTTTTTATAATTTCCATCTTTACAGTCATATTCCATCCCTTCATCATATCAACCCTTATTTTTGTACATATATAAGTTTTTCTTTCTTTAAAATTTTGGGAGGCACTTTCTTCTAAAAGACCAAAATACACCCCAAATCTAGTGTGTGGCACTGATCTATATACCAGCCTGATCATATTTGATCACATTCTGGTTTTTTTGTTGTTGTTGTTTTGTTTTGTTTGTTTTTGTTTTTATCTTTATCTTTTTCTTTTTTTTTCTTTTTCTTTTTTCTCTCTTTCCCTTTTTTTTCCCACTGCTTCAGGTCTTTTCTGATTTGTTTAGAGTATATTTTCTGGGGACGTTGTTACTCTGCTAGCATTTTGTTCTCTCATTAATCTATTCTCCTCTGCACAAAATGACAAGATGGAAAAAATCACCTCAACAAAAAGAACAAGAGGTAGTACCGACTGCCAGGGACCTACTCAATACGGACATTAGTACAATGTCAGATCTAGAGTTCAGAATCATCACTTTAAAGATACTAGCTGGGCTTGAAAAAAATATGGAAGTTATTAGAGAAACCCTTTCTGGAGAAGTAAAAGAACTAAAATCCAACCAAGTAGAAATCAAAAAGGCTATTAATGAGGTGCAATCAAAAATGGGGGCACTAACTGCTAGGATAAATGAGGCAGAAGAGAGAATCAGTAATATAGAAGATGAAATGATGGAAAATAAGAAGCTGAGAAAAAGAGAGATAAACAACTACTGGATCACGAGGGCAGAATTCGAGAGATAAGCGATACCATAAGACGAAACAACATTAGAATAATTGGGATCCCAGAAGAAGAAGAAAGAGAGAGAGGGGCAGAAGGTATAATGGAGCAAATTATAGCAGAGAACTTCCCTAATTTGGGGAAGGAAACAGGCATGAAAATCCAGGAAGCACAGAGAACCCCTCTCAAAATCAATAAAAATAGGTCAACACCCCGACATCGAATAGTAAAACTTACGAGTCTCATAGACAAAGAGAAAATCCTGAAAGCAGCTCGGGAGAAGAGATATGTAACCTACAAGGGTAGAAACATTAGATTGGCAAGAGACCTATCCACAGAGACCTGGCAGGCCAGAAAGGACTGGCAGGATATATTCAGAACACTAAATGAGAAAAATATGCAGCCAAGAATATTCTATCCAGCTAGGCTGTCATTGAAAATTGAAGGAGAGATAAAAAGCTTCCAGGACAAACAAAAACTAAAGGAATTTGCAAACACAAAACCAGCCCTACAGGAAATCTTGAAAGGGGTCCTCTAAGCAAAGAGAGAGCCTAAAAGCAACATAGACCAGAAAGGAACACAGACAATATACGGTAACAGTCACATTACAGGCAATACAATGGCACTAAATTCCTATCTTTCAAGAGTTACCCTGAATGTAAATGGGCTCAATGCCCCAATCAAAAGACACAGGCTATCAGACTGGATTAAAAAACAAGACCCATCGATATGCTGTCTGCAAGAGACTCATTTTTGACCCAAAGACAGCCCCAGATTGAAAGTGAGGGGGTGGAAAACCATTTACCATGCTAATGGACACCAAAAGAAAGCTGGGGTGGCAATCCTTATATCAGACAAATTAGATTTTAAACCAAAGACTGTAATAAGAGATGAGGAAGGACACTATATCCTACTTAAAGGGTCTATCCAACAAGAAGATCTAACAATTGTAAATATCTATGCCCCTAACATGGGAGCAGCCAATTATATAAGCCAATTAATAACAAAAGCAAAGAAACACATCGACAGCAATACAATAACAGTGGGGGACTTTAACACCCCCCTCACTGAAATGGACAGATCGTCTAAGCAAAAGATCAACAAGGAAATAAAGACTTTAAATGACACACTGGACCAAATGGACTTTACAGACATATTCAGAACATTCCACCCCAAAGCAATGGAATACACATTCTTCTCTAGTCCCCATGGAACATTCTCCAGAATAGATCACATCCTAGGTCATAAATCAGGTCTCAACCGGTACCAAAAGATTGGAATCATTCCCTGCCTATTTTCAGACCACAATGCTTTGAAACTAGAGCTCAATCACAAGACAAAAGTCAGAAAGAACTCAAATACATGGAGGCTAAAGAGCATCCTACTGAAGAACGAATGGGTCAACCAGGAAATTAAAGAAGAATTAAAAAAATACATGGAAACCAATGAAAATGAAAACACAACTATTCAAAATCTTTGGGATGCAGCAAAGGCAGTCCTAAGAGGAAAGTATATAGCAATACAAGCCTTTCTCAAGAAACAAGAAAGGTCTCAAGTACACAACCTAACCCTACACCTAAAGGAGCTGGAGAAAGAACAGCAAATAAAGCCTAAACCCAGCAGGAGAAGAGAAATAATAAAGATCAGAGCAGAAATCAATGAACTAGAAACTAAAAGAACAGTAGAACAGATCAACGAAACTAGGAGCTGGTTCTTTGAAAGAATTAACAAGATTGATAAACCCCTGGCCAGACTTATCAAAAAAGAGAAGAGAAATGACCCAAATCAACAAAATCATGAATGAAAGAGGAGAGATCACAACCAACACCAAAGAAACACAAACAATTATAAGAACATATTATGAGCAACTCTATGCCAGCAAATTAGATAACCTGGAAGAAATGGATGCATTCCTAGAGATGTATCAACTACCAAAACTGAACCAGGAGGAAATAGAAAACCTGAACAGACCTATAACCACTAAGGAAATTGAAGCAGTCATCAAAAATCTCCCAAAAAAACAAAAGCCCAGGGCCAGATGGCTTCCCAGGGGAATTCTACCAAACATTTCAAGAAGAATTAATACCTATTCTTCTGAAACTGTTCCAAAAAATAGAAATGGAAGGAAAACTTCCAAACTCCGTTTATGAGGCCACCATTACCTTGATCCCAAAACCAGACAAAGACCCCATCAAAAAGGAGAATTACAGACCAATATCCCTGATGAACATGGATGCAAAAATTCTCACCAAAATACTAGCCAATAGGATCCAACAGTACATTAAAAGGATTATTCACCACGACCAAGTGGGACTTATCCCTGGGCTGCAAGGTTGGTTCAACATCCGCAAATCAATCAATGTGATACAATACATTAACAAAAGAAAGAACAAGAATCATATGATCCTCTCAATAGATGCAGGAAAAGCATTTGACAAAGTACAGCATCCTTTCTTGATCAAAACTCTTCAGAGTATAGGGATAGAGGGTACATACCTCAATATCGTAAAAGCCATCTATGAAAAACCTACAGCGAATATCATTCTCAATGGGGAAAAACTGAGAGCTTTCCCCCTAAGGTCAGGAACACGGCAGGGATGTCCACTATCACCACTGCTATTCAACATAGTATTGGAAGTCCTAGCCACAGCAATTAGACAACAAAAAGAAATCAAAGGCATCCAAATTGGCAAGGAAGAAGTCAAACTCTCACTCTTTGCAGATGATATGATACTTTATGTGGAAAACCCAAAAGACTCCACCCCAAAACTGCTAGAACTCATACAGGAATTCAGTCAAGTGGCAGGATATGAAATCAATGCACAGAAGTCAGTGGCATTCCTATACACCAACAACAAGACAGAAGAAAGAGAAATTAAGGAGTCGATCCCATTTACAATTGCACCCAAAACCATAAGATACCTAGGAATAAATCTAACCAAAGAGACAAAGGATCTGTACTCAGAAAACTATAAAATACTCATGAAAGAAATTGCGGAAGACACAAAGAAATGGAAAAACGTTCCATGCTCATGGATTGGAAGAACAAATATTGTGAAGATGTCAGTGCTACCTAGAGCAATCTACACATTCCATGCAATCCCCATCAAAATACCATCCACTTTTTTCAAAGAAATGGAACAAATAATCCTAAAATTTGTATGGAACCAGAAAAGACCCTGCATAGCCAGAGGAATGTTGAAAAAGAAAAGCAAAGCCGGCGGCATCACAATTCCGGACTTCCAGCTCTATTACAAAGCTGTCATCATCAAGACAGCATGGTACTGGCACAAAAACAGACACATAGATCAATGGAACAGAATAGAGAGCCCAGAAATGGACCCTCAACTCTATGGTCAACTCATCTTTGACAAAGCAGGAAAGAATGTCCAATGGAACAAAGACAGTCTCTTCAACAAATGGTGTTGGGAAAATTGGATAGCCACATGCAGAAGAATGAAACTGGACCATTTCCTTACACCACACACAAAAATAGACTCCAAATGGTTGAAAGACCTCAATGTGAGACAGGAGTCCATCAAAATCCTCAAGGAGAACACAGGCAGCAACCTCTTTGACCTCAGCCGCAGCAACTTCTTCCTAGAAACATCGCCAAAGGCAAGGGAGGCAAGGGCAAAAGTGAACTATTGGGACTTCATCAAGATAAAAAGCTTTTGCAAAGCAAAGGAAACAGTCAACAAAACCAAAAGACAACCGACAGAATGGGAGAAGATATTTGCAAATGACATATCCGATAAAGGGCTAGTATCCAAAATCTATAAAGAACTCATCAAACTCAACACCCAAAGAACAAAGAATCCAATCAAGAAATGGGCAGAAGACATGAACAGACATTTTTCCAAAGAAGACATCCAAATGGCCAACAGACACATGAAAAAGTGCTCAATAACGCTCGGCATCAGGGAAATCCAAATCAAAACCTCAATGAGATACCACCTCACACCAGTCAGAATGGCTAAAATTAACAAGTCAGGAAATGACAGATGTTGGCGGGGATGCGGAGAAAGGGAAACCCTCCTACACTGTTGGTGGGAATGCAAGCTGGTGCAGCCACTCTGGAAAACTGTATGGAGGTTCCTCAAAAAGTTGAAAATAGAGCTACCATATGATCCAGCAATTGCACTACTGGGTATTTACCCCAAAGATACAAAAGTAGGGATCCGAAGGGGTACGTGCACCCCGATGTTTATAGCAGCAATGTCCACAATAGCCAAACTGTGGAAAGAGCCAAGATGTCCATCAACAGATGAATGGATAAAGAAGATGTGGTATATATATACAATGGAATATTATGCAGCCATCAAAAGGAATGAGATCTTGCTATTTGCAACGACGTGGATGGAACTGGAGGGTATTATGTTGAGTGAAATAAGTCAAACAGAGAAAGACATGTATCATATGATCTCACTGATATGAGGAATTCTTAATCTCAGGAAACAAACTGAGGGTTGCTGGAGTGGGGGGTGGGGTGGGAAGGATGGGGTGACTGGGTGATAGACACTGGGGAGGGTATGTGCTCTGGTAAGCGCTGTGAATTGTGCAAGACTGTTGAATCTCAGATCTGTACCTCTGAAACAAATAATGCAATATATGTTAAGAAAGAAAAAAAGAAGAAGAAGAAGAAGGTAGCGGGAGGGGAAGAATGAAGCGGGGGAAATTGGAGGGGTAGACGAACCATGAGAGACAATGGACTCTGAAAAACAAACAGGGTTCTAGAGGGGAGGGGGGTGGGAGGATGGGTTAGCCTGGTGGTGGGTATTGAGGGGGGCACATTCTGCATGGAGCACTGGGTGTTATGCACAAACAATGAATCATGGAACACTTCATCTAAAACTAATGATGTAATGTATGGGGATTAACATAAGAATAAAAAAAAAAAAAAGAAAATGTGTCCATCTACCGCACAACCCAGCTCTTCCACGTTTGGGTATTTGCTGAAGAAAGGTAACATAAGGCCACACAAAAGCATATATATCAAAACTCATAATGTCTTTATTCACAATAGCCCCAAATTGGAAACAACCAATGTCCATCATTGGACATTGGATAAACACAATGTGGTGTATTCAGAAAAGGGAGTACTACTCAGCAATAAAAAAGGATGATAACCCACAACAACTGAAAGAAATCCCAGAATGATCCTTCTGACTGAAAGAAGCCAGACGCCAAAAGGTGTGTACTGTTTGATTCCTACAAACCAGTCTGTGGTGATTGTTGAAGGAATAGTTGACCGATCCAGTGTGAGAAGTCTTTTGGGAGAGGTGAGATGCTCTGTATCTATCTTAACGTGGTAGTAGCTTCATGGCTATAAATAACTATCAGAAGTCATTGAAATGTTCTCTTTTAATGAATGCCACAAAATCGGGGCACCTGGGTGGCTCAGTTGGTTGAGCAACTGCCTTAGGCTCAGGTCATGATCCCAGGGTCCTGGGACCAAGCCCTGCATCAGGCTCCTTGCCCAGTGGAAAATCTGCTTCTCCCTCTGCCTGCCACTCCCCCTGCTTGCGCTATCTCTCTGTCTGTCAAATAAATAAATAAAATCTTAAAAAAAAAAAAAGAATGCCATGAAATCGCACGTGGAAATAGTTTTCTCGTTAGTAACTGGTGAGATACACATACAAATTAAAAGAGGATAGCTTTTTCTTCTGATCAGATTGGCAAGAATAACAAGTTTGACAATACGTGCCCTAGAAAAAAACAATGGGCCCTCAGAGGGGTGTAGACAAACGTTGGTAGCTGCATGGCTTGTGATAGCAAAAAGATTAAAACCAGTGTGTTCAAATGTCCACTTTTAGGCAAATGTAAAAGAAATCTGTGGCTTATTTTAAACTGTAAATACATACACGAATGAAAGTTAATGGAATACCTGTTTATGTATCCACACAGCTGTTCTCCAACACCTGATGTTAGGCAGAAAACCAAATTACGTAGAGTAGAATTCCATTTATATAAATTTCGATAACATCCAAGTGAAGCAACGTACTGTTTAGGGTTATAGACCACATCTGGAAAAGCTTTAAGTATAAATACGACAATGATAAACACAAAATTTGAGGTGGTGGTGACCTGTGGGAATATGGAGTGTGTGTGATGGAGGGTGAGAAAAGTTTTTCAAAATTCTTTGGTAGTGTTTCCTTGGTGACTATGGGTGGAGTATACTTGGGTATTCTTTTAGCATTATTCTTTAAATGATACATATACGAAGTATGTTAAATGAGACTTTTTTAAATTTCAGTTAATGGAAAAACAGACATGAGAAATAAAATTCATCAATTTTATATCCTTTTTTTTGTCCAGTGCAAAAAGGTGTTTTTATTAAAGCACAGGGACAGGATCCGTGGGCAGGAAGAGCTGCACGGGGGTCATGAAGAGCATTTGATTATATACTTCTGTGTGTGTGTGTGTGTGTGTGAGCGCATACGGAAAAAAGAAATGTATCTATTTTAAAGCGGCATAAGAAAATGTATTATGCTCAACAAAAAGAAATGAGAAAATATTTTAATACTGAATATAGGAACATGAGTAAAACGGTAAAGATAAATTTTAATAAAATTTTGATTATAATACATGTATGTGTGTCAACTTCAATAAAATTATAGACTTACAGATTCGATGAGAGAAAAAGATCTAGCAACATACAACCTATAATCAACATATAAATATATTCAGGTAGGTTGAAAATTACAGTATTGGAAACATGCAGGTACATTGGGCAAAAATAAAGCAAATGAATGAAAAAGAAATTTTAAAGAGAAATACAATTTAATTCAAGACAATCATAAGAGACAAAGAAAAATGTAATATACTGGAAAAATGAATCAAAAGATACAATACTTACGAATGATATTGCTTAAAAATTCAGAAAGCAACTATTGATAAAATTTTAGGGAAAATGGATTTTATTTAGAGATTTTAACACATTTGTTAGGAAATTTTCAACTCAAGTATACAAAAAAAGTACAAAACATACTAATAAAGCAATATGCAGCAGTTTCATGTTTGCGGATGTGTGTATGTCTCTCTGTGCACAGATGCACATATATGTATGCACTGTATATAACTTTACAGATCAAAATAGAAATCCATACTCTTTAGCCATCTGGAACATTTACCCAAAAAAGATGATATAGTAGGCTACTCTGCATATCTTAATACATTTATAGGAGAAAAATAACAGTCTAAGCTTACTACAAATATAGTCAAATTAGACCTAAGTAATAAATGAAGCTAAAGAAAGCCCCTTGTTTCAAAAAGCTAAAATCATACTACCAAAACACTGCTAGGATTAAAGAGGAAATCCTAAGACTAGTACAGAAAATTGAATGACCAAGAGAGCATTACATATCAAAATGTCAGGGGCAGTGTGAAGCATTGCTCAGATGGGAGGTTCTACATTTAACTGTGCACACAGAGAAGACTGAAAGCCAGCTGAATTTTCAACCCAAAAAGCCAGAATAAAAAATGAGATTCAGTAAAATCAAACAAGAAAGAAAGCAATTGTGAGGACAGAAATCCATAAAACAGAACTACTACAAAAGCTGAGTCTCTGTAAAGATGAATAATTAAATCTCTGGTAGGGCTGATGAGAAGACAGAGAAAATGCAAACAAAAACCTGGAGTGAAAAACAGAGAATTGCAGTCACCAAAGGGCAGTTAGTCAAGAATGCAAGGAAATTGTAAAATTTCAACCTCAGAAAGTCTATGAAATAATTTATCTCACGAACTACAGGACAAGAGCCCCAGTATAATCTCCACAGATGGAGAAAATATATTCAAATGTATTTATTGTATCTATTTAAAAATACTCCAAACACTAAGGAAAGTTCTTGTCATTCAGTTGGTATGTATTGAGGTGCCTACTAAGTTCTAGGCATTCTTTCTGCACTGAAATAGAACTTGGATTATATGTAGAGAGACAAATTCCTTCGTGGGGAAGATAGTGTACCCATTTATAACCATTATGTAAACATCTTATGAATTGGCAAGTTCTAGAACTGCCTCTCATTCCTTCACATAATGATTTCATGTTTTTTTGTATATGCCTTTTTGGATATCAGCAATATTAGCACATGTATTGAATGTTGTTGTAGAATCCTAAATTGAAGATCCACAGTTACCAGATGAACTGCAGAACTATAGACTTCAGATTTCAGAGGGTACACAGCTTGTGTATATGTGTGTCGTTTGTAACTGACCTTCCCTTTCCTTGAAGAAGACCCAGGAGGCATTCCTAGACAGGTTCTTCAGATTTCCTCAGATCAAAAGTGGCTCAAATCTAATTTTTTTGCAGGTGCTAAATAAAATCAAGATGAAGTTAAACAGATGGTCACACCTCCCTCTTCTCATCTCAGTTAGTCAGCCTGATTAAAATGGTCATTCTTCCAAAACTTGTGTATCTTATGCAAATGCATCAAATATTTCCACAAACCATATGGCCAATATCCTAACTTAAGCATGAGTAGATTTATGTGAAAAGTTGGTATTGGCACCCACTCTAAGAATGCACTCTTGGAGACTCTCAAAGGAATTCTGATGAGTTGTTTTTGTTTGGTATACACCTATAAAACATGGAAAATTTTATTCAAAGTATTAAAAATATTGTCATAATACTAGAAGTATTAATAGGAAGCGATCCATAATCTGTACCCCCCAGAGTGATTCACTGTGCACTGGACAAACGTGAAAGGCTTTTGCCATGCATAACAAATTTGCATGTTAGCCTTAACTAAATTTTTAAAAAGTCTTAATGACTTAAAAATAATTACAATTCTTTTCCTTCGCTTATTTAATCTGAATTTAACCAAACCCCATTCTTTGCAGGGATTTATGTTGAGCAAGCAGGTCTGGAGTTTTGAGTGAATGAAGTTTATAGTTTCTGCTTATGTAGCTGACATCTACTTGAAGGGAGTTGAGTGGACTAATCATCCTGGTCTAGTGTAGACAAAGCTGTGAAAGTTTAAGAATAAAACCACCTCTACCCCCTTCCTTCTTCTCAAACTACAAATATATATAGCATATTTCACAGACACTTATCTGTGTGATTATTATGCACACCCAGGGAAGAGTATGTCACAACCTGACAACTGGTTTCATCCGATTAGCCTATTTTAATATTCTAGATCATGTTAAATCTAAAGAGCTTTGGGAGAACACCAAGAGCTCGTAATATGTTCCAATTTGGAACATAAATTTATTCAGCACCTGGTATTGTTTGAATTGGTATTGTTTAAAAAAAGTCCACTCTGTTAAATCTATTTGGAATGACTTTAAAATAATTTGGGGGTACAAAACAGGGATTCATTAAATAAGTAAATAAGTGGATTCTTGCTTAGGCCCTTCAAACAGGCTGGTGGGAGGAGCCAGGCTGTGGGTTCAGACTATGGGAGTCCTAGCCCCACTAGTCATTCTGGACAATTCCATGAGTGTTTGAAGTCTTGGGTTCCATGCAGTTAGGGGGATAATAAGATCTCCTTTTAGGGAGAGTTTGTGAGAATTACACTAGATAACTTACATATGTAAAAAACTTCTCCCAACAAATGCTTTAGGAGCTCAGTAAACTCCCCCTATCTGTAGGATTATTGATAAAATACTTTAATAATTGACCATTCATGGAACATTTACTCTGTACATGGAAGATATGAAAATAGCAGACATTTCTAGGGGGGGAAATATTGTCACTGATTCCACTGCTTTAGATTTCTGAACATCTTTCCAAGATGTTGATTAAAGCGGCTGCCCACATTTAGAAAATTCTTAAGTGAGATCTCTGTTGTATGGGGATTCTTGATGATCAGGTTAATTGAGACTGTCAAATTCTCTCTTAATTGCTCTGAAATTAAATTACCAATGAATCCCCAGGCAGAGCAAACGTTTAGTTATTCACACAAACATAGGTCACGGGCTCAGTCTCCTCCTGGCACCCTGGCACATATCCCTTATTTGATGAAATTATAGATATGCTCCTACTTAAAGTATGGAAAAGCTAATTACCAGTCCTCTTGATTCAAAATGTGTGATTTTTAAACAAATCTACATTTAATTGAATATTTTATTGAAGTAATTTTTAAATGTTTTGGAAAATACATCACTAACATACGAGAAATGTTCTATAATGTCCAGTCATATTAAATAATCAAGTAGTCGAATTTACTGCCACCATGGTTACTTTCCAAGTATTCCGAAATAGAAAATTTTGAGTCCTACAAAAGTCAGTGGTGCAGAAAAGAATGCAGAAAAGCTGCTTTTCAATTTACTCGTTTTCTTTTCTTTTTTAAGATTTTATTTATTTATTTATTTATTTTTTTTAACTTTTTTTTTTTTAAAGATTTTATTTATTTATTTGACAGAGAGAGACACAGCGAGAGAGGGAACACAAGCAGGGGAGTGGGAGAGGGAGAAGCAGGCTCCCCGCAGAGCAGGGAGCCCGATGCGGGACTCGATCCCAGGACCCTGGGATCATGACCTGAGCTGAAGGCAGTCGCTTAACCAACTGAGCCACCCAGGCGCCCTAAGATTTTATTTATTTATTTGAGAGAGAGCGAGAGAGCGAGAGAGAGAGCAGGAGCAGGGGGGAGGGGCAGAGGGAGGCGGAGAAGCAGATTCCCTGCTGAGCAGTGAGCCCGATGTGGGACTCAATCCCAGGACCCTGGGATCATGACCTCAGCCGAAAGCAGACACTTAACTAACTGAGCCACCCAGGTGCTCCTACTTATTTTATTTTCTATCTTCCTTATATCTGAGTAAGGTTCTACAGTGTGATTTCGATCACGTAAATTATCGACTGAATAAGAGAAGATTCTTCTGCTGGTCATATAGCGAGTCATTTATTCCTACCATCACATAGATCCTAGATCGGGCCAAAATCTCTGGAGTTACTTCTGATTTAAAGATTATATTCTGTTTTTCCTACTGGGGCTGAGCCTGATGCTCACTTTATATACATACATGTAACTGATGTTACCATGTAACTGATGCATTCAATGTAATTGGCCTGTTTTCTCCTAGGGTCTTACGTTCGGAGGTGGAACGCTTTTACCTTGGGCTGCTATAACAAAAATACCATGGGCTGGGCAGCTTATAATGGCAGAAATTTATTGCTCATGGTTCTAGAGGCTGGAAGCCCTAGATCAGGCTGCCAGCATGGCTGGATTCCAGCGGGAGCCCTCTTGTAGACTGCTGAGGACCATCTTCTTGTTTCACGGGGCTGAAAACAGCAAGAGGAAGCAAGGACTCTCCTGACTCTTATAGAGGCAATCCCATTCATGAGGCTCCAACCTTATGACTGCATCTAATCCTAATTACTTCCGAAAGGCTCCACCTCCAAATACCATCACATTGGTGTTTTTGACATAGGACTTTTGGGGGGCCACAAACATCTAGTCAATAGCAAACACCTTTCAAACCACAGCTGTCATATGTTCTGTTAAACCATCAAGCCATTGTCCCTTTACATGATTCGTTCACAATCAGTGGAGATCAACAATTTTAGTCATTCAATTTGTACGGCTACACAGACATACCAAACCCACTATGAGCTAGAATAGGTGTGAATTCAAAATCTCCTTTGTCCTATGATGGTGGCATATTGAATACTGTGGGAATATTTCTGGGGTACCCAAGAATCCAAGCTGCAGATTTCGGGATCTGTGTTCTACATAATACAAAAGCATTGTGATGGAAGCAGAGGAAATGAAGGAAGTGTGCATTGATGACTTCATCCTCCAGAAAAAGTGGAGGCTTTCTTGGGGACCTCAAGGATGTGCTGTCATGAGTTAATCTCCTCTTCAGTTTAGTTGGTTACTTTTTGACTTAACCTGAGGCTCATAGACTGAGTATTCCTTCTGTATCAGGAGACCATAACTCCTCCTGAGCATATGAACCATCTCCATCAGCAATTTACTTAGATGAGTTTGGCTGTCCTAAGAATGCCAGACTGCATCAGGCTCCCAACTAACTGGAAGGCTGACTCACTCCACCGCCCCCTGTCAATTTTCCACATGATTTCCACATTTCCATCAATATGTCCTGGTCTTCTCAGACTTTGGATGTTCCAAAATGCACTTTCCAGCTCAGTCCCAACCTGAAAGCCAGCGTGTGCACTTGGCCACTCTCCCTGGTCAGAGACTCTAATCTTTACATTAAGTTTCATGGGATACATGGATGAGTGCTTGTGATGGGATTTGGGACCACTCGTCATCATAAGGGCTGCTGACATTTGTATTATTTAGAAACCCCTGGGCACATGAAACAGGAGGACATCACTTGGGTCTTTCAAACTGGTGCATGTCTGTCATGGCACATTGTCTCTGCTTCCTGAGATAGAGCCCAACCCCTCTTCCAGAACTTAATGGCAAATATGTGACTTGCATTTGGAGAGTCAGACTGGAGTATTTCCTAACTCCATTTTGGTAACCATGTGGCAACATGATTCATAGATTTTGCAAGCTAGGAACTTGGGATGATAAGTGGTGTTAATAACTCCAATCAGCACTCCAAATCTCATGACTGAATCAAGTAAATGACTCCTCACGCCCTTAGAATGTTGAACACAATAACAGATTAATGCAAAACAAATACGGTTCAGAGTAGGCTTTTACTGAACTGGGATGAATATTTGGCATGTTTGTCTATAATTGGAAGTTAACCTTTACCCTATAGAACCCAGAGAGGGAATCCTCTTTCTAAGTGTGCTCGCTTTCCTGTGTTAATGATATCATGACGACTACTCTAGTCTTTTTTTTTTTTTTTTTTAATGACAAGAATAGTAAGTTGGTTTTGGGGATGAGTAGTAATTTTAATCATTACTGAACTTTCTTCTTTTCTTTTTCTTCTCTTTTTTTTTGCCTAAAACTACTACATAAACGCTTGGAAACCTGAATTCCAGACAACGTACTTCACTTTCTTCTGTTCCTGATTATAAATACTGATGTACATAACGAATCCTGACTTGCGAGACACCCATAGAAGCCATCTCTTTCTTTATGGTTTTGGATTTGCCCAGTCTCTTGTGGGATTTATTACCCTGTCCTTTTTATCATTCATCTTTATCTTATTCCTTTCCCTGCCACCCATGTGATTCTTTGATATTTTCACTAAGATGGCTTCTTAGGGAGTCCCCAGTAGCTCTCATTTCCCATAAAGGGCTTTCCCTGGTTGTAGGTCTCCCTCCCCTTATCCCTTTACTGATCCCTGGGCATGGTCACATCCCAGCAGGATAATCGACATATCAATTTCCAGTAGCACGCCCATAACATCTGCAAGGATGGAGCTCATATGTAGGCAAATCTGGAAGCCTCATCTAGCTGTTTCCTCCTCTGGCTGAGGTCGCTGCCCAGAAGGAAGGGGATATTCAAGATGCTCGTGGCCTTCTGTGGCCAGCAACCTGATGTCTGGCCTGGGCCCCTTCCCTGCAGCCCCTTGACCCTTGTTGCCAGTGGTGCTTTCACATCCAGACTCTGGATGGAGGCTTCTGAGTAGAGCAGCCCAGTGGCTCAGTGTCTGGCTACCTCTGTGCCCCATGCCTGCTAGATGGTCCCTGTCCTTCCATGGAGCCCCCTCTCCTTTCCCTGCTGGGTCCTGTCTTGTGGTCAGTCTGGTCTCCAAACCTGGGGCTTGGCTCCATTTTCCTGCTCTCATCACTCTAAGGACCAGAGTCCTGACCCCAAGCCCACTTCCCATGACTGGACTCCAATTTCCCTGAGCGCCTAGCCCTCACCTGCAGACTGGACCCAATCATATCCATTAATTTGGTTGTTGCAAGTGAAGGTTGAAGAAGACCCTGAGAGCAGGTGTTGCACAATGGAACGTAGGTCAGGGGTCAGTAAACATCAGTTGACTTTCCTTCGTTCTGCCTCCTGCTGGTACCTCCTCTCACTGTTTTATATGTCTGCAGAGCTTCAGGCTTCTCATGATTTCACTGAATAATGTTCCATTGTCTGGATTTACCCATTCATTCACTTACTGAAGAATATTTTGGTTGCTTCCAAGTTTTGGCAATTATGAATAAAGCTGCTGTAAACATCTTTTTCATTTTACAGAATCTTTGCAGCCAAATGCAGGTGGCACTTAATTTTTTACATCCCTCCCCACCCCCAATCCCCAGGCATGTTCTATTCTGCCTGGGAATACTGCTACTTGGGTTTTGAGCATCATAAAAGGAAATCTAATAAGGAAAGTGATTGTGCAGGGCTCCTGGTGAATGGGAGTGGTGATCTTATATCATTTGTCTTGGAGGATGGGGTTCTCCTCCGAAGCCCCGGGGACATCGCCCCTGCCCCCACCCTTAGCTGGGTGCTGGGCCCCTCTCTCTCCACCCTGGTCTCAGCCTGCGTGTGACACAGACATGAGTGTTCAAATCTTGGGGTGTCCCCCATGAATATTTGACAGCCAACACCGCAGAAGTTAGAAGTGTGCATATCTCTATTTGTGTAAATGCATAAGATATCTTGCTTTGTTTTTACCTGTTTTCAGATTTTAAGAGGAGCATTTACCAGGTACCCTCGTAGGACACAGCTTTGCAGGCCAGCCTGGCTTGCGTCTCCTGATTGGGTTGCTGATGCTCACTCACCAGGGTCAATGCTATTCTTAGATTATAGCTGTCCGTTGTACACTGTGAATCTGTGAAATGTGTTGTTTTACATTTCCCCATACTAAGCATGATTCCTTTCTTTTAAAAATATGAAACCATGCATAGAGGATCATTGTAGAAAATTTAGAAAAAATAATAGAGGTTTAAAAAAATCAAAAACCTACAATCATGCTCTGATATAGTGAGTATTCTGCACCTCTATATATCTGCAAAACGAGGATCCTGTCTGTCTTTTGTATTATTGGCGCTTTATTCAGGGTAGTCATGCTTCTAACATTAATTATTTTCATTATCTGCAAGAAAACAATTGCTTGCTTTCCCTAAAAGACTTGTAGCTTCCCTCCTGAAGCTACAAAGAAGAGCTATAAATAAATTAATCTCGAAAAGTTTGGTATAAAGTGCCAGCATTGTCTGAACACGTTCAGATAATTGGTTGGTTAATTGGCAGGCTGTTTTAATGTTCTCTCATTTGCCTCTCTCCCTCAGAGGGAGTACGGTGGGGGTGGGGGGGAGTGATACCGCCATCACAGTGGATATCATTAATTGTCTATCAAAGGTGAAAGAAAGGTATACATTCTGAAACCACTGGTGTTTTAATTGAAGAACAAACATTTGAGCAACTCTTAGCCACAGAAGGCGTTCCCTTTAAATAAAACAAAGTAATCTTGATCTAAACTTCTTTTCTTCTCTTCTGGAAACCTTTTATATTTATATTTGACTCTCCTTTTACCTGTCAGTAGGCATGAATGTATATTTCAAGTGTGTGTGTGTGTGTGTGTATTGCACATTTAGGAAAAGAATAATACTCTTAGGAAATTCTTTTCCTTAAAAGGGAAGTCGTATATATGCACTTTCTTGCCACACACCTCTACTAATTGGCATTTCCAGGCTCTGCTTCAGAAACTTCAAGTCTCCTGGTGAGATTCTTCTATATATGGTTTGACTAAAAGTCAGTTGCAGAGTTTCTTTTTTTCTTGAAGAAAGTTGCTGCAGGGAGAAGCCCAGAAGTACAAACCGGCGTTGTCATCCAGACCTTCTGGGAGGACAGCTGTCTGTCTGTCCTTAGCAAAGGTGACATATTTCTTTTCTTCTCCTCCCCGTGATTCTTCCATTCAGCAGCAGATCTGACCATCACAAAGCTTTGTTTTCGGATATAGTTGTTTGGGGAGTTTTTATGGTTATTTTTTAGGTAATACCAATTGTCATTTTTGAAAACAACTTTTATCAGAGCAGCTAAACCATTCCTTAGGTTAATCGTGTTTTCTGAGAAGGAGTTCAGGATTCACCTGGGACCTGGTGTGCTGTGCAGAATTCTCTAACCAGCTTCACAGAAAACCCAGCTGCTTTCCTCATTATTAAATGGTTCGCTGTTTTATTTATGTGGGGGGCAGAAAAGCAAAGAGCCGTATACTCATCGTCTGCATGTAAATTCTCATGTGCTTTAGAGCTTACCACGGTTGAATTTACCTTGGTGAACCTGTAAGGGAAGTTTAGCTTGGTGAACCTGTAAGGGAAGGAGATGCTGACTTTTTTATCCAGTTCTGAAGACGTGTGCATCCTGGGATAAGCAGCTGTGAAGACCAACAGCCCCTGAGCAACCTTTGTGTTTCTCTCTCCTCCCGGATGCAGGAATCCACCACATTTCTACTAAAATTAGTCACCCCTGGAAGGAGTCCCACAACTTCTGAATATCTGGTTTGCGATATCCATCCATCTTTCACTTTGGATACTTTGAGGTCAAAATATCCATTTACCAGGTAACACTGATACTGCACTGTCTCGGAATCAGAAGAAAAATGGATAGTGCTAAGTGTTATTAGCGGAAAAGTAGCAAAGTGATTATTCTGTCCCTTCCACACACTTAGTTTCTTTGATCTTAAGTAAAGAGACCTATACATTCTGTCTCATTCACTCCTGTTTCATTGTATTTCTCTCATATATTAAGTGTTCCTTACAAATACTGCGTTCATAAAAATGGTATGGTTAACTAATCAGCATATAATATGAACACAATAATCCTAATCGATATTAACAATTTAGCATTGCTTTATTATCATATGAAATGACAGTAGTTTTTGATTATGAAAATGTGTGGCGTTTTTAGATATGCTATTGTTAAGAATGACCTATTGGGACACTGTCATAAATAAGGTATAAAACAGCCAGCCACTGTCCCTGACATTGATGTTGTACCTGAGGTCTGGAGACCTTTGGTCCTACCTCTGCATTTTTTTTTTTTTCCTTCCGCATTTCTTTTTTTTTTTTTTTTTAAAGATTTTATTTATTTATTTGACAGAGACACAGCGAGAAAGGAAATACAAGCAGGGGGAATGGGAGAGGGAGAAGCAGACTCCCTGCTGAGCAGGGAGCCTGACGCGGGGCTCGATCCCAGGACCCTGGGATCATGACCTGAGCTGAAGGCAGACGCTTAACGACTGAGCCACCCAGGCGCCCCAGCCTTCTGCATTTCTTGGAAGAGAAAATCCTGTCTCCTATCAAGCTGGTTATAAGAACCCAAACTATCTGCTTCAGGAAAAGACTTCTATACATGACACTGGAGGTGCATCTGGAGTCAGAGAGAGTGAACCCTTTAGAACTCTGGACATTTTGTATGACTGTATGTGTCTGCTTGCTAGTATACCTCTGTGTGTATTTTTATCTATGTATCTCTATCTGTCTCTGCCTCTGCCTATCTATCTATCTATCTATCTATCTATCTATCTATCTATCTATCTATGGCAGAGATTGATCTAAAATTTACATGCATTAAAATGATGAAGCATCTAGACCATAAGAATGTCCTCGTTGTTAACATATGAAAAAATATATAAAACATTACTTTCTAGACACTGGACAACTGGCAGCCTGAGAAAAAGAAACAAACAAGGTGAGCCCTAAAATTGCCTCAGATCACAGCCTAGAGGCAGTGTCCAGACCCTACCATGAAGGGAGAGGAAATTAAAGCAAAGTCTGGAGGTCTGGCTGAATTGAGGAGACTTAAGAGTGGAATTTAGGAGGCCAAGGTGGCTGAAATATGTGGGACAGAGTTCTTGTAGATGAGCTGCCCAGAGCGAGTTGCTGAGATTGTCAGTGGGTCTTCTCTAACCTCTGGCTGAGAACTGATGTGCACAGTCCTGAGTTGGGGGGAACCACATCCAGGAAGCAGCAGACCCAACATCCCTGGACCTTGCTCTTGACTGTTAAGAGCATGTGCTCCACTAGTCAGAGTGGAAAGCGTGCATAAGACACGGGGTCTTGATTAGAGTCCAAAGAAGGGCAACACCTTAATTGTGGGGCTAACAGTCCTAGCATAAAGGCTGTTCTTGACCTGGCTTATCAAGGCTCAAAAGCCATTTCAAAAATATTAAAATGACTGCAGTAACTTAACTGCATGCCAAAACGAAGCCATGCTCTTTAAAGGAATACAACAGAATCCAGCATTCAACAATGTAAAGTTCTCAATGTCCAGCAACCAATGAAAACTTACCAGGCATAGAAAGAAGAAGAAAAATATGAGTCATTATAGGAGAAAAATTAATCAGTAAAATAAACCTTGAAATGACAGAGATGATGGAAGTAGCAGAAAAACCTTAAAACAGTTATTATTAATCTTGAAAATACATCAGATAATGTACAGAAAAAGATGGATATGATGACGAGAGAGATGGAAGATTTAAAAAGATCTAACTGGAATGTCCAAGGATGAAAACCTGCAGCATTTAGAAGCCAATTTGCTGAGGTGGGAAGATAATACCTCTACATCTTCCCAACTAGGGCTAAAAATCATAATATCAACAGAACAACTGAACTGGCTCAAGCTGGACTCTAAAAATCACTCTATTCTTCTTAGATTAACCTTTGACCTTTTACCAGACTCTTCTCAAAGAATCTGGCCCAGCAAATCCAGATTGTCAGCTGCTCTGTTCTTGAGGATGAACAAGGCCTGCCCGGCCCCGCAGCACCAGTCCTTCAGGAGGGACATCCTAGAAACCGTGGCAGGCCAAAGAAATCTTTTCATTGCTCCTGATCTTTGAAATCCAGTGTATTCAGGTTCTTTCCAGGCAATGTTTTCTCTCCACTTCTCCTCTCCTGGCATGCAGGTTTTCATGTCTGGAACATTAAAGTATGCCTCCTCTCTCACCTGTGTGTGTGTGTGTGTTGTGAGTGGTGTGTGTGTGCCATTCATGTGTGTTGTATGCTCTGTGTGCATACATGTGTGCTGTGTTGCATGTGTATGTTGTATGTATGTCTGTGTGCATGTATGCGTCATGTGGTGTGGCTGGCATGGAGCATACATGTGCGTTGTATGCTGTGCACTGTGTAATATGTGTTGTGTCCTGGATATGTGTATACGTGCATGTCTTTTTCATGTGTGCACATGTGTTGTGTGTTGTGTCACATGCATGCACATACATGTATGTGTCACATGCTCGCGTATCATGCATCATCTGTGGGGCACACGCATGTTGTGTGTTCCATGTGCATTTGTGCACACACGTGTGTTGTTTTGTGTGTTTTGTGTCTACGTGTGCATGTGTGTGTTGTGTGCATGTATTGTGTGTGCATGGGTATGGGGTGGCGTGTGTGTGTGTGTGTGTGTGTGTGTGTGTGATAGCCCCGACTAGCTCCTGTTGGTTCCTCAGGGCTCACCCTGGGCCTCACACTTTCTGCAACAATCTCAGTTTCTGTCTTAGCATTCTCCACTAAACCAGAACTCATCACACTTCATTTTAAATGCTATTTATATGTGTGTATCATGTAAGACCACAAACCCTTTGACAGAAGGATCATGTTTATCACTGTTGCCCAAGGCTTGGTGTCTTAGGTGGAACAAAGCACCTTCGTGCCATTATTAGTCACCATGAAGCTTCCGTTTGGAATCTAGAACCCACCAAATCTTGAACAAATCACAAATACTGAGAGATGTTAACATTCCATTGGGTGGTGATGTCAAAAAGAGAGTGAAAACAGGGAGGGGCAGTTTAATTTAACAAAACACTTTCCAGTGTGATAAGTGGCTGCAAAAATGTAAATAACACTCGGTGCAAAATGACCCTTGTACGTTTTTCTTAATCACCTTTTCTCACTAAATATGCTTCTTTTTAATACCAGAAATGATTAAATCTAGGAGATTTTCTTAGGATTATTTGGTCTATTGTCTCATGACCCAGATGGAAGGTTTGTTTTGCCATAATATTTCCAGTTTGCTTTGAAAAATACTTTATTCAGTCAATGAATGATTTGACAATGTATTTGACAACCCACCTTGGGTTAAGACCGTTTATTTCTGGGCTTTGCTAGTTTTCTCCATCAGGTCATTTATTAGGGGTCTCTAATTTGGGCAGTGACTTTTTTTTTTCTTAAACCACATTGTCAAATTCACATTATCATTATCACCACAAACTCTTTTTGTCCAGACTCTTTGAGAAACACTATTGCCTGAGGCTAAGAGCAAGTTGACTGTCTTTCCCAAAGGAAAACACCAGAAAAATCATTTATCACTTCATCCTCTTCCTTATCAAGGATTTCTTCTCACAGACTGAGGCTTGTCCCTGAGGCTCTTTGGAAATTGACAGTTCAGGAAGAATCAATGGGGAGCTGCATTTTTGATGGAAGAACCATTCAAAAATTCTATGGCATTCTTCCCATGACCTTTTCTGAAGACAGATAAATAGCCTTCCAAAGGTTGCATTTTATTTTATGTTCAAAAAAACCCAGCCAGTCAAGGTTTATTAGAAACAACCGAGTTACATTCAGTTCTTTCCCAATATGAAAAAAATAAATAAAGGGGAGGAAAATATAGTGCAACTTAGAGACATCTTCTGGAAGAGGAAGAGAGACTTACAAAGAGAGAAACTTAGTACCACAGGAGTCTGAACCACAGAATGCAAGACTGCACAGAAGCTCTCCATTTCCTTAAAGATGATTTATTTTATTTATTTAATTTTTTTACTTAAAGATGATTTCTAACCTGGCACCCCACCCTGCTAGCAATTTTGTACTTGATACATCTAATTTATGTATCGCCCCACTTGTGCAAACCTAACACTGTGCAGTTATCCATAGGGATGTCTCTAATTTCATGGCCCATGCTATGTTATGGAGGAAAAAAAATAAATACATCGAAACAACAACACACCGACAAGATGAAACATGGCCTTAGAAAAGTCTCAGTATTTAAATTTAGTGAAGCCTGAGCAAATGTGAGGAATGGTGATAGCATAGGAGTCAGAAAGTACTTCATATAGTTTCTTATAGGATTTGAGTATGGGAACGGAAAGGAGCATCTTGAAGAATTTAAATAATGATACAGAAAACAGGTAAAAACAATAGAGTGAATGAAGCCACAGCCTGTGGCCAGTGATAGAAAAAATGCTTTTGAAGAGTCAGGAAAAAGGAGATGTGCTACAATGAGGAAAACGCTGGACTGTGGGTGAATTACATTCCCAACTCCTGCCCATAGTCTGTCAAAATTAATATATCTTGAAATGTTTAAACTACAATTTTATTTAGCTGAATTTCTGTTGTGTTGTGTTGGGCCGTGTTTTCTAGGGTTTAGGTAAGCTGGAAAAAGAGATCCCCAGTGACGTGCACCGCAGTGAAATTTCACATATGGATTTGTCACATATATTAATGCCGTTAACCAAAGTCGTAATAGATCCCGTGTGTTGAGTGTTTACTGTGACATCCACATCACAGGCCATACCTTCTTAATTCCCTTAACAATTGTCGGGTGACTGAATTGTTATTTTGTCCATTTGATAATGTCAGACAGTGATTACAGCGATGACTGCAAGAGGTTTTAGGAACTCTTCAGGAGACAATTTGATAACGCAGCATCTCAGGCTCCTATGTTGAGAGATTTGTTATCAGTGTCTTTCATGTCACCCATTGTTGTCTTCCTAGATTGGCCAGCAAAGCACCAGCCAATTTCAAGATGAGGAAATAGAGAATTAGACTCTTCTGTTAAAAACAGTCTCCATGAAAAAATTTCATGCAAATTATTTACAAGAAGTAATAAAAGCTGTGACAAAAACCAGCCACTTTGACATAAGAGACACTGGCTATGTGTACAAAATTCTGTAACTCAACAACAACAAAAAAAGCAGCAAGCTTTCCAAGAATGAGCTAGAACCCTTAATGTAAAATATCTTCAGTAAAAATCCAAAGAAGGACAAGAAATACTTTTTCAATTGTGACACAGGCAAATAAAAATCTCTAGAAAGCTCAGAGGGGCTTCACTGTATTTGTGATGAGTTAGTCAAATAGTATAAATGGGGGGAAAATTCTCTGAATATAGCTGTTCATTTTTTTTTTATGTTTTCTCTGAGTCACTAAAGTGAAAACCATTTTGGAAAATGAAAATAGTTCTTAGAATTTCAGGTAGATTTTGCAAATTTTAAATCATCACTTTCTATCTTCCTTATCATGAAGTCCTCATTGAACGCAGATTATGGGCTTGGCAGTGAGTAAAGGAAGGAAAAATAAGACAAAAGGAACCATGCTCAAAGGACTCCAACCTAATAAAAAGGCAAGTTTGCAGTGGACGAGGGATAGACAACATGACAATATGAGAAGTTATTCGTCATGGGAGAAGATTAACACGTGCCTTATAGACTGTCAGCCCGTTCCCATTTTCCTGTGTTTAAGTTTGGAGACATATTATTTGATTCTTTTTCTATAAATGTGATTACAAATAAGACATTTAACAATACTTAAATTTTACAAGATTGTAAAGGTAAGAATACCTGGAAAGAATAGTATTTCTTCCATAGAGGTACAATAGGAGAAGAAGAGATCAAGGTCCTAGTAGGAGACTTTAATGTATGATACCAGCCATGGGTTAGAATGTTGTCCAAGGATCTTTAGGAAAAGCGTGAACTCTTAGTTATTATTTAGAGAGATTCATAATTCCATCACATTGTTCACATAAAATACATCTGTCAAGAGACTGGTAGAAGTAGGAAAGAGGAAAATACGAGAGAGAAAAAGAACCAGAACCCAACTAGTCCTCAGCTAAGAGAAGGATCAGGTCAGGGCTGTGGGTTTAGAGCAGGGTGGTCACTGGGTCTCCTGAGTAATGTCTGGTCAACATCTATTTAGAGAACCATCTGCAGCAGGAGGATCGTGGTAGCATTAATCAGTCTGTCCCCAGCTCAAAGACCTTGTGTTGTTAATCAGGCGCCTCCCTGGGGATCTCACCTCCCACTTCAAGTGTCTTGGGATATTCCTCCCGGCCCTATCGAATGTTCTCTTTCCGGGGAGCTCCAGTGAGTGTGGTGTTTTCTTCTTACTGCATTCCCAGGGCTGATTTGCGGCCCCAGTCTTTTCTCGCCCCTTTTTATTGGTTCCCCAGGGAGCTACCCTGCTGCAGCATCCCTGAATCCATCATTTTATCTAGCTCTGTTCTAGACAAAAATTTTATGTTTCGGAGGAGCATTTTCCAAAACATACTCGGTACGCTAGTTTTATAAAAGCTCATACGTCCTCCCTTTCCAACAAACAGAGGAGTTTTGAATAGTTGCATACCTGTTCACAATGTATATTAATATGTCCAAGAGTCTGAGAACTCCTTGAGTAGAAACATACTCTGTATCTTAATTCATTCCTGATTTTTAACACAGTGATAGGACCATGGCATCATTTTGGCAAGCATACTTCAGCATGTGCTAAAGATTATAATCTGGGAAATGCTGAGCTACCATTCACAAATCCTCCTGAGAAATACATAGAAGTTCTACAGACTGGCAAGGCCGTCTTCAGAATTACAAAAATTTTGTGATATCAAAAGAGTAGCGAAATACTCAGATTCCTTCTGTCCTTCTGTGCTCTGCTTTCCAGATGTTAATGTGTTTGGATACCATGCACAATCAGCACAGAATACATCGGAAGTTGCGTCTCCAGAGGAGTGATGCAGAGACCTGATCGGGTCACTTAAACTCTTGGGGGGGTTACAAAATGGAAACATTGGGGAACCCCAGCAGGCTGAGAGAAAAGACTGTGAGAAAAAAATAGGATGTCTTTCATCAGTGAAGTGACCATGAAGGTGGGTTTTCTTGTGGCATAAGATAAACTGCATGCCCTCCCTGGGTCTGTGCACACTGAGAGGGTCACAGCCAAGAGCCAAGTAAAGACTGAGTTTGGTCCCGCTTCATCGAGTGTGAGTGCCTGTGTGTGTCCCTCAGGTGAAGTCCGTTGGGGGAAGATGATGAAAAACAAAGCAGGATCAGTTCAGAGGGGAAACTACTATGTGCCTCGTTGAGTTTCCTGAAACGCCACCAGAGGGGTTAAGTTCTGTTTCATGGGACGATGACTAATCGCCGTGTGTCACCAGGGAGCAAAACACAGTTTTATCCTCATTGTGGTCTTTTTTGCTTTGGAATGATAGGATATGCCGGGAGATTTCTGGGGGGAAGTTAGAGGTCCGTAAAAATGCCCATTAGCTCTCTGAGAACATGGAAAACCACATCCTAGAATTCACTTGTAAGCACTCCCCACAAATCATATGATTATCCTGTAAAATAGCTCTACCAATGGACGTTGTCAGGAATGGGTATTTAGTGTACAGTGTTCTGTGTTGAGTATTTATGGCATTTTATCCTTCAGACCATGACATCCTTTGGAATTCAGTGGGTCTCGCTCTGTGTTCCTTTGCAAAGCTCTTCGGTGCATGCATAGCGATACTTCTGAGCACTTAATACGCGCTCTTGTAGTGCAGTCTATGTGTCCTTCATGAGGCTCTGTGAAGGGCATCACTGTAACCATCATCATGATCTTATGGATCAGACAGCTTGTCTTGACCAAGCTAATGCTGTCTCCAGGCCAAGGATTCTTCATGACTGCTCTGTGGCTCTTTTCCTGTCTTGTAAAATATATCCTGAAGAAAAAATTACATAACTCTCCTGTGTCTGGACTCTGATAGAATTTTCATTACTTGCCTGGGTTTTGCACAAAACATCTCCCCAACCAAGTCCCAGATTATTAACAGTGAACATTAGCCCATGTCTAATTTGTTTAATAATTATGTCTAATGTTGTTAATAATAAAACACATCATCAGACATTTGGAAAATCATTCATAATAGAAAAAAGAAAAAGGGAGAAAGAAGAGAGCAGTGTTTTATCATGGCCAGTTTGAAACAGCTTGTTTTTTGTTGCTTTTTTTTGTCATCTCCATTACAGTTCCAATTACTGAGATATTTAAAAGGCCAGCTTAAGAAAAGGCAACATACTGAAAAGAAAGCAAAGAAAAAATGTTTGGGCCTGAGTAAACAGTATTCCTCTGCAAATTGGTGTCAACAGTCATTAAACCTTCATATGAAAACAGCAAAGAGAAACTTATAGTTCACTTTGGTTTCAGAACTTGCTAAAGCAAGGACACAGAACTGCTTTGCTCTGAGTTTTAAACATTTTAGTTTCTCTTGTTTTTCGTGGTGTTTTGCATAAAATACTGTTAAGGACATTGAATGGCAAACAGAAATTACCCCATTGTCTGAAGGAGGCCATCCAGCATGAGGGTTAAGGCTGGGCTTTGCGGAGTGAGCTGGGATGGTATACCTGCCCAAACACACATCACTTGTCTGCTGATGCATGAGATTTTCATCAACCTCAGCTGTGCTGCCCAGGCCCGCTCTGAAGACGCAGAAGAACGCCCATGAAGGATGGCGCCCGGAGGCTGGCTCACCGAGGGTCCCTTGTGAGATGAGTGAGTAGGGCCCCTCCGGTTAGTGCAAGCACTAGTACTATGAGTGAATAACATGGCACATTTCCAAGTGTTTGCTAGTTAGAAGATCCGTGACTATCCACTTCTTCTTCATACAGTCATTTCAACTTTGTACCAACGGAAGTGAATTTGACTTAAGATTTTTGTTCCTAAAAATGCATACATTTTTAGAATTGCACGTTTCAGAAATAGAGAACAAGAGAACAAAACCTACACATGCCATCCACTGTCGCTCCATCCTACTTGTCTATGTCTCTTCTAATGAGTGGGACATTCCTTGACACTAGGGTTTAAAAAGTTTTCTTCTCTCTTCCCTAGTCAGGTTCCTTTCCTATGATAAATCATGTTACTTTTCCCCACAGAGCCGTCTTCTTGGTGGGCTTAGCTCTGTTGTGTTTTCTCTGCCTGACACTTCGACACTCACCTTGAGAAAGAATTTCAGGCAGCTAGCCAAATCACACGCCCTTTGTCTATGTCAATATTTATGCTACCTCTCCTCTGACTCTCCTCAAGTTTGTCTCCCTCAGAATTAATTATTAAGTTCTCAAAGGGATGTTTCCTTTGATAAGATTGTTTTTTATATAAAACTGCAGGCTTTTTAATTTAGAAAAAAATCACACATTCAGAAAATATTTAAAAAGTCCATATTAGAAAAGAAAAAAATTTATGCTCAATTTCTGCCTCACTACATGTGACAATTATTTCGTTTTTGTTTTTTTTTTCAGGTGCCAGGTCTGCTCAGTAACCGTGATATGTCACCCCCTCCCCCCCCCCCCCCCCCCCCGTGCTTACTCACCCAGTGGGGGCTCTGATCTCCAGCTCCCAATGCTGGTGTGAGGATCGAACGAGGCCCTCCCTGCAGAGCGGTTAACACACTATTGTTGATGTCATCATTTCTCTCCTTTATTTGCACTAGTTCCCCCTGATTTGCACCCACAATTTACAGAGTACCCTGTCGGACACGGGTGCGGGGGCAAAGATGGTGAACGAATCCTTGTGTGTTCTGAAGTGCAGCCTACGTGGGGATCATCACTGACCAACCAGCTGGGGCATTCCAACCTACTTATTATTCAGTATCACTTCCAAATCTGTTGGATGAGTCTCTTCAGACTCATCTTCCATGTGAAAAAGTGTGCTTCTCTTTCCCATGTAGGATGAAGAGCTGTGTCCACCGGGGAGTCAACAATTTGATGGATTCATCCACCTTGCTACTGACTGATCTACATTCCAAGAGTCAAAAACATGGGACACGTCAAGGGGAATTTATACCATGTGTAAATTCTTATCACATGGAAACAATCTGGGTTTACAAAAGACCTAACCACTTCTGCACTGAACGTGAGATGTAGAAACCAGAAGAATGCCGTTCATATCCAAACAAATGACTGAAACCTTGGGGATGAGTCTCTTTACTAAGTGTCCTGGGTCAGCACATAGAGAACCATTTTAATAGACTCCTGGTGCTGTCGGTCCATGTCTAGTTTTCACAGGCTGGTGCTGTTCTGGGTTCACCTTCATCACAGAATCGTGGGTGGTTAAATCCCCAGTTAATGCTTAGTTAGCCAAACTTCCTGCTTAGGCATTAATGTTCTTTACAAGTCAATACTGAGGTCCTATCCACTCTGTCATCCTTGTGTCTCCATGTCTCTATCTTTTTGGAATGATTAAATTCCCAAAGGAACTTAATACATTGATTTCATGCCCAGTGTAATTCACCTATGAATCACAATGCAAAAATCCAGCAGGTGTAGAGATCCAAGACTACACAAACTGATAGATGGGAAGAGAGATCCCCTGCATGGGTGAATATTTCAGAAGCAAAATAAATGCATGGGAAAGCTAAATGTAACATGACGTACAAATTTCTGAATTTCTGGCCACAGTTAGTGAGAGGAATTAAAGGCTGTGATGTTTGGCTCAAAAAATCCTAGGCTGATTTTTCTTTGTGATAGATGACGCTGTGTTAATGACGAAATGACGAAGCATCGCTTTGAGCATGCTGCGAACTTCCCAACTGTCTCCCAGCTACTTCTGTTTTATCCTCACAAAAGCATATGAGACAAATACATAACTCAGGAAGCTTAACCCTTTTGAACAGACCTCAGGTATATGGATCAGGCTTGAGCCAAATTTATGTCAGAGCAAGCTAAGCAAACGGATTGTCCGTGGCTAATTGCCTCTGGAATATGGATCATAAAAATGCAATAAAGGAGGAATCAAAATCAACACACATAAAAAAGCTCAAAAAACATGAAGCCATTTGGTTTTTGAAGGACAGAATTATTTGATATAAGCAGTGTTTTGTTGCACTGGTGAAAACCCCTCCTGGCTTCTGCCCTCAGAATTTGACAGAACAGCTCTTGCAAAGGTCACTGGTTATCTCCGTGTCACCAAATGAAAAAGGCATTTTCTCTTCCTCCTTTTTTTTTTTAATTTCTAGCAACATTTGGTGCAATAGACTGACTACTTCCTACTTCCTGAAACACTTTATCCCATCTTTCTGATTTTTCTTGTACCATGCTGGAGGATGTGTCTTAGACCTCTTTGCTGGGTCCTCTTTTCTACAGAAATCTTGAATGTTGCCTTTCCACTAAGTTCCTATCCAGGTTGATGGCTTCAATTGCCGTCTGGTTGCTAATGCCTTTCCATTTGAGATTTCTGGCTTAGGCTCCTGTATTCAAGTGTTTATTAGACATTGCCACTTGGATGTTTCAAAGCATCTTTAATTCAACATGTCACAAATGGGACTCTGGCTTCTCTTTCTCCCCCCTTGAATGCACCGTTGTGCCCAGTAGTGTCCCCCTTGAAAAGTCCATAGCTCAGTGAAGGGCTCCTTCATCTACCTATCTTCACCAGATGTTTGGGAGAACCTTGACACTTATCAAAATGGCAGAGCATGGCTGTTTCTCCAAACATCCCCAGAAAGACCTGTGATCAATCAACAGGACAACTGTACATTGGGGAATGGAAACAATCCAGATTTTCTAGGGATTATAAAATAATCTATCTGACAGGATGTTAATCCCTAGAGACACAAAATATCATGATGGTCTGTTGGCCAAAGAAAAGCGGGTGATAGACAGGCGGCATGAATCTATTTCACAGAGGGTCCAGGTAGGCTATGAGCTTATCTGTGGCTATTTACAAAGTCTTGGAGACTATAAATATACTTAACAACCATCAGAATCTTCACAGATGTCTTGCTATTGGAGCAAGCACTATTATGGTAGCAAGGACCCAAATGGAAATTCCTGGAAAGGCCCTCATCTTCAAAATAGTAAACGGAATGACACAGGAGAGTAATGGAGATTTGTGTCTCCATCAAGATGTCAAGATGCAGAAGTGGGGATTCCTATCACACCCTCCTCCAACTCACTCCTTTGGCTGGTAGAAAAGCCAGATGGATCTTGCAGAATGACTTGGATTATCACAAACTTAATCAGTAGTGATAACAATCACAGCTGCTGTACCAGATGTAGTATGTTCACTGGAATAAATCAACACAGCCTCTGGCTGCTAATACATACCATGCACCCATTGATTGGGTAAACTTTCTTTGCAATGCCCATCAGTAAAGATAACCAGAGGGAGTTTGCCTTCACCTGCCAGGGAAGCCATAAACCGTTATTGCCATAGCACAGGGCTATGCCCAACCTCCTGCTTTTTGGCACAGTTCTGGAGGAGCCTTGACTATCCCATATATTCTTATCACACTGGTCTATTATATCAGTAACTTCATGTTAAATGGACGTCAGAGACAGTGTTTACAAGCAACCTAATTGGCGACATGAGGGGATAATCACTCTGGATCTCCAGATGTCTGCCAGGCTGGGGAGTTCCTCGGGGTCCACTTGTCTCACATGTAAAGATGTTTCCCCCAAAGTAAGAGGCCAGTTTCAGGGCATAGCCCTTAGAGGGTCTCTCTGGATTCTGGCACAACATAGATCATGTTGATTTTGCTGCTCTGCCTCCAGGTAGCCTTCAATTTCTAAGCTCTGAAAGGAATCTGGAGTAGGAGAAGGCTGTGCAAAGAGTTGAGGTATGGTGAAAACTGTCTTGCTACTTGGACCTTAATCCCTAGTAGACCAGCTGGTACCTAGAAGTGTCTGTGGTAGAGGGAGATGATGCCTTCGGGAGGTTCTGGAAAGCTCTGGTAGCAGACTGACACACAGGCCTAGGGGTTTTGAGTAAGACCACGCCTACTCCTGATCACAATATTCTACATTTGAAAAGCTGCTCCTGGTTTGCTCCTAGACCCAGGTAGAGACTGAAAATCTGACCTGGGGATATCAGTAACTATGTTGCTATGCTATGACATAACTTGTCAAAATTGGGGTTTATACAAAGCATTGGGTCATAAAAGTTCATTTTGAATGTGCACAGCAGCATTTTGTTATAACATGGAAATTGTATATGCAGGACTGGCCATGAGCAGGTGTACCGGGCACAAATAAATTGCTCAGGATTGACTCCCACAGGCCTTGTTCCTGTGGCCTTGCTGCCTTTCCCTCAGCACATATTAAGAGGCCTCCTAAGGAGTTCCCTATGATGAGTTAACGGAGGAGGGAAAGGGTTTACCTGGCTTACAGGTAGGCCATCACGGCACATCCGCGCCAGCTAAGAGTTGGCTGCTATATGCCAGCCCCTTCGGGATGGTCAAGGAAGTTAGGGCACACACCTCCAGCTGTCTGCTGGTTGTCCAGTTCCTGGAAGGGGGGATGGCCTGATGTTCAGATCTGATTCTTGGACAGTGGCTACTTGGAAGATTGGTGACCAGGAGGCCAGGGAAGAGGAGTGAGGAAGGACCATTCAGAGCGGTGACAGAGAATGAAGATCCCATGTCTTGTAAGAGATATGCCAAGTAGAGGACACTCATTTCCCAGGAAGCCCTCAGTGGACCAAGTGGCCTCTTGTGTGACAGAAGACTGCCTTTTCCTGCAGGTGCTCCAAGTTACCCTGGACACCTTGCACAAGTGTCCCAGCAGCAACAGTGTGGTTCTTGTGTGAGACGAACAACATGGGCTCCCTTGCACCAAGCCCAGTGTGGCTTCAACCACTTCTGAGGGGGCCCAACCTGCCAACACAAGAGGCCAATGTTGAATGCTTGATATGGCCTTTCTCAGGGGGGAGACTTGGCCACATATTGGATGTTATATTAGAACTGTTTCATTACAGAGGGGGCTGTGATTTGTCCTCAAAAACCTTCCAAATACTCATCTGCCAACCCTACCCGTAAAATTTGTGCCAACATCATTTGTGGACTTATGGAATGCCTTAACTCATGAGCATGTCACCACAGAGACCATTGCCTGAGACTTAGGAACTCCTATGTTGACAAAGGAACTTTGGCCTCCTTACTGCTCAGAAGCAGCTGGTGTGATACCATGGTAAGTTCGATGAATGCTAAATTATGGCACCGATTAGGAGGGAACACCCTGCAAGGTTAAGACACTGTCCTTCAACGCATAGTATAAGCCTTTACACCAGGGCCAACGTATGGTATTCTGTTCCCCAGCAGCCAAACTCCGTGGGTCCAGGAGCCAAGGGGCGGGAGCAGGAATCCTGTCTCACTGTCACATCTTATTACCCAATTTCAGACATTTGCCTCACATCTCCGCAGTCTTGGGTTTCCTGTATCTGGAGACCCAGCATCCAAGGGAGGAATGCTTTTGGGAACACTGCCATGGTTTTGTTGAGTGACAAGCTAAGGCTGCCTCTTAGCCTTTGAGGCACAGAAGGAGGAACACAGGAGGTCACTGTACTACTCGGTATGGTTCACCTCAGTCACTAAGGGAAAGTTGGGTTGATTTCACACGATGACAGCTGGGAGGTTGTGAAACCCCCAGGTTCACTGAGCTGACACCCTCTGCTGCTGTCTCATCATCAGGGTCAATGGGAAACAATAGGAACTGAACAAATGCATGTCCACTAGTGACTGACACCCTTTATTGATAGGACTTAAGAAAAAACAAATAAACAAGCAAAACATTTTGTGAGCCAACACGCCATGCCAGCTGAAGATAAGAGGGAAGGTGGGATGGTGAATTTAGGCTGTGCAAGGGAGGCTCTGTAGCGTCTCTGCTGTATATTTATCCTTTCTTCCCTCCCCCATGCCTTCCCCCGCCCCCACACTACTTTTCACAAAGGACTCTGGATACGGATAATATTATCATTTTGGTTCTTAGTGGAAGCTTGATTAAACGGACATCCTTTTATGAGGAGACAGTGGTTTGATGGGAAATGAGTTTCCTTTTGTTGGGTGTGTGAAATTTTCCATCGAAAAGAAGGACAGGTTGTACATTAAGTGGTAAAAAGGGCGGATCATGCTGGTGAGTGTCTTCATGTCCCTCCAAAGCATGTCCTGTCTGTGCTCTGTGACACTCACCTCCATGGACTGTATCGCCTGGTGTTTTTGGCCTCCTTAATCAATACAGCCATGGAGAGGCATGGAAGGAAAGAGGGTGGGGGTTTCCTCCTGTTCCCTTGCTGCTGGCCCAGGGCCTTGGCCATGTTTGCGCACTTTTAGCCCCAGCTCTCTACAGAGACACTCCTGCATGGAAGTGGCCATCAGTGGGTCTGGCAAAACCCACTTCAGGGCAGGGCTCATAACTACCATTGCTTGTTTTCATGACTTCACTGTTGGTTTTCTCAACACTCTCTATACTGTTGTAAATATCCTTGTTATTAATGTCCTCAATTAATCCTCGTTAATGTGCCATCTGTTTCCTGCCAGGACACTGGCAGATACACTTCACAAATAGCTCTTAAATATGTCTACTTTTCTCCATCTCTACCTGTATCGGTGAGCTTGGGTTGCTACGAGATACCACAGCCCGGGTGGCTTACACCATGATGACGTACATCTCATGGTTTTAGAGGCTGGACACCCCAGATCAAGGTGCTGGCAGATTCGGTTCCCAGTGACAGCTCAATTCCTGGCTTGTAGACAGTCACCTTCTCACTGTCCCCGCATGATGGAGAGAGTGAGTTCTGGTCTCTCCTTCGCTTCCTATAAGGACACTATTTCCATCACAGGGCTCCACCCTCATGGCCTCATCTGAACCGATCATCTCCCAATGGTTTCACCTCAAAATACCATCACATTGGGGATTAGGCTTCAGCACACAAGTTTTGGGGGACACAGACATTCAGTCCATAACAGTACTGTTACCAACTTACCCCTACATTACCCTCAACTCTAGTCCTACTACTGCTGCGAAAGACACATTCTACTCTTACCACCTTCCCACTCCGAGCGTGTGTGGTAGATGCTTAGTGTCCCCAAAGCATCACTTCTCCAGGGGTACCGTCAGAAGTCCTTGCAGTGACGCCAGTAGGATGTGCAGAGTATGTGTCCCACCTCATCGGCTTTGCTCTGACCAGCGGAAAGCTAGAGGCTGGAATGCTTGAGGAGATGCTAAATGTGCTCCTTTGATTCGATCTGGTCAAATTCACTTCTGCCATCTAATGAGAGGAACCAGCCCTGGAGGGCTATAGAATAAGAGCTCCGTGAAAGAAGAAGACCGGAAACCACCCTACAGCCTGGGGGCACGTTGAGCCCGTTGTAGCCAAGCCCATCAGATATACTGGCTTTTAAAAGTGGGTAGCTGAAAGTTACCTAATTTCCATCAATCTAGGAGTATTTAAATAATCTATTAACCTATGTATAATAGTCACAGACTTTATACAACTCACAGATGATTGTAATGACTATATAATAACCTGAGATCCACTGAAAAGTACACCATTAAGGGGAACAGGTTATAAATTGTATACATAATACATAAGAGGCCACACATAGAAGAAAGGTTGGAAAGAAAAAAATGTTAATAAGCATTGCATTTTTGAAGAACAAGTATTTCACAATTTCTTCATATTTGAGGCAACTTAATGGAGCAGAAAGAGCAAAGGTTTGGAAATCACGCAGTCCTGAACTTGAATCCCCACTTAGCTCTATGATGTCAGATGTTATTGAGCTTCTCTGAGCTTCTGTGTTCTTATCTGCTTCCTTATCTTTATCTTGTTTATCTCAAAAACCTATTGAGTGGATAGATGAGAAAAATGTTTGTAAATCACCTGCAGCTAGATGTTCTCTCTTTTCTTCTTCTTCTTATCACTTGTTGTTATTTATAAAGAAAAAAATAAAGGAAAGGAAAGGAAGGAAGGAGGGAAAGAAGGATGGAGGGAGAGGAGGGAGGAAGGAGTTTCTTCGAATGAAGTAAATCACTGTCTTTCTGAGAAGGAGTTACCAAATGAACACCATTACAAAGATATACCTTCTCTCTAAGCAATAATAAAAATACAGATTCTCTTTTGGATTGGAATGTGTTGTAGTGACAGCCAGTAATCTATATTTTTTAAAAGTTCCACAGGAATTGTGACTAGCCATTAACTTTGGGCATCACTGATGTAAACTCTGGAAGAACTAGCGTCATCTCGTGGGGAGTGTCAAGGCAGACTGAATGGTGGGTCCTGGGCGTTGGCTGGAGTGTATGGGTCTGCTTGTCATGCTTAAAGGTAGTTCTGGTTTCTGAGAAATGTCTGAGAAATGAGGGCAGTCTTTTCCATATGTCCATTTGTGAAAATGAAGACAAGAGGACAAGGAAGAGTAAATTAAGAATGCATTTGAAAGGCTCTGATCCCCATCCTGTCCTGTTTAAGGAACAAACCCAACAAAGCAGATGGGTCGAGTTGGGTTTTTATCCTGGCAGCTGCCTCCTCGTCTTCATTTCCTGGGCTCTGGGTGTAGACAGGACAGGATGTCATTGCACTATGTAACCTATCAACCAGATGTTTCATGATGGAGTTTTCTGATGTAGAAAGCTTCAGGGACCACGGGGCAAAATGTTAAATGAATTCTGGGTAAGGATATCTGACCCAAAGCAAGTGTGTTTGTGATCAGGAGTGGATCTGCCAATACCATTCTGCATCTAGGTAGAGCATGCTGGTTGTAGGGAATCGTGAAGTCCATTTGCCGGTGAGCACTCCAGAATATTTGCAATCGCCGGGGAAGGAAATGAGTGGCTAGTCCCAGCTGCCCTCGGAGGGACCCCCATTCGTCAGGCAGGTTGGATGAAGTAGTAGGCACAGCTCTGGACTGTGTCTGCGAACGGGGAGTTAGGAAGCAGGCATGCCGGAACACAGCCCCCAGCACAAAGCGGGCACGGGATGAAAATGTGGGTGATTCCCAGAGCAAAGGTATAAATCGCCAGCGAGCCAGAGACAGACTTTGTAAACAACAGATCTGGGGGATTTTAGACTCTGAATTTGTTTAGCCCCACGAGTCCTTATCTGTTGGAAATGGTCAGAATTGTTACAACTGGATAAAAGACATGTAGAATGTTGCATGTGATTTGAACCATTTGAATAATTGTGCAAAGCCCCAGTGCTTCATATTTAATGTACTTCCTATTTGGTAAGTCTGTTACATGGGAACATAATTGTAAAGCAAAGAACTTGTCTCCTGATTCCTCAAACTAAAATCACAGAAACACTGTGTCTGACATTATGGCTTAAATAATACAATAAGTACCTGAGAAATGTGATTAACTTATTAACTGTGTGCTAGAGGTCACAAAGATCATCAGATTCCTGATCACTAAAAATGTGGAGGCTGCCTTTACTTGACTATTTTAAGAATGAAAATCACGAAAAGGAAAGTCAGTGGTTTGAGGTAATAATGAAATCTTGAGAGAGATTTATCTCCTAAGCCTTAGTCACCTTCTACAGTTCCCATCACTTGTGGAGAAACCGAAAGTATTCTGATCTTTCAGCACCTCCTCCAAGCTACAATTTCTGTTCAGGAGGCTGCTTTCTAAGTGAGACAAAGCCTTTTTATTCATCATCTGAGGGAATTATCGGTCTCCTTGGCTTGTTTTGCAACTCCCTTGAACACAAAAGTTGCTATGACATTTCTTATCACCCCCGCCCCTTGTGAATATTTATCTTCGGTTTTAAGAAACATCGAAACCTCCCTGTAGAATATTCTGACCTCACCACGCCTTTCGAAGCAGAGGCTTGAATCACGACTAAGGGTTGGCCACCTTTCATTTCCACGCCCTTCGTTTGTTTTCTGTCTTCTCAGCTGAAAGTAAGCTTTATTAATTACGTAGAACATTACCCTCGGGTATAAATACACAGGCAACTTGGACCCAAAGTCTGACTGAGAAGAATGGGGAGCGGACATCAGCTAGAGCAAGTGGCCTTCAAGCATCCATTAGGCCGCGTCTACCCAGGGCAGCGAAGCGTCCACGCGTTTGTCTGAGGACTGGAGACTGAGGAAGGGAGAGCTTTTGGGCTGTTGTTCTTGATGGTCTAGAAAATTACCTGACTCTATTTTTTCATTGTAGGCAAGTTACTTGAGTTTGGGGGGAAAGTAAAGTATTGCTGATAAATGTTACTGCTGAATGTCACTACATTTTTGTCTTTGGTGACCAGAATGGTCAAGTACCAAGTTGCCCCAAGTGTGTTACCATTACTTCTTTCTACTTTGATGAAACCACATACCACACCTGCCTGCAGTACCCGCAGGGTAGACCATCTGTTCTCCTATGGGCCTGAGTCACTTGTCTCTGTGGTCTCCACGCTAACCTGCACGGAAGCGTGTGTATTCTATTAGGGGGAGCTGCATGACGTTGGAAAGAGGAGCCTTGTGTTCGAATATGGACTCTGCCACAATCTGCTGGGTGCCCCTAACAAATCACCCTATACAGCTCACCCACTTTTTTTTTTTTTGGTAGAATAGGATGATGGGGTACATGAGTTCTGATCTCCATCCATTCCTCTCTTCATCCTGTCCTCATGGAGTTTTTGAGATGAAATGAAGCAGCATGTACAAAGCATTTTTGGTAGCCCTTCTGACGTGCAGAGAGCTATCGTCTTTGTCCTTCTAAGATGCACACGAATTGTGGATTTTTGTTGTCCTATGCATTTCAATTGTAAGGTATGGGATTTAGCTAAGCTACATAATCATGTGCCCTTATGTGTGCAGAGATTGAGCTATTTACTCTGCTTTTGCGGTTACTGGTCCAGCAGTGGAGGCGGGGGGGTACTTAGGTAACAGGAAGTGCAAATGGGCAAAGAAAGGCGTTGACACCCAGCATTCCACCTGATGACACATTCACTTTATCTTCTGCCTGAGAACTGTTTTCTTTCCTTAGAAATCATTTAACTCAGGCAGGAGAAGCAAGTCTGGCCTTATTTGCAAATTATATGGCCTATTCCTCTTTATTTTGCCTCGGATACTATTCACATTATATCGTTGTACTTTGGTACAGAGGCAGATATTGAAATATTTGTAACAGGAGCATCTTCACAGGTGTGCAGTGCCCTTCATTGATTCCAGTTGGATGAATGAATAACCGAAGGCATTGTTGATCAACATTTTAGTTCCTCTTTAAATGACGATAAATCAGAGTTCAGAATTCTTATTTTCACCCATGACTTTATTTAATAAGAACTAATTTTTAGGTGTCTATTTTCTGAGTAAGGGACTTTCTCTGCTTCACAGTGTTAACAATGAAGACACTTGTGTTTTGGTCATCCCAAACATATATTTTCTGTATATAAATTTTATCTTCACGAGCTTAACCTACTTCTAAAGCAAGGGCACTTTTATCCTGTGCTTCAGAGTTCTTTAAGAGCAGCTTTGGGAATAAGATATGAAAATGCACTGGGGCTCGAAGTCTGGATTTCTGCCCTGGACCCAATGCTTATCCTATCTGTTCTAAGAAAAATTACCCTCCTACCCATAATTTTTTGGGAATCAAATAAAAAAAATGTGTGAATGCTTTGAAAACTGTGAGGAACTGCCTAGTTATAAATCTTCATTTGCAAATAAAATTCACTGCAGAGGGGAGATTCACCAGTTGCATGCCGTAGGTACAGAGTTCGGTTTCCAAAAGTGAATGTGGCCCTGCAACTGAGTTTTGTATTCCTGTTATGAAACTGTGTTATAAACCTGTAGTGTATTTATTCCAGACATTTAATTTGTTATGAGATAATTGACAGAACAAGTATATTCCAAAGGCACCATTAATAAAGTATTTCTGGAACAACAGAGCAACTATTCTCAATTTTTTTTAAATGTGCAAATTCTTTACTAGAGTTCTATTTAAGTCTATCCAGTGATATCCTAATGACATGCCAAGAAGGAGTGATCTCTATTCCACTCAAGGGCCTCAGTATCGATGACATCTATTCCCACTTCTGGCTAATAGGAAGGTGTCAACAAAATTGAATTCCAGTGGGCTTTCAGGTTAGCTACAAAAAAAGCCTTGTACACAAACCATAATACTTGAGTGACCATTTATTCAACAAATATTGGCTGTTGGGTATATTCCAGACTGAATTTAGGACCTAGAGATTCAAAAATAACATCCACACAGCCTTTGCCTTCCAGGAAAACTCTGTCTCCTGGGGAAGAGTGGATGAATAACATATAAACAAGCAAGAATGACACCATGCAGCAGACATTACAATTAGGATGTGGAGAGAGGGGTGTGTGTGGGAACAGTGAGGACAGTGTTGCTCATGCTCTTGAGTCTTTTTTATTTAAATATTTTATTTATTTGAGAGAGAGAAAGCGAGAGACAGGGCACAAGCGGAGAGGGAGGAGTAGAGAGAGAGGGAGAAGCAGACTCTCTGCTGAGCAGGGAGCCCGACGTGGGACTCGATCCCAGGACCCTGGGATCATGACCTGAGCTAAAGGCAGACGCTTAACCAACTGAGCCACCCAGGTATCCCCGTGCTCCTGAATCCTGATAAAAATTTGTCTTAAAAAATAAACTCCCCAATGGACACAGACAATGATGCAACCTCGTGTTACATAGCTGCTGACGTAACTGGGGAATTCTCAAGAAACATCCTCTCTGACTTTAGCAGGAACTGCTTGTGAGCAGATATGTGGACCTGCATGAATGATTTCAAGCCAAGGGGAAATGAGATTGGGTGTTAGTGACCGCGAGATATATCTTAAAGCTCTGTGACAGCATTTCAGAAAACTATTCAAAATACACTCTGTTACGTGAGGGGCATTGGGTGATGTATGCAAGTTTGAATCACTATATTGTACACCTGAGACTATAAGACTATATATTAACTAACTGTAATTGAAGTAAAAATTTAAAAAAAAAAAAGACAAAAAATGCAGTCTGTTCTCATTGGCTGCTTCCTCTCCTCCCACCCCACCTAGACCTCTGTGGAGTGAGTTTTGACTTTTCTTGGTGTGCCTATTTGATTGTAGGGTGCACTGAGGAATAACAAGGAAATCCCCATTTCAGATGATTGAGTCATATTCTGACTTCAGAATAGAGTTATTTAGACCTCAGTGTTGCCCTGAGAAGGAATCTCCTTTGTAGCAACACTACTCACCACAAGTTCTATCTGAGTAACTGGTGAGGACCCCACAGAGCATCCACTCTCTCTTCTAAATAACATCCAACAAAGTATTGAGGACAATAGGTCTACTCTAAGCTTTTCTTCCCCAAACCAAAAATCCCCAGTTTCTTCAACTTACTTGTCTAATGACTTGATTTACGTTGTCTTTAGCCATCACAGTATTTCTTTTTTTTTTTTTTAAGATTTTATTTATTTATTTGAGAGACAGAGAATGAGAGAGAGAGAACACCTGAGAGGGGATAGGGTCAGAGGACGAAGCAGACTCCCTGCTGAGCAGGAAGCCCGATGCGGGACTCGATCCAGGGACTCCAGGATCATGACCTGAGCTGAAGGCAGTTGCTTAACCAACTGAGCCACCCAGGCGCCCACAGTATTTCTTTTTTAAGATTTTATTTATTTATTTGACAGAGTGAGACACAGCGAAAGAGGGAACACAAGCAGGGGGAGTGGGAGAGGGAAAAGCAGGCTTCCCACAGAGCAGGGAGCCCGAAGCGGGGCTCCATCCCAGGACCCTGGGATCATGACCTGAGCCGAATGCAGACGCTTAATGACCGAGCCATCCAGGCACCCCCATCATAGTATTTTTTAATATGTCCTTTTTTTTTTGTCATTTTTTAAAAGGTTATTTATTTATTTAAGTAATCTCTACAGCCAAAGTGGGGCTCGAACTCACGACCCTGAGATCAAGCATCACGTGGTCCCCAATATGTTCTTCTAAACTTACTAATAGTTCTCTTAAAATGCAGTCTTTAATTAAGAATATCAGATGTAAACGATGGAAACCCAATTCAAATTGATAAAAGTAAACAAAAGCCAAACAAAAACCAGGGTGGGGGATACACTGATTCATGAAGCTACAGAATCCAAAAGTGGAGCAGTCTTCAGCCATGAGTAAATCCAGGTGCTCTAAGGATGTCATCAGGAATTGATCACTTTGTATTTCTTGTGTAGATTGATTCTCAGGTAGGCTATCTCCAAGAAGTAAAAAGATGGCTTCCACGAGGTCGGGAACGGTATTTGGCAACCCCCAGAGAGAACACCTGTTTTGTACGAGTTTCAGCAAAGGCCTTGGGATTGAGTTGAATTGCAATGGATTGGGTCATTTACCCAAGAAAATGAGGCTTGGGTCACATGCCTACTCTTGGAAATGGGTTGGAATGAATTCTAAAGCACATGGATTGAAAGTTCAGAGGGAGTAGTTTGTTTGTTTGTTTGTTTTTTATTCTTATGTTAATCCCCATACATTACTTCATTAGTTTTAGATGAAGTGTTCCATGATTCATTGTTTGTGCATAACACCAGTGCTCCATGCAGAACGTGCCCTCCTCAATACCCATCACCAGGCTAACCCATCCTCCCACCCCCCTCCCCTCTAGAACCCTCAGTTTGTTTTTCAGAGTCCATCGGCTCTCATGGTTCGTCTACCCCCCTGATTTCCCCCGCTTCATTCTTCCCTTCCCGCTACCTTCTTCTTCTTCTTTTTTTTTTTTTCTTAACATATATTGCATTATTTGTTTCAGAGGTACAGATCTGAGATTCAACAGTCTTGCACAATTCACAGCGCTTACCAGAGCACATACCCTCCCCAGTGTCTATCACCCAGTCACCCCATCCCTCCCACCCCACCCCCCACTCCAGCAACCCTCAGTTTGTTTCCTGCAATTGAGAATTCCTCATATCAGTGAGATCATATGATACAAGTCTTTCTCTGTTTGACTTATTTCGCTCAACATAATACCCTCCAGTTCCATCCACGTCGTTGCAAATGGCA
>NC_058407.1:133975203-134100466 GCF_002201575.2 Neomonachus schauinslandi
AGCTTACCAGAGCACATACCCTCCCCAGTGTCTATCACCCAGTCACCCCATCCCTCCCACCCCACCCCCCACTCCAGCAACCCTCAGTTTGTTTCCTGCGATTAAGAATTCCTCATATCAGTGAGATCATATGATACAAGTCTTTCTCTGTTTGACTTATTTCGCTCAACATAATACCCTCCAGTTCCATCCACGTCGTTGCAAATGGCAAGATCTCATTCCTTTTGATGGCTGCATAATATTCCATTGTATATATATACCACATCTTCTTTATCCATCATCTGTCGATGGACATCTTGGCTCTTTCCACAGTTTGGCTATTGTGGACATTGCTGCTATAAACATCGGGGTGCACGTACCCCTTCGGATCCCTACTTTTGTATCTTTGGGGTAAATACCCAGTAGTGCAATTGCTGGATCATATGGTAGCTCTATTTTCAACTTTTTGAGGAACCTCCATACTGTTTTCCAGAGTGGCTGCACCAGCTTGCATTCCCACCAACAGTGTAGGAGGGTTCCCCTTTCTCTGCATCCCCGCCAACATCTGTCGTTTCCTGACTTGTTAATTTTAGCCATTCTGACTGGTGTGAGGTGGTATCTCATTGAGGTTTTGATTTGGATTTCCCTGATGCCGAGCGTTGTTGAGCACTTTTTCATGTGTCTGTTGGCCATTTGGATGTCTTCTTTGGAAAAATGTCTGTTCATGTCTTCTGCCCATTTCTTGATTGGATTCTTTGTTCTTTGGGTGTTGAGTTTGATGAGTTCTTTATAGATTTTGGATACTAGCCCTTTATCGGATATGTCATTTGCAAACATCTTCTCCCATTCTGTTGGTTGTCTTTTGGTTTTGTTGACTGTTTCCTTTGCTTTGCAAAAGCTTTTTATCTTGATGAAGTCCCAATAGTTCATTTTTGCCCTTGCTTCCCTTGCCTTTGGCGATGTTTCTAGGAAGAAGTTGCTGCGGCTGAGGTCAAAGAGGTTGCTGCCTGTGTTCTCCTTGAGGATTTTGATGGACTCCTGTCTCACATTGAGGTCTTTCAACCATTTGGAGTCTATTTTTGTGTGTGGTGTAAGGAAATGGTCCAGTTTCATTCTTCTGCATGTGGCTATCCAATTTTCCCAACACCATTTGTTGAAGAGACTGTCTTTGTTCCATTGGACATTCTTTCCTGCTTTGTCAAAGATGAGTTGACCATAGAGTTGAGGGTCCATTTCTGGGCTCTCTATTCTGTTCCATTGATCTATGTGTCTGTTTTTGTGCCAGTACCATGCTGTCTTGATGATGACAGCTTTGTAATAGAGCTGGAAGTCCGGAATTGTGATGCTGCCAGCTTTGTTTTTCTTTTTCAACATTCCTCTGGCTATGCGGGGTCTTTTCTGGTTCCATACAAATTTTAGGATTATTTGTTCCATTTCTTTGAAAAAAGTGGATGGTATTTTGATGGGGATTGCATTGAATGTGTAGATTGCTCTAGGTAGCATTGACATCTTCACAATATTTGTTCTTCCAATCCATGAGCATGGCACGTTTTTCCATTTCTTTGTGTCTTCCTCAATTTCTTTCATGAGTATTTTATAGTTTTCTGAGTACAGATCCTTTGTCTCTTTGGTTAGATTTATTCCTAGGTATCTTATGGTTTTGGGTGCAATTGTAAATGGGATCGACTCCTTAATTTCTCTTTCTTCTGTCTTGTTGTTGGTGTATAGGAATGCCACTGATTTCTGTGCATTGATTTTATATCCTGCCACTTGACTGAATTCCTGTATGAGTTCTAGCAGTTTTGGGGTGGAGTCTTTGGGGTTTTCCACATAAAGTATCATATCATCTGCAAACAGTGAGAGTTTGACTTCTTCTTTGCCGATTTGGATACCTTTGATTTCTTTTTGTTGTCTGATTGCTGTGGCTAGGACTTCCAATACTATGTTGAATAGCAGTGGTGATAGTGGACATCCCTGCCGCGTTCCTGACCTTAGGGGGAAAGCTCTCAGTTTTTCCCCATTGAGAATGATATTCGCTGTAGGTTTTTCATAGATGGCTTTTATGATATTGAGGTATGTACCCTCTATCCCTATACTCTGAAGAGTTTTGATCAAGAAAGGATGCTGTACTTTGTCAAAAGCTTTTTCTGCATCTATTGAGAGGATCATAGGATTCTTGTTCTTTCTTTTGTTAATGTATTGTATCACATTGATTGATTTGCGGATGTTGAACCAATCTTGCAGCCCAGGGATAAGTCCCACTTGGTCATGGTGAATAATCCTTTTAATGTACTGTTGGATCCTATTGGCTAGTATTTTGGTGAGAGTTTTTGCATCCATGTTCATCAGGGATATTGGTCTGTAATTCTCCTTTTTGATGGGGTCTTTGTCTGGTTTGGGGATCAAGGTAATGGTGGCCTCATAAAATGAGTTTGGAAGTTTTCCTTCCATTTCTATTTTTTGGAACAGTTTCAGAAGAATAGGTATTAATTCTTCTTGAAATGTTTGGTAGAATTCCCCTGGGAAGCCATCTGGCCCTGGGCTTTTGTTTGTTGGGAGATTTTTGATGACTGCTTCAATTTCCTTAGTGGTTATAGGTCTGTTCAGGTTTTCTATTTCTTCCTGGTTCAGTTTTGGTAGTTGATACATCTCTAGGAATGCATCCATCTCTTCCAGGTTATCTAATTTGCTGGCATAGAGTTGCTCATAATATGTTCTTAGAATTGTTTGTGTTTCTTTGGTGTTGGTTGTGATCTCTCCTCTTTCATTCATGATTTTGTTGATTTGGGTCATTTCTCTTCTCTTTTTGATAAGTCTGGCCAGGGGTTTATCAATCTTGTTAATTCTTTCAAAGAACCAGCTCCTAGTTTCGTTGATCTGTTCTACTGTTCTTTTAGTTTCTAGTTCATTGATTTCTGCTCTGATCTTTATTATTTCTCTTCTCCTGCTGGGTTTAGGCTTTATTTGCTGTTCTTTCTCCAGCTCCTTTAGGTGTAGGGTTAGGTTGTGTACTTGAGACCTTTCTTGTTTCTTGAGAAAGGCTTGTATTGCTATATACTTTCCTCTTAGGACTGCCTTTGCTGCATCCCAAAGATTTTGAATAGTTGTGTTTTCATTTTCATTGGTTTCCATGTATTTTTTTAATTCTTCTTTAATTTCCTGGTTGACCCATTCATTCTTCAGTAGGATGCTCTTTAGCCTCCATGTATTTGAGTTCTTTCCGACTTTCCTCAGAGGGAGTAGTTTTGATTGCTGGGAGAAGGGAGATGAATGCTCATAAGGGCAGAAGCAATGCATGTCCACCACATAAAGCACTGCAGGTCTTGACCTCATCTCTGGGAACTCACACCAACAAATGTGCCACAGAGAAGCATTAATGACACTCAAGATGGTAGCAACTCTTCCAGCATTTGAATTCCATTAATCCCACTTGCTTTGTAGTTATCAAAATCACTACCTTGGCAAAGAACTGACTTCTCTTATCCCTTTGGAAAGAATTGTACACAACTGATGAGTAATAAACATGGCAGAAATGGAAGGGAAGTGGGACACCTGGGTGGCTCAGTTGGGTAAGCATCCTCCTTCAGCTCAGGTCATGATCCCAAGGTCCTGGGATCGAGCCCTGCATCGGGCTCCCTGCTCAGCGGGGAGTCTGCTTCTCCCTCTGCCTCTGCCCCTCCCCCTCCACTCGTGCTCTGTCTCTCACTTTCTCTCTCTCAAGTAAATAAATAAAATCTTAAAAAAAAATGGAGGGAATTAAAGAAGTAGCTGTCATGTGTGATGTTTTTAATCCTAACTTAAAGGTTTTGAAAGAATGAGCTTTATTTTCTATTGGTCCTGGCATTCAACAATCCCTTCCAATCTTTAACCACATTTTATTTAAAAACATCTTAATACTTGAAATCAGAATTCCATCATTAACTTCCAGATTTAACTAAAACTGATAATCATATTTAATTATATCTTATCTGTTTAATTTTTTTAATGTTTCTCTTCTTCCTGGACCCCGTGAGGGTTTCTCGAGCTTTTTTCCCCTTTACCTTGGATAACATGGTTATTTCCAATGGTTCTTCTCCATGCAAGATATTATGAAAAAGTTAATTTTCAGCCTATGGACATCATTTTTTATTTTATTTCCAGGTAGAGTGGCCATGAACACAAAAAGGTAAATGAAAGGTACCCAAATATCAACCAAGAGAAACATCCAAGGGCAGAGGATGAGTTCTGTGCATACAGATACTGCAGGCAACCTCAGAGATGGGGAGTCAGAGGAGACCATTGACCACACTTTACAAGTTGGAAGATTCTCGGTACATTAATTAAGAATTTACAGCAACAGAAATTGTGGCTAAATTGAGTTTACCTGTCTATTACCTGCAACCAGAGCATTTCCTAAATGAGTTAAAAATAAATCAAAGCCAGGAAGATATTTCAACTATTCAGAGAGCAAACTGTTCTCCAGTACACGATGCTATCGACGACCCGTTTAGAAATAATTGAAAGGCTCCATAGGACTAAGCTCTGTCTTTTCTTAACACATGAATAACGGATCTCTTTGTCCCCAGATAACAGACTTCATCCTCTGTTCCTTCTTACCTGGCGTATGATGTGACAGGTCTTCCAAGTAGCTTCTGAGAATATAATTCTCCTACTCATGGGCTTTTCCAAGCATACGACTTGGAGCAGAACCTCCCACAGCTTCTACAGGAAGTCAGGGAGCCTTGTTAGATGATGATGAATGAGCCTGGTAAAGGTCCAGGTCACAGGTGACCGGTTACTCCAGCACCGATACCCAGGGAAACAGAAGGCTATTGAAAATCACATCCATCTCCAGACTTCCAGAGCCTTGATTTTCCTTCGCTTCTCTTTCTGTCAATCCTCTCCTTCTTACACATTTCTGTCCTCAATTTCTTTGTTCTACCATTTCCTCCTAAATGGCTTTTAAGCACAATAATATGGAACAAAAGTGAATATAAAAATCCATATATGGGTCAAATACATTTTACATCACGTGCTTTGATTTTAAACTTCAGTTTAATTTAATATTAAGTACAGTTCAGAAAAACTGCGTGTGTTTGCATCTTCGTAAATTTTTCTCCTGTGGGTTGGTGATTTGCAGGCTGAGCAAGTTCTTTAAAATCACCAACATTTATCGCTTAGACTGGTTGCATTTACTGTATGTGTCTGAAAATAGTAGCCTGAATTTCTTTAAATAACCTACCATTCAGGCCTCAAATAAACTCAGGCTGGACTTCTTCCATATTCACCTCCATTAGTATGATCAGATCAATGGAAAAAGCAGAATAAACTTGATCAGATTATTAAAATCTTCTCCAAAGTAAACCAAAATGGCACAGAATCCTATCCCAGTGACGGATGGAGACCAGGTGTGAGACAGAACAGTTGCTAAAGATTATAACAGTTTTCAAATATTTTTTTCAAGGCTATGAAACGCTTTCAAAGAAATATTACCTAGCAGCATAGTATATCAAGTACACAGGAGAGGAGTCATGTGGATTAAAGCAGGGTCGGTGAGGGAGGGGGATGCGGGCAGGACCCAACTGGCTCTTCCTCCCTCCCTGCAAGTCCCCATATAATCCCAGAGGCATCATCTTGGGAAGCCAGAGAGCCCTGCAGAAGAATTGGTGAAGAGTTAGTTGGTTTGAGGTGAAGCACGATGAAGCTGGAAAATGTTACCTGACACCAGGCTTTGCCTTCAGGTCATTCACGGGATAGACCAAAGCAGAGGTCCTTCACTTAGAAAATGCATGAAAAGCTCACCGTGGCTTCTAGTGAACAATGCGCCTCTGGGGCCCAATTCCTAAGACTGTGGTATGCTACATTCTAGAGCCTCGGAAGCTGCACTATCTATCATAAGTCCTTGCACTGTTGCTGGGCAGGTGCTATCAACACTCCATTTTAAGGGGCGCCTGGGTGGCTCAGTCGTTAAGCGTCTGCCTTCGGCTCAGGTCACGGTCCCAGGGTCCTGGGATCGAGCCCCGCATCGGGCTCCCTGCTTGGCAGGAAGCCTGCTTCTCCCTCTCCCCCTCCCCCTGCTTGTGTTCCCTCTCTTGCTGTGTCTCTCTCTGTCAAATAAATAAATAAAATCTTAAAAAGAAACCACTGCATTTTAAGAGAAACACTGGTCTAAAGTTTCTTCTCAATGGTCCTCTGAGTGACTTCTTTCACTAAGGACAGCATCTTTGGCTCCTTAGGTTCTTTTTCTCTTTTCAGGTATTTTAGTGATATTGTCCTTGATGCACCACTCACCCTGACATACAAACGCACACAGAGACACAAACACGGACACAGTCATATCTCTACCGAGCGCCAGTCCCACACATGCTGTCAGTCTCAGCCTGCTGCGAACTACACATACGTGAGAACTCTAATAGGAGGGTGTTCTCTGTCACCATCCTAACCCTGCTCAGTTGTACTCCTACTTACCAATTCCTTGGAGGGAGGGTACAGTATTCTTTCCCATAAACTAGTAGGTTGGATTGAATTTACACAAACTTACCTTAAGGAATTTGCTTTTATTTTCAGTTACAAATATGAAATGCCAATCTAACAGTTGTCCAAAGAAAAACTGGTTAAAATCCTGCCAGTTCGCTGTTGTCAAATCATCCCATGCTAAGAATACCTCAGGTTCCTGCAGAGAGAGTCATTGTTCCTAATGTCTATGTAGCTGTTCCACACAGACTGAAGAAAGGCCAACTAACATCCAGGGGAGGGTGATTTGGTCTATAAGGTTAACATTTGGTACATGCCTAATGAATTATTTTGAGTCATTGAAGTTCTGTTGAAACATATAATTGGAGTGTTAACCATGACCAGTTATATCTAAAGCTAGAAACGGCTGCACACCAATCATATTTTCCAGGAAGACATAACTATGTGAGCTGTGAGTGAACATCTCTCTAAATTAGAAAGATCTGCTTAATTAACACCTTCTCTTCTTTTTGGGTCTTTAAAATATGTGAAGGTATAATCACAATAGGATTTTAATATAGCAAGGTGTTTTCTCAAAAAGAAATGCAAAAAAAGATCTTCTTTAATTTTGCTAATATATTGGAACATTCTTGTTAACCAGTAAAAACCAGTCTATTTACAGATTTTGGTTTCACTTGTAATGTACTTCAGTCCCTTAAGCATAGGTGGAATTAAACGTTGGTAACTTGGCCTCTATAATCTTTGCTGGGTACATTTGGGTCCAACGTAGCTTTTTTTTCTTGAAGACTTGAATCTTTTAGAGTAATTGTAGGTTCACAGGAAAATTAAGGGAAGGGTACAGAAATTCCCTTATACCCCCTACCCTTACATAGGCACAGCCTCCCTCATTATCCACACGCCCACCAGAGTGGTACCTTTGATACAGTCAATGAATGTACATTGACTCATCATTATCATCACCCAAAGTCCATACTTGACATTAGCATTCACTCTTGACATTGGACATTCTTTGGGTTTGGACAAAATGTATAAGGCATGTCTATACATATGGTATCATAATATCAGGGTAGTTTCACTGCCCTAAAAATCCTTTGTGCTCCACCTATCCCTCCTTCCTTCCTCCAAACCCTGGTAACTACCCATCTTTTTACTGTCTTTATAGTTCTACCTTTTCCTAGAATGTCATAGACTTGGGATCACACAGTGTGCAGCCTTTTTAGATTGGCTTCTTCCCCTTAGTAATATGCATTTACGATTCCTCCATGTCTTTTTGGCTCGATAGCTCATTTCTTTTAGTGCTGAATAATACTCCGTTATATGGAGATATCATAGTTCATTTATCTATCCACCTGCTGAAGGACATCTTGCTGCTTCCACGATTTGGAAATTAACAAATAAACCTGCTATAATTATCCATGTGCTTTTTGTGTGGACGTAAGTGTTCAGCTTTCTGGGGTAAATACCAAGGAGTACGATTGCTGGATCGCATGGCAAAAATGTTTAGTTTAGTGATAAACCACCCAACTGTCTTCCAGAGGAGCCGTACCGTTTTGCATTCTCCATCTGCCCTGGACACTAACACTTGCTCTCAGCACTGGCCGTTTTGTTGGCGGCCGTGTCTTGGGCTGGGTATTAATATGCAGACCGTTACCACTTTGCCGATGAGACAGGCCACCGAGGATCGATATGTCTTTGTGCCTGTCGGCCCTGCACACCCCAGAGGAAATCTGCAGTCCCCACCTGCTGTGTGGCCATGTGGGCTTCTTCATTCCTTATTTTGTGTGACAGAACTTCAAGCTTCGAGATACGTTTTTCCTTTTGTGTTTCCCTGACTTTTTTTTTTTTTTTTGCAAAGAAGAGAAGTGAAAATATAAAAATGCCTCATTGCTTTGACCCCAGAACCTGTGGAGTTGGCTGGTGCAGACAGAACACAGAGCACAGCTGCTGGGTGTGAAAAGTAGGGCATTCAGTATTACTTTAATTTATTCCTAAGCATGCACATATGGTGGATGATTGAAGATCTTTTATGATGTTTTCACATTTGTGACCACTCACATAGAGCTGAATCTGTAAGGTGTGGCATTGCAGGGATCGTCATAAATCTCTGTTCATCTTGAGTTACTTATTGTCCTGCTCCATTCAGGATGCCATGACAAAGTACCAGACACTGGGGGGTTACACGCCACAGGCACTGATGTCTCGCTGCTCTGGAGGCTGGAGGTCCACTGTCCAGGCACCTGCAGATTTCATGTCTGCTGAGAGCTCAAATACCGCTGTCTTCTTGCTGTGTCCTCACATGGGGAAAGAGGTGAGGGAGATCCCTGGGGTCTGTTTCACAAGGACACTAATCCCATCATGGGGGCTCCACCCTCCAGACCTTGTCATCCCTGAAAAGTCCCATCTCCTAAGACCATCACACTAGGTTTCAACGTGGATTTTGGCAGGGACACAAACATGAGTCCATAACACTAACACATTCACCAACGACTAGGATTTAGTAGAGGGTTGGTCTATATTGAACCTTATTCAAAGAAATTCATCATTCAGAATCTAGTTTGGAGCACATGCGGTGATGAGCTGTGGGTGAGGTGTGGTTCAAGCATTGCGTGCTTGAACAAGCAGGCTTATACCTGCACCACTCGGGACCGTCCCAGGTTGGGCTCTCTGGAAGCCAGCACTGAGACAGCATTTGGAGTGCAGAGTGTGTATGAGGTGTCAATATCTGCGAAGGAAAGGAGTGGGGGCCAGGGTTGAGACTACCGTGCGTCCAGGACTGGGATGAAATGGTGAGTGGGCAGCTGCCTGCTGGTACCACCCTTTCCTGGAAAGGGCATCCGGGTGTGGCAACTCTGTGTCCACCACATTAAATAAGGACCAGACAAGGCAGGAGGTAAGTGGGAGCTTGGGATAGTCCAGTCGCTGGGGCAGATGAGGCATTACTCGGGCCAGGTTGGGAGACCAGGAGTGGAATGCTTCATGAAGGAGGCAGGATCTCCCTGACCTGTGAAGGAAGAATAAGATTGGACAAGCAGAAGAGTGGACTCAGAGTGCATCCCAGGCAGAGAAAGGGGCATCTGCAAAAGTGCAGAGATGGGGAGTCACACTCAGGAAAGGCGACCGGTCCATGCACACCCGTGTATCTGAGAGGAGAGGGAATGGGAGTGAGATGTTTGGGACCTATTGTTGGTCATCAGGGAGTTCTGGAAGGCTTTGACTGCTGAGTGTCATGAGTAAGTGTTACATCAGCAACACTGGTAATTAGGGTATGGAGGAAGCACGTATAAAGTCATAAAGCATCTGGATTTACATTCTGTGCTATGATACTCTGTGGCTGGGGCTTTTGCTAGCATTTCCGAGTCTTGGTTCCTTCATCTCTAAATGAGACTTCTGAAACCTACCAGGGCTCACCTATGGGGATTATTTTTGTCAATATCAAACTGGCCTCCAAATGCACGTGTAGACAACAGGTGGATTGGTGTGGGTAGGGCTGTTTATTTATTTTTTTTTAAGATTTTATTTTTAAGTAATCTCTACACCCATCGTGGGATGTGAACTCACAACCCCAAGATCAAGAGTCATGTGCTGTGCTGACTGAGCCAGCCGGGTGCCCTGGGCTGTGCTGGTCTTGCTACAGAGTGCTAGGCACATGATGGGCACTCAGTCTGTCCGTGGTACATAGGAGGCTAAATTGGGAAGGGAAGAGGGGGTTTTTAGGAGATGTTTTGAATGGTTAAGAGGTGAGATAATTAAGCCCTAATCCAGGGGGAAGGGTAAAGTCTCAGCCAGTGAAACTGTCCTGGTTTTGGCAAAATCCTCTCTTGTTCCTGCCTAACCAATCCTGCCATGGGTTTGTCACAGAGCCTGGAGACCCGGGAGGATATTGGCTGCATTCACATAAATGGGGATGCCAAGCAGTGGACTAGGGTGGCATAGGGCTATGATAGTTTAATTTCAGATAGATTGTGTTTGGGGAAATTTAGGCTCAAATCTCTCAAGAAAGGCAGGTCCATCAAATCAGCTTGAGACCCTCTCTGCTGACCTGAGGTCCAGAGACTTGGGTGGAGTAGGAAGGCATCCTCACTTCCAGAAGGTCACCAGACATCCTAGGCTTCCTAGCTCTTGTTCTAACCTCATCCTTTCTCTGTGGATTGCCAGAAGGGATGCAGGAGAGGTCTCTCTGCCTCCAGTCTTAACCTCCCTGAGGCCATTCTCCATCCCGCTACCAAAATGACCTCTCCACATCATCTGATGACATGTCCTCCTGGTCTCTTTTAATGTAGATGATTCACCACTCGTCCTCCTTTTTTTCTTTTCATGGCACTGACAGGTTGGAGAAACCACATGAGTTGTCCTGGAGAAGCTCCACACTCTAGATTTCTCTGTTTGTGGACTTTAATTGTTTCTTTGCCCCAATATTCTCATATTCTGCTTCCCTCTCCTTCAGATCACACACAGGAATATCCCTGGTGGTCCATCCTAACCAGAAACAGGCAGGGAATGGGACTGTGTGGAGTGTAGCTCAGCCTGGACTAGTGGACACCTTAGAAAGATACCAGACCTCTCTTCCTTGGTGCTGGATGCAAACGTGGCAGCTATCACAGCCACCCTCAGACCTCTGGTGAAGCCCAAGATCATTAGCGAGAGGACCACGAAGTTCATCCTGCACCAGTCACACCCATATGTCAAAATTAAGCTCAACCGGCAGAAACCCAGAGGCATTTACAATAAGGCAGGCAGAAGATTCAAGGACCAGATCTTGATGCCCAACATTGGTTATGGGGAAATAAGAAACCAAGCACGTGTTGCCTGGTGGCTTCTGGAAGTTCCTAGTCCACAAGGTCAAGGAGCTGGAAGTGTTGCCAGTGTGCAACAAATATCACTGTGCAGAGAATACTCCCAAGGTCTCTTCCAAGAACCGCAAAGCCATTGTGGAAAGAGCTGCCCAGCTTGCCATCAGAGTCGCCAATCCCAATGCCAGGCTGTGTAGTGAAGAAAATGAATAAACAGCTTAGGTACACGTCATATTTGTGTTAATAAAACCACAAAACTACAAAAAATAAAATAAAAAAGAAGAGAGTCACCTAGAGTTGACCTTGGTCTTCTCATCAATGAAGAAGGGGAGCATGGGTTGGCAGCAGAGCGAAGAAAAGGGAATAATTATCCTAGAGCTGACTGGCAGCATCAGGTTCATTAGGACCCAGCTCTAGGCTTTCTGCTCTATCCTCAAGGCCACTCCATGGTCTGAAAAGGCTACTGGAGCACAAACCTTCCTTTCTATGCCCCTGCAGGATGTAGGAGGAAGAGGGTCAGGAGTACACAAAAGTGGACCTCCAATGAGAATCGGACACCTGTGATGAGTTTTCCAGAAGCTGCTCCTAAGACTAACTCTTGCATCTGTTGGTCACTATGGCTTAGGGTGGCCATATATTTTCATTGTCCAAACTGAGGCACTTTCAAAAGTGCCATGTGCAACATTATTGATAATTGTGTCAGCTTATCAGACTGAAAAAGATACTATTGCAGGCAAACCTGAAACTGTGGTTAATGTCACCCCTAGGAAAGGGGAGTATATAGGCTTTGAGTTGAGTGCTTTGCTGCCCCAAATAAACCACGTCCTTTATGAGTAAAGGGGGAGGTAAAATGGTCATTGGTTGGTGACAGGCAGTTCTACCACAACGCCCACCTCCAGCAATATGTTTCCTATAAATGACTGAAAATCAGTATCATTCATTTGTGCCTTCTCTCTTTCCCTGTTAAGGAAACAGCACAGTCAGTCTCTAACACTTTAGTCTGAATGATTAGGGCAGAGCACCATCTACTAACAGTAGCATGAAGGAGGCTATCCTGAAAACATGGCCTTTATAGGGTCAGAGAGATGGGGGGATTTCTTCTGTTGCAAACTTAGGGTGTGGGTACAAGGAGGCCTTGGTCAGGGATACCCAAATGGAGTACAGGATGGGTAGTATCATCTACACATTAACTTATGACGTGTCCCCCCCACCCCAGATGATTTTGTGGGGAGGAGACTGAGGCTGCTAATTTGGGACTAAGCTAATCTGACAGCTACAGCAGTACAGACATTTAGGATATTAGTTTAATAGGAGCACCATGCAGAACATTGATAGCCATACTCGGAAATAATGAATCAATCTGTTGGATCTGTCTCCAATTAGAAATGATTATTACCCAGTTTGTTTTTTCGCCTGCTCATTAGGAGAAGTGGATGCCCTTCGGAGTGGACAGCTCGGTGTCAAAAGCATGAAAGGCAGCATGTAAAGTGCATCTTGGTAAAGGACAGGACCTTGTGTTTCCACATGGTGGGGAATTCTCGGCTCCCGATGCTGGCAGCTCCACTTGCCTGAGAGCTGAGCGGACACTTAAGACCCAAACTCTCCATAGCCTGGCACCTCACTCTGAGTAGGAGCAATTGGCAAAGAAGGTTTCTAACTAACTCAGTATTTAAAGGACAGACCCTGTAACTCCTGATGAAGTCAAGGCACATCATGTGGCACCAGGTATGACACGTTCTGACAAAGACAATGAACCTGAATCTGATAAAGGCCTTGGAGTGACTTGAGTTTATAGGAATATTGGGGTCAAGGGACAATTAATATCCACCTCGAGGAAACAAACAGACCAATGTGGAGTATGGGCTTCTCCAAGACAGTTCACCTGGTTTCCTGAATGTGTCAGTGCCCCGGAGAAGAAGAAAGGGGGGCTGGTGTAAGGTGGAAGGAACCAGAGAACCACAGCAACCAGAGAACACGTGGGGTGCACGGGGAAGCTCTAATAAAACATCGTCCAGGCCACCCTTGAACCTGGAATATGGATTCTCTGTTAACTCTCACCAAGGAATCATTGCTAATTTTATTAGGTATAAAAATAGCATTGCATCCACATTAAAAAGCCCTCCTTTTAAGAGATGTGTATTGAAGCCTGTAGGGAATTAAATGCTGATGTCTGTGATTTGCTCTAAAACACATCAGAAAAGAAAATAAAAGAAAGTAAGAGGGAGTTTAAACCAGTGTGGCACCATTCTGGGAAGTGGCCAGTCTGGGTCATAGGCCCGTGTTACTACAGTGGCTTATGCTATGTGTTCAACATTTTCTTAGTCATTCATATTATGATTTTCTAAATACTATATCCCTAAGGAGTATTTCGGCTCTGAGATTCTGTATGATTGAAGTACTGTCTGTCCGGGTGGAGAGTACTGGAGATGCAGCTAGAGGTATGCCTTGAATTAAAGGGATTCCAGAAGTCCACCTTGGAAATTGCATGGTTGGAGGCCTTCATTGCTTCACAGAATTCTCTACTTGGCTCGATTATTGGTGGCTTGACGATAATGGAATAACAGCATATCGATTTATATAATATATAGGTATCAGTACATGTATACACACACACACATATTCACATCCTTACAGAAAACTGGGATTGATATCTGACGCTCAGGTAACTTCCTCCCTGAGCTTCTACCTCTGTGCTTTTGTAAACACCAGCAGAAAATCACCCTGCTCAGCTCTGGGGAGCTTCGGAGTCAGAACTAAGAAAATTAAAAATCTCTGTGCTACTGCATCCTGGCCTATTGGCCCTGGACAAGCTCTGTACTCCGTGGGCCTCAGTTTACTTCTCTGTAGTTATAAATGTGGTAATACCTACTGATTTGTCTTGCCACCATCGGCAGTTTAACACACATAAAACACCCAAGGGAGTGTCTGCCCTAAGAATGAGAACTCTCTGCTCCTAAGATCTCTCAGACTTAGCCCCCAACTTTAAAAGTCAATTTTATTGATGTGTCATTTATACACCATAAAGTGCATCCATTTCAGCTCACCAGTCTGGTCAAGATCTAGAACATTTCCATTACATGTCAAGGTGCCCTGTAATTCTTTGCAGTCCTCTTCCCTACGTGGATCCTGGCAACCACCCACCCGCTGTCTGTCATGTCAGATGAGTCCGGCCTCAGCTAAAATGTCACGAAAATAAATCCTACCTTGTGTGTGGTCTTCTGCATATGGCTTCTTTCACTGGGTTAAATGTTTTGGGATCCACCCATGATGTTGGGTGTTACCAATAGTTTGTTTGTTGTTTATTTCAATTAACGAGTGATATCCCACTATAGAGATAAATCACAATTTGTTCACGCATTCACAATTCAATGGGTATTTCGGTTGTTTCCAGCTTGGGGCTGTTATGCTTGAGAAAGTCTATGTTTAACTTAAATGACAAGTGTTATGTTTAGTTTTATAAGAAACTTCCAAACTATTTTCCAAAGTGGCTGTGCCGTTTGCCTTCAAATGTGGGAGGGTTCCAGTTGCCCCACATTTCCCACTGCACTTGTACACTTACATTGTTGGTCATTTGTTGGTTTGACAGATGCTCTAGTAGGTGAATGGAATCCCACTGTGCTTTCAATCTGTGTTTGTCTGATGGCTGATGGTGTTGAGCATCTTCACGTACCTTATGGACCATCCTTCTTGGGCTGAAGGGTTTGATCAGCTCTCTTTTCTAAACATCAGATATCTGTATTTAAGTATTTTATTCCCCCAATCTGTTCTTGCGCTTTCATTGTCTTACTAATGCAGAGTTTTAAAATTTTGGTGAAGTCCAACTCACCAATTTTTTAATTTTATAGTTTATTTTCTTGTATCCTACCCATAAGATCTTTGCCTAGGATTGCATGAGAACAAAGGTTTCCTCCTATGTTTGCTTTTTGGAGTTCGATAACTTCAGATTTTACGTTTGGTCTCTTGGCTCATTTGTGTGTAATGTGAAGTGAGTTGAGTTTTCTTTTCCATTGGATTCTATAGCTATTCCAGCACAACTCGTTGAAAATACCATCTTTCTCCATTGAATTAATTTAGAACTTTTGTCAAAAATCAAATGGCTATATATGTATATATGTCTATTTCTAACTTCTCTGTTCTGTTTCATTATCCACATTTCCATCTTCACGTCCTCATCACACTGTCTTGATTACTGCAGCTTTATAGTAAGTCTCAAACTCAGTCAGGGCAAGTCCTCCAACTTGGAAACGATGTAAAGAAAGCAGGACTGTGGGGATAAGATCATTGTGCTCTAGAACAGCCTCTGTCACTCCCTGGCCGTGTAAACCCAACAAGATCACAGAGCCTCTCTGCCACTGAGGTCAAGTTTGAAGAATTGAAATGGACTTTGGAGCTACCCTCAGTGTCTCCACCTGTTAAATAATGATGACAATGGCAAGTAGTATGGATACAAGACTACATGAGTGCTCAATACGGTCCCCAGCTTAGGCACATGTTATATAATGTATTCCTCACTTTCATGTTTGAGGCACATCCTACTGCTTTCTCAGTTTAGAGATGAAGACACTGGAGCCCAGAGATGAAGTTATTTGCCCAAAGTCACATAATTAGGACATGATTAAGCCAGGACTTGGACTCTACCTAGTACAGATGCTGTGAACAGTTAATAAAGAACACAAGCGCCTTTAAGTTTTGACCGTCTGTGCTGATACACAATGGGTTATTTACACGGTAGTTTCTCAAGCTGTGATTTAGCAATACGAGATATGTTTCTCTGATAGAGGTAAGAACAGGAAGGAGCACCTGAAAAGGAGACCACATGTACATCTGATACACTTACAGTGGTATTATTTCCATCTTTGGAGATGTTACAAGTATGTGACCATTTAATTCTATAGTGACATAACTTTATTTTGACTCAAAATCAACTTACTAGTTTCTAGGCTATGGTTTGACCACAATTTGTGACTTGAAAATGAGATCACCTAAAACCAGTTGTGGCATCCTTGCTGGCCCATGCTTCACCTCTGCGCATGCTCATATGGCTGTGGAGGGCACCTCAATTCCTTGACCTCTGTGCTTTCAGAAGGCCTGTCCTGGCACTGCATTTTTAGAATGTAAGATACAGTCAGGGATGCAGGTTTGCAAAGCACATGGGAGCCTACACGTCATCTCAACGCCAAACAGTGAATTCCTCCATGTGCTGTACAGCTTACCCACAGACCTTCAACAAGTTCAGAGGGTGCACGTGAGATTTTTAGAGGTACCTTTTTTTCTGTAATATTCTTGATCTGTTTGAGTTTCTCTTGGAGTGGACGCATGGGGCGCTGTCATCTGATTCTGCCATATTTGTCTTCCTGAACCAAAGCCCGTTCAAGAACTGGGAAGAAGATGACAAACTTTCCAGCTAAATTCCAGCCCTCTCCTCCAGAAGCTGGTGTTTACTTTTATGTGATTCTCTAATTCCCCGCATCCTGGAGAAACAGCTCAAGGTGTAATCTGCCTACTCATTTAATGGAAACCAGATAAGATAGGTGGCGGAGGTAGTGAATCAGTGGGGAAACAAGAGAAGAAAAATAAAGAGAAAAATAGTTTAAAATATCTGATTTGTCATGTGCCTCAGTCCCGGCGTCTGATGCTCTTCTTTGGGAATGCGTAGAAAGAGGACCATGATCTTCTATTGTGGGTTTTTGCCCAAGTTCTCAGTGTGAACTCCTCCCCAGTTAGTGCTCAAACCTGGAACAGTAAAATCTTGGAATCTCCAGCGTAACAAAGACAACAAAAGCTTTTATCAGATAAATTATTAATCATTGCAATATATCCCTCTTGACATCAACAAAGCCAGAAAAATCAATTTGTCTCGGTCCCATGTGTGCTGGCGGCTGCTTCACTCTGTCATGTAGGTCAAACCAGATTGGATGCTCTAAACCAGAAACACGGGGCAGAATATAGGACTATACGATTGAAGGTGGTCTTCTGTGCCTGCACGGTAAGGGTTCCAAATACGGGACCCAGGGAAGAGTAGCAGTGGGAGGGGCCGCCGAGGAGGGAGCTGAGGACCAACGCCCCCTGCAGCTAGGTGGACTGGAAACTGGGGTTAGTGGAGCATCAGGTAGTGACCGTGTGGAGGATCTGCCCTGCTGCTGTTCCCGCCGGGGAGGTGCCCGCCAGCGAGGGACAGGGAGACAGGACTCCATGTGTCTACCTCGGGTTTGCCACTGCAATAGGTGACAAGGAAGACTTTTTCCTCAAGAAGGAGCACCAGAATAGAAGTTGCGTATCCTTCAGGTGTTTTTGAGAGGGAGAGAGGAAAGGGGAAGGATGCTGGATCCATTTTTCTTAAAAACAAAAACAAAAAACAGGCCAGCAGGTTAGCATGGTTAAAAATAAGCTTCAGTTGGGTTCCCCCTTGTGTCTTGCTGCCACTCACTTCAGTAGAAACCAACCCTTGGAATAAAAAGCCTGGGGAGTGGTGGTGTTCCTTTTAACTGGTAAGCCCTGGACGTAGCCCATCTGGTTGGGAAATAAGGTCCGGAGACCACAGCTGGGCTCTCTGAGGGCTGTACAGGGTGGGCACCTGCCTGCACCCAGCTGCGCGTGCGTCCCGAACACACCCGTGGCCCCCTGCACTCAGGGCTCCCCAGGCCTCTCCAAATCTGCACGCACCTATGGAGAGCCAGCCGGCATATCAGGAAGCCTTGCAGATGCCAAGGTGTTGCTGTTCTAAGGGCTCTGGGCTCTGGCTGCCACCAATGTGTGTGCCCTGTGTGCACCGATCAGCCATGGGCCATGACCCCACTGGGAGTCCTGAGCCTGTCCGGCATCCTGTGAGCTGGCCAGGCGGGCAGGGCAGGGACATTCACTCTACATCGAATCCAGGAAAACCCAGGACTGGCCTGGGGAAAGAAGTTCTACCACTGGTACTGAGTGTCTGTGCATCATCCCAAACCTACCCCCCACAGAGGCTGGGGGGTCAGCCAGCCTGGGCTCAAATTCCCTGTCACCACTTAGCAGCTAGAGATCTGGCATGCCTCCATTTGTAAACCATACAATGTGCACCTGATAGACCCACAGATTAGATGATGCATGACCCAAGTGTATTTCAGTTCCTACCACTCAGGAACAAGCCACTGGGGGCCCCAGAACCCAGTGGGTAAAGCACGTGTCCTGTGCCCATGCATCCTGTGGGTCAGGACTTGACATAGCACTGAGCGGCCAGCTCCTCTCTGGTCCTCAGTGTGGGGGTCTGGGAGTGGTGGCCCAATACCACGCCAGGGTCATCTGGCTGGGCTGTCGGGGGCTATTAGGGGCTGAACCATGTTCCCTTCAGATTCTCATCTTGAAGACCTAACCCTTGGATCTCAGAATGTGACTATATTTGGCGATTGGGTCTTTGAAGAGCAAGGTAAGTTAACGTGAGGTCCTATGGGTGGACCCTAGTCCAGTCTGACTGCTGTGTTTAGAACGGGTTAGGAGACAGGCTTGCACAGAGAAGCCCGTGTGAGGACACAGGGAGACGGTGAGCGTTCATTGCAGTCTGGAGCTGATGAAGGCTACCTGGAACACATCAGCCTGACCCCCTCTCCTGAATCCAGGCTCTAACACCAATTTAGTTACTCTCGTTTCCACTTGAATCTCATGTATTTCAAGCCAGATATGCTCAAGACAAAATCAGTCTTTCTCCTGATGTGTCTGTGGTCTATTTCCCACGTCACAATATTACCGCCCAATTTATTATTTTTTGAAAGTTTTTCTGTTTATCCCACCAATTTAGTGGTTTCAAACAACACACATCCATGATCTCAGCATGTGTGGATCAGAAGTCTGGGGGCAGATTGGCTGGGTTCTCATCCACCTGTTGGCTCACCTGAGGCTCCTATCTTACCTGGTGCTTGGCAGCATTGGCTCTTTGCGGACTTCTGCACTGAGGTCTCCTTTTCTCCCCAGCTGTCAGCTGGTGGCTGCCCTCAGGGGCTTGCCATGTGGCAGCTCATAGCACCCAGCTTCTTCAGGGCCAACAAGAGAGGGCATCTTCTAACAGGACGGCTTCCAGTCCTTCTGTGACATCATCGTGTGCATGTCATTGCCCACATGACAGTGTGGCCATATTCTGTCGGTCAGAAGGAACTTACCTGTCCCGTCCACACTGCAGGGGTTGAACAGCACATGGTGTGAACACCGGGAAGCGGCGATCATGGGGCCACCCTAGAGTCTGCCATGACACCCGAAAAACACAATCTCCTTTTCCTACCTCAGCCACTGGAAGCTTGACTCTTACCATTGCTCCAGTCTAAATGCTGAGCCTTCTCCTGCACTTCGATCCCACATCAAGCCCAAATCGGCTGATACTACTTCGGGACTGTGGGTGCAACCTGACCATGCTCCCACCTGCTCTGGTCCAAGTCTGCCGTCCCCCACCTGGATGGCCGTGGTTGCTTCTGGACTGTGTCTCGCTCTGCTCTTGCCCCTTGAGCCAACGCTCAGAATAGCAGGCAGACAGATGCTATAAGATGCAAATTAGAAGTAGATCAAGCCACTCCTTGTCCAAACCTTCCAGTGACTTCCATTCGGACTTAAAATCCTTATAGAAATAGCAAAAGCCCCTGCATCCCACCCCAGGCCCTACCTCTCCCTCCTGGGCTGGCTCCCCTCTTCCCTGGTCTCCCACATCTCCTTCTGCTCAGAGCGTCCTACCTCCCGCTGCTCTGAGCCCCAAGGCCTCCTCCTCTGCAGGCCCTTACTGAGCATCCTGTGTAAGGGACAGCATGCTGCCCAACATGTCCTGGCCAGCTCCATCATCTCCCAGCACTCGCTATGTCTCAGCCGCTCATTGCAGCAGAGGTCGGCTCCCCTTCGGCTAGAAGGTCAGGTCACGGCGGCAGAAGTGTCTTTTCCTTTGTGTTTGCTGGGAGAGCCTCAGTGCTGGAGCAGGGCCTGGTACAAAGTAGCTGCTGAATCACTAGTTATTGAATACATTCTATAAAGTACGTAGCTTTATAAATTATATGTTGCTCTTGTGTAAAAAACAAAATCCTTTGGTATGATCCAGTCATTTCTTGGGTAGTCTTTGGAACTGACAGATGCTCTCATACTTGCAAAGAGTTAACCTCTGAACCTGGAACATACTCCCCTCCACATGTCATTGGAGTAAGTGTTTCAAGTCTTAGCACACCCGTCTCCTCTCTCCTGGGTTTCCATCAGGGACGGCAAACTGAGTGCTTGCTGATCCTGCCCTTCAGTCCAGCTTTGTCCCAGCCACAAAATGAGTGCTTGAAACCCAACAAGGCCTTCCGTCTTCCTTCATGCATACAGATGAGTTTCAGGACACAAAGCTGCCCCTGCCTGGGTCTCTGGCCTCACCCACCCCTGCCCACCCTTTGCTTTGTAAATGGCCTCAGATCTTCACTGAAGAACTCCCCCTTATCCTGTAGGGGACTTTCAGGTATGAGCCCAGACTCTCCAAGCTGCTGTGAGGCTCCCCTTGGAGGCGTTGCCTTGAGTCTCCTTTATGATAAACTGCCTTCTTCTGCACCAAACTGTGAGTTCACTGGGAATGTAAATTCAGATGAGTCACTATTTGTAATGTGCTTAAAACGGTGTCTGCTAGTGCAACTATGATTTAATTGTTGAAAAATTAAGTGAAAAGAACTGCATAGAGTTTGTCATTTTTACCTTATCTTCAGAGCTTAGCCCAGAGCGGGCAGCCAGGGAATAATGGCTAAGGGAAGGAAAGAACCCAACAAAATATGGGTTGAAATAATAAGACATGGAAGTCATTGCATGAGTCATAAAAGGTCTGACTTAGAAAGACATATTTTGGCAAATGCACTGTGATGACCTTCAGTGTCTCCTAGCCCCCAGCTCCCCAGCCGTCCGCCAGAGTCCTGAGCGATGTTCTCCAGAGCTCCTCAAAGGGCCTCTCCATTCCATCAAGGGCCTGAAGCCCGATCAGATGTCTGCCACGGGCCTGTTTGGTAGAAGGCTCTTTGCTTCTGGCAGGTTTATAATGATGGCTTCCCAGGTGCTCAGACACAATTTCCCTACACAGGCTCAGTAATGCACCCATAATCCGGTTTACCTTACATTGGCTTTTCTAATTATTTTTGCCATCCGGGCCTTGTTGGATTGATCACAGTTTGTGAATTACTGGAGTCTGAAGTAATCAGGTCTTTCAGGATCTTTAATTATATGTAAAGGTGGCAGGGTAATTACCTCATTTAAGGCAAGACCAAGGGAATTAATCAAACACAAGAAAATGAGACACAGAGGTTAGGTCTGAGAAAGGGTTAACTCTCTATGATTCACATTCAGAACTGCACAGAAAGGTTGGTCACAGTCAGCAGAAATTTTTGCAAATAAGTCATATTTACGTGTGTCTGGCCCTTGTCGATTTTTGTGTCCTGGAGGCACAAAGTGGAAAATCTCATACGGACCCTGTGCAGGCTAAGATGCCCTGGGTTTGTGATTTTATTACAATCATTTTCTGAAGAGAGGAAGAGTGGGGTCGTATTGAAATGATCTACTGCTGGAGAAGGGGTATAGCAGAAGTTCATATCTAAATGGAATGACTAAAATTAATATTCCAGGGATTACCAATTGCTTTTAGGCTAAAATTGCTTAATCACACACACACACACACACACACACACACACACAGAGCTTTCTTTTACATCTAAAAATGCAATCCAGTCAGTGTGAGCTCACGTTTTTTTCCCTCCGTTCTCTTAATGGACTTCTGTGTGCACACCAGTCATTATAAAAACCCTGTTTTTAAAAGAAAACAAGGCACCGTTTGAACAATCTTGCTCAGTAAGATATTCTTGACTTTGGTGGCACGTGAGGCCAGGTCTGGTTTCTTTGGTGACCACTCCTGTCCACCCAGCCTCTGGCCTCAACCAACGGCTGAACTGACTCCCCCTGGACTCTGGAGGTCCCACTATGGGCATGATGAGCAAATTTATGTTCACATGGATAGTGTGGACTTGGGAGCCTGAAATTGGACATGGTGGGAGTGTTACGTTGTAGAAATTGGCAAACACTACAATGAGGGATCTCTCACCACCCCCAGAGCTGGGTTTTGTTTTGTTTTAAGATTTTATTTATTTATTTGAGAGAGAGCGCACACAAGCAGGGGGAGGGGCAGAGGGAGAAGCAGGATCCTGGCTGAGCTGGGAGCCTGACACGGGGCTCGATCCCAGGACCCCAAGATCATGACCTGAGCTGAAGGCAGACGCTTAACCGACTGAGCCCCCCAGGTGCCCTCAGAGCTGGTTGTTAAACACTAGTACCCAGGCCATGGCTCAAGGCCATGTGCACAGTTCTGTTCACCCAATATTTACACCAAGTAAAGACCAAGGAACTCATCAACTGGCATAAATCGCAAATGTGTATTATTGCAGAAAAACTGCTGACAGGAAACATGGAGCAGTTTGAAGTTGTCCCAGATTATCACATATACATTTTATTCCATTATTGTAAGATTATTACATATTACTGCTAAAGAGGCATGACATCTTCGCATTTTACAAGCTATCGACAGAGACTAAAAATTCTCCTTAAGAAATTAATCAGTCGAGAGGTTTAGATCTAAGAATGGAACACATGGATCTCAAAAAATGTCTTCAATACAGAAACCCCAGACCTTTGTGGAGGCCAGGCTTTGAGATTCTGGGTCTTAGCGCCTTCCCGAATCTGACTTTCATCCTCAACCAGCATGACCTTCTGGACTAAGGCAGGCATGAGCCTAAGTCAGCCAAGAAATGATTTTTATAGATTTTTCTTTAAACCAAAGTAGCATTCTGCAATTAAATTAACAGGCGACTCTGTATGCAAGCACCTACGTAGCTCAGGACCGTGTTTACATTGTAGTTCATTGGCCCGAGGCCAATTTCTTTCTTAGAGAAGGAGACTTGTTCCCATTGACTACCATAAAATTAAAGTTTTCCACTCCCTGTTGTCTAAATTTCTACTCTATTTTTCATTTGTTCTTTGGATTTAAGTAGGAAATAAGAGAAGGGTAAATTAAACTCCAGCTGGTGACCTGTTTGGTCATCGCCACACCGTTCCTCACCTCTACCTCCGTGGGGCTGGATTCACCATTGGTCCTTTCCTGGCAAGACCTCTTCAGACTTCAGTACAAGAAAAAGTGCGGGTTCACTACAAAGTGTGGGGAGATAACTCTATCAATACTTTGTAAGTATTATCCAGCTACCTAAATTAGGTGAATGTTTCTGCCTGTATTCCCTTCCTGAAAAATTAAACACACACACACATGATCTCCACCCAGGCCCCACACCCCAAAAAAGAGGGGGGGATTAATTTTGAATTGATTTCAATCACTTCTGAAAGTTTTGAAAAAAATAATAGTATGTTTGGTACTACGATTTCCTGTCTTGAATGGGCTGCAACAGTCTCTGCTTTCTGTTTGAAATACACATTAAAACCAATATTTATCACCACCAATGTAGTTTAAGCTATGAGGATTTGCAAAAAGAGACCCAAACATGATATGAAAAAGGTTGACAGGTGAGGCATATAAATAAACATGCCTTAATATCACACCATTTACAAAGCGAAACAAACCCTATCTTGGATCCCTTGGGGACCTCCAATTCCTCCTCCGCCTCGTGCCGTCTTCCCATGAGGTTTCTGAACATCTCTTCACCCATGTCATTCCTGCTCCTTCCTTCCACCGCCTCCTGGGCCAGGTCCAATGAGCACCAGATTGTCACTAAGGTCACTTTTCCAGCCTCATTTTCCTTAATCTCTGAAACACTGAACACAACTGCACGCCCCTCCCCCACCTGCCCCCCCACTGACTGGATATGTTGGAGCAAAACAGGTCATGGATCTGGGACACCCATTTATCTCCATGCACCACTTAAAATTGCATCTAATTCTGTATTTTTAAATACTCCAAAAGTTTGTGAATCTCAGATTTCTATCTCTACTCCTACTTTTTCTCCAAACACTTTTATCCAGGTGCCTATTTGGCCAATCCAAATGTAACAACGCTATTGCCTCTCTCAATTGTCCCATCCCAGAAAATGCATCAGTATCTGTAGCTCCTGAGGCTGAAAACCCCATCGGAAGCAGCCTACTTCCAAAGCATGTCTCAGATCTTACTTACCCCCACCGCCTGTTCTGCTCTCACACCATCCTCTGCCTGGCCCGTCACATTAGCTTCCTCTCTGGTCTTCCTTCTCCAGTCTTATGCCTTCTGTATTATTCTCCACACAGCAGTGAGGGTGGGCTATGGAAAATTATAATCAGATGGTATCAGTCCCTTCTCTCTCTCTCTCTCTCTTTTTTTTTGCAGTGTTCCATGATTCATTGTTTGTGTATAACACCCAGTGCTCATTGCAATACGTGCTCTCCTTAATACCCATCACCGGGCTAACCCATCCTCCTACCCCCCTCCCCTCTAAAACCCTCAGATTTTTTCTTGGAGTCCATAGTCTTTCATGGTTCATCTCCCCCTCTGATTTTCCCCCTTCACTTTTCCCTTCCTTCCCCTAATGTCCTCCATGCTATTCCTTTTGTTCCACATATGATTGAAACCATATGATAATTGACATTCTCTGCTTGACTTATTTCACTTAGCATAATCCCCTCCAGGTCCATCCATGTCGATGCAAATGGTGGGTATTCATCCTTTAATAGCTGAGTAATATTCCATTGTATATATGGAACATGTCTTCTTTATCCATTCGTCTGTTGAAGGGCATCTTGGCTCCTTCCACAGTTTGGCTATTGTGGACATTGCTGCTGTGAACATTGAGGTACATGTGCCCCTTCTTTTCACTACATCTGTATCTTTGGGGTAAATACCCAGTAGTGCAATTGCTGAGTCATAGGGTAGCTCTATTTTTAACTTTTTGAGGAACCTCCATACTGTTTTCCAGAGTGGCTGTACTAACTTGCATTCCCACCAACAGTGTAAGAGGGTTCCCCTTTCTCCACATCCTCGCCAACATTTGTTGTTTCCTGTTTTGTTAATTTTTGCCATTCTAACTGCTGTAAGGTGGCATTTCAATGTGGTTTTGATTTGAATTTCCCTGATGGCTAATCATGTTGAACATTTTTCATGTGTCTGTTAGCCATTTGTATGTCATCTTCAGAGAAGTGTCTGTTCATGTCTTCTGCCCATTTTTTGACTGGATTATTTGTTTTTTGGGTGCTGAGTTTGAGAAGTTCTTTATAGATCTTGGATACCAGCCCTTTATCTGTAATGTCATTTGCAAATATCTTCTCCCATTCCTTGGGTTGCTTCTTTGTTTTGTTGACTGTTCCCTTTGCTGTGCAGAAGCTTTTTATCTTGATGAAGTTCCAAAAATTAATTTTTGCTTTTGTTTCCCTTGCCTTTGGAGACCTGTCTTGAAAGAAGTTGCTGTGGCCGATGTCAAAGAGGTTACTGCCTATATTTTCCTCTAGGATTTTGATGGATTCCTGTCTCACATTGAGGTCTTTCATCCATTTAGAGTTTATCTCCGTGTATGGTGTAAGAGGATGGTCCAGTTTCATTCTTCTGTAGATAGCTGTCCAATTTTCCCAGCATGCCAACGGACCTCAGAAGAAAGCTGGGGTAGCAATTCTCGTGTCAGACAAGTTAGATTTTAAGGTAAAAACTGTAGTAAGAGATACAGAAGGACACTATATCATTCTTAAAGGGTCTTTCCAACAAGAAGATCTAATAACTGTAAATATCTATGCCCCCAACATGGGAGCAGCCAATTACATAAGCCAACTGTTAACCAAAATAAAAAGAACATATTGATAATAATACTTTAATAGTAGGAGACCTCAACACTCCACTCTCAGCAATAGACAGATCATCTAAGCAGAAGATCAACAAAGAAACAAGAGCTTTGAATGACACACTGGACCAGATGGACCTCATAGATATATCAGAACATTCCACCCTAAAACAACAGAATATGCATTCTTCTCGAACACACATGGTATCAGTCCCTTCTCATACCTGCAATGGCATCTACTTGCCTGACCTTAAGGTCCCATATGGTGGCCCCCATCATCCATCTGTGCTCTCCTGCCACTCCCTGCTACTTTACTGTTCATCCCACCCCATCACACCGGACTTCCTGATGTTTCTCAAACAACTCAAGCTTGTTCCTGCCTTAGGGCCCTCAAATGAGTTACCTCCTCTTCTTCAACTAATTTTTTGTTGTTGTTTTTTTGTTTTTTGCTTTTTATTTATTTATTTTTTTACATATCTCCGCATGCACTTACTCTTGTCCTTTGGGACTTAGCATAAATGTCACTTCTCAGAGAGGCGCTTTCTGAGGACACAATCTTATATAGCCTGCTGAATCTTCATCATTGCATTGCCCTGGTTTTTGTAATAATGCCAACCCTCTCTGTCTGATATTAAGGCTTCATTTGTGTATGGTCCAACTTTCTCCCTTGTAACGGAAGCTCCATGAGACAGACTTGTCTGCATATTCATTGTGGCATCCCTAGAGTCTAGAACAGTGTCTGATACTTATTAGGGGCTCAATCCATGTGTAGAGGAGTGGATATATTAATGACTTTTCAGTTTAGGTGGAATTTGAAGTTGGCTTAAACGTAGGAAAGAAGGACAATCTTCACTCATGGTCAGCTTTTGTCAAAGAGACAATCCCTAGCTTAATCATATTTATCATATCTATTCCTGTCTTTATGTGTGTGCACACACATATGTGTGTGTTTGTGATAACTTCCTGTGCTGTATTGTGTGTGTGGTAAGACCATCTTTCAATCAATATCCTGATCATGTGTAAACTTCTAAGAATCATAAAATAGGAAATATGAACAGGTTAGAGGGGAGAAGGAATGGTTGTAAGAAAGAAAAAAAAAAGAAAATGCTTGCTTTTCAAAGAGCAGAGAATGAAATTCATCTGCCTGATTACTGGTTTATTTTATCTCCTTTTTCTTTCTGAGAGATTTCTGGAAACCATGGGATTTCAAAGTCATGTTCTGTAGTTGGAAATTCTGAATGATATAAATAATTCTCAGTAGGAAATAAAATGACTGATATACAGAAATAGGAAAGAAATGTTCTTGGATTGATATTTCCAAAAGTTTTCCAAACCAGCTTCACATCTTGGCCTAAAAGCATATAATCAGAATTCTCATCGCCTGACTTGGGCCAGTTAGGGCAAAACCAATGGCAGTTTCAACCCCTTCTTACACTGCCAAAACATGTAGATGGCATCTAAGAATTTGGCAATATTAGTGGCAAAGGGAAATAATCCAAACATAATACATGTTGCAAAGATATGGGGGAGAGAATTCTAGAGTGGAGTATTTCACCGTGATAAGGGCAGCAGAAAAAATATAAAAGTAATGATCAATAGTCTAACAAAGAAATCCAACAAACAACTATCACAATTAGAGTCAGGGCTCTTACATAGCTGGATCCTTATGCCAGAAGTTAAATGTCATTTCTTCCATTGCAGAGAGAAGGGCTGGATGAGTAAGTAAAAATTAACAAAAGGTGGAAAACATTGTATTCCATTTCCTTAAATTCCCGTTATGATTCAGGGGTTAGTCTTTTTTTTTTTTTAAGATTTTTATTTATTTATTTGAGAGAGAGAGAGAGAGCATGAGAGGGGGGAGGGTCAGAAGGAGAAGCAGACTCCCCGCTGAGCAGGGAGCCCGATGTGGGACTCGATCCCAGGACTCCAGGATTATGACCTGAGCCGAAGGCAGTCGCTTAACCAACTGAGCCACCCAGGCACACCAGCGGTGAGTCTTTATGGCAAAATACTATTCTTAACAAATGCTTCACTCGGAAACTTTGAAGTTAGAATTGGAAATAAATTCTAATTAGAAAACAAAAGATAAGAGATCTCTTTTCAAATTTCCCTGCAAACAGCATTGTAGTAGTGAAGTCATATTTCAGAGGAAAACGTAAAGCATCTGCCACTCTTTCCCCTCCCCCATCGATAATTGGATGGTGATTGGGGACAGTCCTGTAATAGTTCCAAAAGCCACCTGGAGTGCAGTTGATTGTAGTGAATCTCATTTTAGCCTTCCAGGTGATGTTATCTGTTCCTTTTTGTGAACTTATTTTTTCGTGGACATGGTCACCATTTAGGTTTATTCATACGTAGCTTTCAGGCTCGTGGAACATAAAAGGAAAGAGGTTTTAAATCGAAGCCCTTAATTATATTTCCTATATTGTTTAAGAACAGTGGTGTTACATCTATCTGCTTGACTTCCTGCCCTTGTCTTTCTCAGGGTAGATTAAACTAGTAGACTCAGAGCGCACCTCTGGACTCTGAGCACACACCTGTCTTACAAGGAAAAGCATCTCCGGTCCTTTGGTGTGCCTATCTACGTGTGTTGTGACCACTTCGACTCTGTCCCAAGGATACCCACAATTGAGGTTCTGTTTGTCTCCCCCTCACCTGGAGTCTTTCTTGGGCCTTGGCAACTCTGTCCTAGTGGGGGGGGGGTGCGTTGCAGTGACTCACCTTGCGTTCCCTCTGCCAGTCTCCTCTCAGCAAGCAGTCACATTGTGCTTGCCTGAGTTCCCTCCCCAAATGCCTCCAGGTCTTGTTCACCCCAGTCTGCTCAATGTGATGCCCATCAGATCCTGGTTAGGTCAACTGGTTTGCTTGATTTATATACAATGCCGTCTATGGCCAACATGGAGAGCCAGAGAGAATTTGATAAGAGCCGGCCTATAGGAAACTCCTCCTGTCTTCTGCGTCCTTTGGTAATTCTCAAATAACTTCTTGAACAAGTGGCACGCTCATATTAAATTAAAATGTAAATGTCTGTTTTGGAGGAGTTTTGTGTTTTCCCACACTGGGGAGGGCTATCTTCTTTACTAGTCTATTGATTCAAATGCTCATCTCTTTCAGAAATTCCCTCACAGACACATCTAAACAGAATGTTTTACCAACTATCTGAGCATCCTTATCCCAGTCAAGGTGACACATAAAATTAACCCTCATGGGAGTAACAAAGTATCCATTTCAGAAGAAATAAGAATCTGTAAAACTTAACTAAAAGCACAACCAAATAAACAAAAAATTGACTTACTGAATTTCTTTCTTTCACCTAGAAAATTTACCAGTGTTATTTCTTTCATGTTACTAAGAAAACAGTCATAAATTTGCTCTGACCAAATGGCTGTGATTAGGTTATTCTGTGAAAAGATGTATTTTCACACCGTGAGTAGGAAGGACTGATTGCTCAGTATTTCGTGATCAATAACTCCTTCAATATCTCAGTCTGTGAAAGGGAAGTTCAGCAAAATAGAGTATGATGAGTAGGTAGCAGGGGCTGGGGAGGCAGAAAACACAAAACTGGGCCTCACCCAATTAGTTGAGGGCATGAATAGAACAGAAAGGCAAAGGAAAGGCAAATTTGTTTTTTTGCTCAAGCTGAACTTGGACATCTGTCTTCTCTTGCCCTTAGATATCAGTGTTCTTAATGCGTAGGCCTTTGGACTCAGATTGAATTACACCCCTGGCTTTCAACTATCCAACTTGCAGAGGAAGATCATGAGCCCTCCTGGCCTCCATAATTATATTAGCAAATTCCTATAATAAATCTGTGTGTATGTGTGTGTGTGTATAAAATTATAACAATGTATTATATATCATGTAATTATATAACATATATTTATACTTTTATAATATATAATATATATAATATTTCCCTTCCATTTTTATTTCTATTTTCTCACAAGGAAACTCAGTATTTTGGTGGTGGGGACACCATTCTAACCACATGGAATTATTGGCATGAAGCACTTTTTTCTATCACAATTTAAAAATATTTATAAAGATATCATTAAGTTCATAAAATGAGGTTCATCCTCGTTAACCCATTCTAATGCCGCCGTTCACCATCTGGGGGATGCCTTGTAAGAAGCAGCTGAGCTCCTATTCCCTTAGAAACAAGGAGTCAGTTCTTCAGGTAAGTTACCTGAATTACCACAAAGACTGCTTTACCAAATAAAGATAATGTCTGATAACAAGTGTAGTGGATCATACGGGTCGAATGTACCTCTATGTCTTAAAAAGACTTCCTTTTAGTTTATTCCAGGCTGTAGTAAGAAATAAATGATGCTGATATTCACAAGTCACTTAAGTAGCTTTGAAGTTAAATTATTATTCTGAGGTACTCTTATCTCAGAGATATATCTATAGTCAGCTGAGTGAATTCTAGGCAAGGAAGTCTAATAAGAGGGATCAATAGCACCTAAGTCTATTTTAGCTACACGATAGGGTAAATAAGGCAGGGGACACAAAAACATTGGTGAAAATCTTGACTTTGAGGTAAATGAAGGGTATCTTGAATGCCACATTGGGACACATCAATTTTCTTCTATAAGTAAGGGTAATATACATGAGTTTTAAAATAGGAGAAATGAGATAAATCTTTAGTGGTGGTGATGTAAGGGTTTACTAAAATGGCAGACTGAAAGTTTTGGGGCATTCAAATAGTTATTTTGGCAAGAGATGTTGGAGGCTTGACTTGGAAAAATGGCCATGGGGATAGCAATGGCAGAATGAGGTGGTGGACAATCCATGGGATTGATGGTGTGCTGTATTAGGATGTTTGTCAAAAAGAAGAAGTCAATGATCACACGGAGATGTCTATCTTGGTAACTCGGTGGCTGGCACATTGTTAAAACAGCCTGGAAAGGAAAATTGGCACATGTGGAATATCCATTGGGCCATATCTTGTGGGCAGATGAAAATATGGTGTGGATTTCAAGAGAGCCATTAGTCTTAGCAATACAGATGATTCTCAGCACCTTAGAAGTTGTTGAGAATGTTCGGGAAAGGTTGAAAAAGAGAAAGGGAAGGCAGGACCTTAAGGAAGGCATGACTTTAAGGGGGAGATAGAAGGCAACATGGAAGTCTGAAGAAAGATCAGAGAGGCCAGGGGGGAATCAGAAAGTGGAGGCTCAAAGACAAAGGGCACAAGGGTTTCAAGAGAGGTGGAAGGGGGTTGCAATTTAAAATAGAATAAAAAATTGTAGAGGATGACAACCAAAGAGAAGGTGTTGAACTGACGATTGGGACATTGATGGCAACCTTTTGTGAAAGAAAACGAAGTGGAAAGGGAGGGACTGAGGGGTGAGTGGCAGGTGAGGAGAGCAGGCAAGCAGACCCAGCTCCACTCTTCAAAACAGACTGGAGTGAAGGGAGACTCTGGGCAGGAGACTGACAATAAAGTTGAATTTTTCATTTATAAATCGGGGTAATTATATCCACTTTGAAGGAGTTTTGAAAAACTTAAACTAAAGATAGTTTTTATAAAACACATAATAAAGTGCCCAGTAGGTAGTAAGTTATAAATTTCTATTTCTATTTTTATTAGTTTTCTGGGGCTTTTTCTATTTTCATTATTGTTAATTATGACTAAAATTAACAGTGAGTTAAAAAAAAAACTATAATGCTGTATAAAAGGGAGCAGAAGAAATGACTGCTGATGCTGAGGAGCTAGGGGTGTCTGCTGGGGTGAGGGCCCCCTGGGGATTGGAGAAGGAATTGAAAGTGTTTTTATGCTTCACAACACTTCTGACCCCAAATGTGTGGGTTTTCCACACCAAGTAATTCTCCTGCTGTCTGGACACCAACGGGGTGTTGTATAATTCTGTCCAATCCTGACATTAATCACCAGGAGTTAGCTAAGACCCCACAGGGTAAGGACTCAGCCCCACAAGACTGCCCATCACTTCACAGTCCAGTCGTCAAGTATTGGGGGCCCGTATGCTTCTGTCCAACATGGCTGCCAATCTGGCATTCCCCAAACATCCCCTCTTTCAGGTTCCTGAATTGGCCAGAAAGGCTCTCAGAACTCCAAAAAGCACTTTCACTTACTATTGCTTGTTTATTACAAATGGATAGAACTCAGGAAGAGCCAAATGGAGGTAATGCCTAGGTCGAGGTACGGGGGGACAAGACCCTAACCCTCCCAGCACCTCGCGGTGTTCACCAACCGGAAGCTCTCTGAATTTCGTCCTTTGGGAGTTTTTATGGAGATTTCATTACACACGCATGATTGATTAAATCACGGCCTATTGGAGATTGAACTCTTCAGCCCCTCTCCTCTCCTCAGTGGAAAGTTCCAATCCTATAGTCATAATTTGGCCTTTTTGGCGACCAGCCCTCCTCTGAAATTATCAAGGGGACCGCAGCTATTGGTCATCTCATTAATATGCCAAAGATGTACATCACCCCAAGAGCTGCTGAGAGTTTTAGGATCATCATGCCAGGAACTGGGCACAGAGACCAAATATATATTTATCACAGTTGTCAATATGGGAAGGAAAGAATTTGTGTGTGTGTGTGTGTGTAATGACATCATTTAGGGGTAGGTAGATTTGAATACAACAAAATGGAGAAAGGCTAGTTTGCAAAATTTAGGGAAAAATAAGTTAGTGAAAAGTTTGAACTGTGTCCTCTTTATTTATTTTTACTTAAACCACAAGGTGAGATTTATGTCCATTGAATTGGGGTCCTTTAGTAGTTAAATGTATGATATATAATAAAATTAAAAATAGGTACATGTAGAAATCTATAAATTACCCATAAGAAGAGTTTAAGTTGAAGCAAATAAAATAACCAGAAGAGACAGAAGCCTGAAGGTCTTTAATATTGCATCATTTTCATCCTGGAGAGTTTGTGGGAAGATCCAGTGTTAATCCCTTAAGAACCACGGCTGACCTAGTTTGCCCTGGGCTTATGTGTCCTGAGGATCACGATGCTGCTCCTGGTGGTGAGTAGCTGATGTCCTTCTAGTCCTGGCATCATGCAATCCCCTTGTGGATACTTGCTGCCCCCCTGTGTGTGCATGCACACGTGTGTGCGTGTGTGCATGCATGTGCGTGTGCACATGCAGTGTGTGCACACTGAGGTTAGCTCCACAAGCAGGCTTTAATTGCCACGATCGACTTCTCTGAAGAGCAGTAGGAACCCACACCCCCAGGCTTTGAGCATTCGGGCGTAGGATTGCATCTGTGCGTTCTTAAAAGGACCTCGGCACTTTCTTGAGCCTTTTTTCTTAGCTAAGCATAGCAGCAACTAAACTTGGATTTCTTTTTAATCACATCTGATTAAGTAGGACACCAGCTTCACGCTGAGAGAGTGTTCCCCCACACCTCACCTGCTCTCAGCAGGATGCGCTATTTCAAGAGCATCCTAAGATTTACTTGCATGCCTTCTTGTGGACGGGCAACTTGAAAGGAGCAGGTAAATCTTCCGATACAGAAACCATTTAGTAAAATTATATTCACCGAGGTTATTTTTATGTATGCCTCAGCTTCATGTCTGTATTAGGGGGTTCCCCAGAATAGTTCCAGCTGTGAGCTGCTTCTGCCTTGGCAAGAATTTACTCGTAACAGAAAGGGCTGGTGGTTCAATCCAAGGTGATGTGATATCTAAATAATTTTTAATGGGAAGCTTCTATTGAGACATAGCATAAGTTACCAAAAAAGTGCATATATCAGCAAATCCCTGGCTTTATCATTAGCCTTTTTGGAAGTCTGAAAACACTATTCATTCTTGAAAATAAATTTTCTTTTACATAGCAAATTATTTTATGACTTCCCTCTTTCCTGAAGAATAGCCAATAATTCAGCCCTTACTTTATAATATCATAGCTTAGCACCTTCCATACTTGGATAAGTATCGCAATATCACTCAACTATGATATATCCTGTCTCCCCCATCAATATTTTAAGTGCATGAGCATATAATACTTGTCAGCACAAAAACAAGTTTCTAATAACAATGGGGCTGATTCCTCCAACAAGATGAAAAGAACAGGAGGGGGTGGTTTGGAGAGTGGCTGTCCAGTGGCCAGGATGAATGGATTTGGGGCAGACAGGTGTTCATTTCTACTCTTTCATCTTTGTGGCCCAAAGACTGTGCTTATCTAACTGTCCCAGAAATGGGCTATGACCCACGGCATTGAGTGCCACCCCATCCCTTAAGTGATGGGGACTTATCTTTTCATGACCCCCCCTATGTTAACCCCCCACAGGCTCACCTCTTCTTCCATTGTCTCCTTCATCCCCTTGAAAATTCCTCCAGGACTCTATGCTTCCTCTAGGTTCTGATGTCCTCCAATCTCCACACCAACATCTACACATCCCACTCATATGTAACCTGACCTGAGTTCTAGACCCTGAAAACTAGTCTCCTGTGTTGCAAAGTAGCAGGCAGTTATCCAGCTATTAAGGTTATCAGTGATGAAAAATGTCTTGATGTCTCCCATCATGAGCGCATTTGTTTTCTACCAAGAGACCCATTGTGGACGCAATGCCCAGGAGATTGTCTCCAATCAAAATGTAAGGTGCTTTCATAATAAACCCCTTTCTTGACCTCCTGTTATATATCCAGAACGTGTACAACTTGATTTAATTTGACAGTAGTCCTATAACATTGGCATTATTATGACAGTTTTTCCTAAAAGGAGATAGGCTCAGAGTGGTTAAATGACCTGCGCAAGGTCACACAGCAGGGTGTGATGCTGAAAAGATTCAAATCCAAACATGTCTGAATTCAAAGTTCCCAACCACCAGGAGATATTGAAAGACAGTGATTGGCTGAATCTACAGAGGCCCCAGGTTATACCTCCTGCTACAGACTGTTCATACTCTGGGCTGGAGCAGATTCCCTCAGAGATGTTACTGTTACACTCTTCTCAAATGGAAAAGACAAACTGGGCTCATTGAAGAAAAAGACCAAAGGATCCACCCTATGTCACAATCATAATAAGAACATTGAAGGCAACCATGAAGACAGAGAAACCTTCCTTCCTTCTACCGTTTATGTACAGACTGTCCACGGGAACCCGGGACTCAAGAACACGGAAGAGCATCGGTGTTGGCCAAGTGCCCTCTTGCTGGTTCTCAGCTGCTCACATCATGAAGCCCAAATTCCCCCGTCATGTAGAAGGCCCATCTCAAAGCCGCTAAACCTGCCTTCCCAGCCTCCCATCCCATCCCTAACCACACACCCTCCTATAGCACCTGGACTGCATTATATTTATTTTCTGTATATTCCCTAATTTAAGTATTTAGTATCGTAACATGAACTTCCAGACTTCCATGCCTCTGATTGGAAATCTCTTCTGACACCTTGTAGGAAGCACTTACTGTTTAAGATCCCTACGGGTCCTGATTCAGCAAGAGTGGGCCTGATGATGTTTTCCCTGGCAACTTTCTTTCATTGATTGGAGTTACCCATCACACATTTACAAAGCACCTCTTATGTGCCATGCATTGCACTCAATTTATCTCATTTAACTTTATGTGATCATACCTCTGGGGTGCATTTTCATCCCGACATTATAACTCTAAAATTGAGATTTGGGCGGGTGGCGGGGGGGAATGCCAATGTCCCTATGATTACGAAACCCGTAGTTCTAGAATCAGGATTCAAACTCCGGTAGTTCTGATTCTAAAGTCCATGAGAATAATCAATGGCATTCTCAACACTCACCTCATCTAATCTAATTTAGCCAACGCTACAACTACAATGTTAGCAGGATAACTGCCAATGTATGCTTAAGGTAACCAAGGGAAATTCAGGATCTGTTTCACGTCTTTTCCCTCATTAGGACCTTTCCTCCTAGGCAATTATGTGGCCAACCGGAGAAAAAGGGGCCAGGGACAGGTCCCAAACTGTAGCACCCAACCAGCAGCCTCCCATCTTCTGGGAACTTACCAGATATGCAAACTTCTGGTTCCACCCTGGACTACAGAATCAGAACCCTATGACGGAGGCCCCTAAATCCATTTTAACCAGCCTCCCCATGAATTCCAATATGTGCTCAAGTTTGCGAACCACTGAGCTGGAGAATGGAAGCAGAAGTCAACTGTGCGCAGGGCGCCTGGGTGGCTCAGATGGTTAAGCGTCTGCCTTCGGCTCAGGTCATGATCCCAGGGTCCTGGGATCGAGTCCCGCGTCGGGCTCCCGGCTCAGCGGGGAGCCTGCTTCTCCCTCTGACCCTCTCCCCTCTCATGCTGTTTCTCTCTTGCTCGCTCTCTAAAAAATAAATAAAATCTTTAAAATAAAATAAAATAAAATAAAATAAAATAAAATAGTTTAAAAAAAAAAAAAAAGAAGTCAACTGTGCGCAAAGCATTTAATAATGGAGAGTTGAGTGGACATGTGTCTTAGGATGGTGGTTCCCAAACTTGGCTGCACACTGGCACACCTGAGCATCTGGGAAATTTTCTCCCACCTGGCCCTGGGGGTGTTCAAGGTGAAGCTATCCTCAGGTAATTCTATTGTCAGAAGCCAGTGGTCTGGAGAAGCTATAGTACCTCACGTTATCATCAAAGGCAAGCAGGGTGCCCTGAAATAACTGGGGTGACCCAATAGCAGTAGGTTGGTCTTTTTTAGGTGGGCAGAAGCAGGGTATCTGTAACAGATTTGTAGAACCAGTTAACTCAAGTCAATCTCCTTTTCTGTGTCCCAGGGTCTCATGCAGGGTCCTTTGCTGCATTTTGCCTGCACATTATATATATATATTTTCTGTATGTTGCATTGATTCAAGAGGGAATTCAGAAGGGACTCTGTTTTATGGGAGGAAGAATTTTGTAGGAATAAAGCAAATGAGCTCAGTGGATTTAGGGATCGGGGCGGAAGTTGGTGAGGCTTTAGGGAGAGAGAGGCTGGAGACCAGCAGACAGGGCACATTTTGCATTCTTTCAGAAGTGAGGGAGCCGGGAGTGCCTTGGGGTTGGCCCCGCCGCAGGATGGAGACCTTGGAGGAGGAGCGGGCTGGGAGAACATCATGCAAGGGAAGGGGCTGCTAGCCTGCCGGCACCAGTCAGGGCAGACATTGGTTTCCGTGGAAGACCAGCTGCCCTGAGGCCAGAGGCTGCTGAGTTTTTTCAAGCCTGCAGCTACATTCTCCTCTGACTGACCTTCGTGGTCACCTTGTGGATGAGGTGACTGAAATGACCTGAGTGGCTGCCCCTACGTACCTTATGTCCACCCTCCTGTCCTGGCCTGGCGAGCAGCTCAGGAGGTTGAAGGGGGAGCAGTGGGGAGCCGGCAGTCCTGCTTGATGAGCAATCCTGATTCTAGGGCTCAGTTTGCCTCTAACAATGTCTAGGGTCCTAGACCTCCCTCTCTATCTCTCCGGCCAATGCCCTAATCTATGATATAGGACTATTAGACTAGATTAGTGCAATGAATCTTCTCCAGGTTTAATTTTTTAAAAAAATATGCATTGTGCCTCTGATACATAACAGTGTTATTGGACAAGAGGCCAATTGGACTGATTTACTTGCCGTTTAGCTTGCAAGGTAGGTTCGAGTCTTGCCTCCAACACCTTCTTGTAACATGATTACATTAGAATTACTGGGGATTTTCAGTCATATAAATAAAGTTGGGTTTAATTAAACTTATATACTTCCATGGCTTGTAAATTCTTAAGAAGGAAAGTGGTTGGCAGTAATAATAACTATGTATTGATTATCTGCTGTGTGCCAAGGGTTTGACATAATTTGTCTTATTTAATTCTTATAACAACCCTAGGTGGCCTAGAGGAATTCATTCATTCGCAGAAGTCACAAAGTCAGCAAATGACAGTGATGGATATTTGTACCTGCTTCTTTTCCTCATCTTCTGCTAATCTCACCTCTTAATTTGGGGAATTGCCTCTCTCAGTCCTGCGGGGGTTCTCAGTAAAGCTGCCACCTCAAACTCATGGGCGGCATATTCTCAAGGACTGGCCAATTCTATGTTCTTTCCAGACATAATGGTTGGTCCAAAAGTGGGCAAGTGACCACAGTGCAGCAGTCCTCGGCCTTCCCTGGGACTGTAGGAATGGCCACTGAGAAAAGCCTGTGCTCTCCTTCTGGTGGAGGTGTCAGGCTGAGGCAAGTTGTGCAGAGCTGGTCCCACCCCAAAACACGCAGAAAACCAGCCTCTTCAGCCACAGGGACAAAAGAAGGAGGGAGGTCAAGACCAGAGATACCTCATTCCCCAAAGAGCTAGGCCAGCTCCATTTCTAGCTCTCCCAGTCACAGAGGAATCAAATCCCATTTCTGGTTAAGGTAGTTTGAGTTGGATTTTCATCACTGCCGACTAGCATACTGGCAAGACCCTGGGCAGAGCTGTGATGTGACCTTCCTGTCTTCACAGGTCTGCAGTGAGTGGAGGATGCACAGGGGAGAGCTATTACTGTGGAATGTCTACCCATGGACCTAGTTTCAGCACCCAGCACATGTGGTGGGCTATATGGAACTACCTGGGTCTCCAGTCCCCTGGGCTTTAGGGGAGGGAGGACAGTGGCTTATCTGCCATCTGGCCTAGAGGACTGGTAGCCACAAGGGGACATTTTTCAACTTGTTATATGGCTGTAGGTCAACCCCATCCTACCATTCCAGGCCCAGGTCAAAATCTTCCAGGTTTCCTTTTTTCTTTTATCTTCTCTTTTCTTTTCTTTCTTTTTTTTTTCTTTTCTTTTTCTCTTCTTGTCCTTTTTAAAAAAGATTTTATTTATTTATTTGACAGAGAGAGAGCACAAGCAGGGGGAGTGGCAGGCAGAGGGAGAAGCAGGCTCCCCGCTGAGCAGGGATCCCGATGTGGGGCTTGATCCCAGGACCCTGAGATCATGACCCGAGCCAAAGGCAGATGCTTAACCGACTGAGCCACCCAGGCACCCCTCTCCCAAGTTTTCTAATAGAAAGTTATACATGTACCTCCTGTCATTAGGTAAAAATCCTTTTCAGGGCACCTGTGTGGCTCAATCAGTTGAACATCCAACTCTTGGTTTCAGCTCAGGTCATGATCTCATGGGAGGTGAGATCGAGCCTTGCATTGGGCTCCCTCCTGAGGAGGGAGCCTGCTTGAAGATTCTCTCCCTCTGCCCCTCTCCCCACTCACATGTACTCTCTCTCTCAAATAAATCTTTAAAAAATGAATTTTGAGAGCAGCTTTACATTGGGAAGAAATAAGAGCGTGGCATCCTAAAGTCTATCTGTGGGGATAGGGGGAGATAGGAAACAAGGAAAAAACTGGATGCTGGTCCTTAATGTTGTTTGAACAGGAGCCACAGATGCGGTATGGAAACTCCCTTCCTCTGCTGTTCCCCTCCAGGCAGGTGGTGTATTTGTCTCTGTTTCCTCCCACCGGTAAGTCAAGATCAATCATTCATTACCAAACTTTGGTACTTACCTGGATTACCTGGGGAGTGTATTAAAATGCAGATTTCTGGTTTTTTGTTTTTTTTTTTAAAGAAGCTCTATGCCCAATGTGGGGCTTGAACTCATGACCCCAAGATCAAGAATTGCATGCTGTACTGACTGAGCTCTCCAAAAGCCCCAAAATGTCGACTTCTGATAGAACATGTCTGGGATAGGAGCCAGGCATTTAAGGTCCTTAACAAGCCCCTTCGGAGATTCGGATGTGTGTGAACCTTTGATTAGTTTAAAAACTGAGGCTATGGGGATTGTTTGGATTCCCTGCTCTCTTCCAATGCTGCATTTGGTACCCCCCACCCCCATCCAGTGGAATGTCTCAGGTTAACCTCAGGTTTTCTCTTTTTACACTTTTATTTTCATGGTTAACTCTTCCCCCATCACAGTAATTTCAAAATTTCATATTTCCCCAACCGTGTCTCCTATTTTTAACTTGGAAAAAATTTACTCCTGGTGGACAAGCTGATGAGTCACAAGGTGGGCTAAATGTTCTAGCATTACCTCCCTCACTGGGTTTATTAATATGTCTAGAAGCTTTGGCTTTGGAGATAGGGGTGCCTACAGGGTTCTATCTATGTAACTAGGTGTTTATGACTTTGCTTCCTATTGGCATCAGCAGATACTTACTCTAATAATGAAGTAATGAAGAAGAAGCATTCCCGGTTATTGTTGAGAATTGTATTCAACTCTGGAAGAAAATATCGGTAAACAATTAAGAGAAATGACCTTGCAAAATTAGATCCTACCATTATTTTCTTTCATCAATGTCGAATTTATGTCTTAGTTTGTAGTCATAAGATAAGGGCAAAAGGGTTTTTTGTTTTGTTTTGTTTTGTTTTTGTTTTGTATCATTTGCCTCCTTGATATTAGGAAACTCTCTTATAATCTGGCTTGCCAAGCCTTGCTTTATGGCTGGCATAGCTGATCCATATTTCCCTATTTCACACTGGTTTTTATCCAAGTGTATGTGTTAGCAGGAAATGGCTTTTGCAAATGCAAAGTATACAGCTATAACTATAAGAGCCAACATTCTCTGCAGATTCCTAGTACTTGTCTAAATCCACAAAAATGTCTGAGTTGGAAAGCTTCATCTCTGGTTCTCACTACACTGTGCCTCTCTGAAGTCCCAGTGCTGCTTAGAGTCTGTCCTGTTTTCAGGGACTCCCTGGCATCTAGCACAATGTCCAGCAAATGGTTGACATAACTGCATATTTGTTAAGTAAGTAAGTCTTAACTATGTTTACAATATTAATATGGATATCACACTTGGAGCAAAGAGAAAATCCTACTAGCTTCCATAGAGAAAACAATCAGGTCAACATAAAGCAACAATGGTGGAAAATATTCAAAGTTCTCAACCAAAACAGTGGAAGCTGAATGATGATAGAAAAATACCCTCAAAATCCCAAAGGAAAGTGACCTTGAACCTGGAATTTTATACCCAGCCCAACTGTTGATTAAGAATGAGATTACAATAAACATATATTCATGTTTAAATATGTAAGTTCTCAGTATTTATCTTCAAGAATCCTCTCTGAAGAAGTACTGAAGAATATACTCCCCATAAAAGAAAGGAGGCATAGATCAAAAACAAGGATGCTGGTGAGGGAACCTAAAGGTGACCAGGCACAGAGCATGGCCAGTGTGTACTGGGGCAGGTCAGAGGGCTCCAGGAGGTGTCCTTCAAAAAGCCAAAACTGACAAGATACCTGATACATCTGACACAGTTGGGAGGAGATTTAGACAATGAGCACAGTGTTTGGGGTTAAATTTGTGGGAAGTATAGATAGCTAAGCAATGAAAGTGGAGATAATTATTGTTAGAAACAGGATAATAAAATGTACAGGAAAAGAAAGGTCATTATACTACTTGCCTTACCTGTGGATAGTGTTCACATAATTATAACAACAGAAACAAAGAAGATTGATAAAACCAAAATTCATTATATTAGGAGGGCGGATAGTTAGGGTGCTTTTAGATGCTTGAATAGTATGGTGAAAGAAATCTAAACCCTGGTTTCCAGAGTGGCTAGTTCCTAGATTCTGCCTTAATCTAAAAAACTGAAAAGTAGCAATATAACCATTTTATTTTTAAAAAATGGAAACAAACACACAAAACAAATTGAGATTGGTTACTCTGAGAAATTGGGGAGGATGTTGGGATGCTATTCTTTTCCTGATAAGTTTTGTAGAAATCTTCACATTTTTGAACTGTAAGCAGCTATTTTTAAAAATATATAAATAAACACCAAACCAGCAAAACATTTGCATCATAAGGACAACCTTTAAGACTGCACACAATCATAGAAGTCCCTTCAGGGAGCTATAGGTCAGTTGATGTGTGGGGGAGCTCTGGCCCCTTTTGCAGTTTCTGGTCATACCTTCCAGAAGGGTAGAGCCTCTCTTCAGAAGGTGGCACATGAATGATTAGGAATAAACTCATCATCACTTCAGCTGGGCAAGCATGATGTTTTCATACAACTCTTTTGCTACCACCGTTGAGCCCAGGGACATTTTGACATGACCTAAAAAAGATATCATTAAGCGTTCAGCTATTTTTATTCCAAGCAATGTGCTCAACAAACATCCTCTCCTCTCCCCATGGGCTCAGCCCTTCCTAAAACTCCCCGAATCCCATCTAAGGATGATTGCAGGGGGAAGGTCAGCAAGAGAAAAAAGACTCCAGTTGTCTTACTGATAACATGTTCTCTGGTGGCATTTCATAGTGTGGCATTTGGACACAGCATGATTAAAAAGAGTTCCCTTAAAATGGAATACCAGCAAGCTGTGAAGCATTCACAGGGACGAAGAAACAGGGCAGTTACCCATCACAGAGTCGTAGTGCTTTTGGTGCTAAGACTCCATTCTGCCTTGTCATTCGAGAGCTATTTGGAAGCAGAACGGAATAAGGCAAAGTGTTCAGCTTTGGAATCACATCAATATCCAACTCTCTTAGCAACTTGTCCTGCGACCAATTCTCTGCGTTTCATTTTCCTCGTGTGTAGAATAGAAATAATTATTGTGTCACAGGATTACTAAAAAGGTAAAATGGGACTGCTGTAATTAATTGCTGAGACCCACATCTTATTCGTCTTTGATGACTTCTGCAGAAGACACTGCTCGGCACACAGGAGATTTAAAATAAGAATCTGCCAAATGAACATACATTGCATTGGTGAGCACAGAGCCAGATAGTGGGAGGTGAGTGCTAGTACCTGTCTCTTTCCCCTCTCACCGCAGCCTCACCCCCTGCCTTCTGGCCACAAAGAAACTGAGAGCCTCCAACATTAAATGCTGTGTTTCAGTGGGTGGCAGAAATTGAATTTGGATGAAGGTTGCCAGATTTAGCAAATAAATAATACATGATGTCCACTTAAACTTCAACTTCAGGTAAACAAGCGATAATGAAGACTTGGGACATAACACTAAAAACCCTGGGGTTTACCTGAGCTTCAGCTTTAACTGGGCATCCTGTATCTCTTCTGACAGCTCTAATTTGCATAAAAGCCCTCTTGCTCAGAGTCTAGCACTTGCTCTGTGCTTGTCTGGAGGAGGAAAGCAGTGACAAGTCAGAGCAGGGGAGCCGGCCGGGTGGAAGCCCCAGCCATGTGTGCGCACGTAGCGATGTGAGCAAGCATCCTGGGGCGGCACTCACAGCACCGCTGGATCATCCACGAAAGCCCAAGGGACATGTGACACACCCCTGCTGGATGGGAAGAGATGTTCCTGGATAGGACGAGCATTTGACACACTCTGAAAACTATGCAACGGGTTGCTCCCTCCCGGCTGCTTGCCGGTCCGCCTGCCCTTCTCAGGTGTCCTGAAAAAAAAATCTCAAGATGCCTCCTCTGTCCTTGCTGCTTCCCCTTGGCTCGGGGGCCCCTTTACCAGGTTGATGCATTACACATCTCACCGCGAGTCTCGGTTACTCAAGGAGAGTCTTGCAGGTTCCATATATGGCATTTCTCAGCTGAGGCAGCAAGGCCGGGTTTTCCTTTGCTGTTCAGATCCGTGCTTGTTCAACGGGAAACACTAGACTGAGCGCCTCGCTGCTGTGGGGTGGCCTCAGAATTGGTCTTTCGGGTTACCCTGATGAAACTCAGTGGGAAACCACATGAGACATCTCTTGTCCTTCCCCGGTGACACATACCTTCCATTAAATTCAAACCAGCATAGTCATAGTAAATGCTATGAGCCCTTTCCAAAATCCCCTATGAAATAACCGGACTTAGTGCTCAAGTCCCAGGGACAACTTCCTCTGCCCAGAGACACACCTTGAGCTGTGGCACTGCCGGGGGCCAGCCATAAAACAGGGTTATACTTGAACAGCAGGTAAGAAAACAAGTCAGTGCGGGAGCAACCGAAACTTCCCTTCTGCCAGGAAAGATCAGCAGAAACTATGAGTAGGAAAAAAAAAAAAAAAGAACTTCAAGGTAAATGGAACAGTTTCAGCTTAAAGAAAGGCTGATTGTTTTCACAAAAATCCCCACAGACCTGGCAGCGATTATTAAAGAAGTGATTCCTGAGGATCAGGGCATGGAGATTTCAGATGAATATGCAAACGATCAGAGCCATGTTTAATTCAGGGAAGTAAGCAAACAGTAGAAATAATTAAAAGCTGTTAAGGCATATGTCTGTTTGGCTGACACATATGTTATTAAAAAACACAAGAGAGTCTATAGCCAGTTGCCTCTAAGAATCTGTCTTTGCTACCACCCACTTCCATTAGTAATAGTGCACAATAATAGTTTACATCCATGGAGCGCCTTTCATCAAATACATCAGCTCTCCACTCTGCGTTGTGCTCCAGCAGACAGACATTCACTGTGGACGTAACTCACCTCTGGACTTATCAAAAGCCACTGGCTTGGGTTACTTGCTCCAGACATTTGTTAATTTTATCTATAGATGGACAACAGGACACCAGGAGACGCCTTCCTCATACTCTGCTAGCCCGACACCTGGCTTGCCACGCTGGAACTCTCCAGCTGGAAGGAGGAAGGGAAAAGGAAGGGACGCTCCATCCCCTGAAGGCCGTTACTGGAAGCTGCACCCAGTCCCCCACTCATCTGACGGGGTGGCCCTTTAGTCACCTGGCTACTGACCCCTGGCGCTCTTTATTCTGAGTGGCTCCGTCGTTTCTTGGAAACCAGAAGCTCTGTTACTAAAAAAGAAGGCACAAATATTGAGGAACAACTAAGTAACTTCAACAGGGCTCCCCAAATCCTCCAATCAATTGAGTCTATATGCCTAATTAACTTAGGTATTGACACATGGTGATTACCCGAGGAGTACAGGGCCATGAATGTAACACTACACTTAATGGAAAGCGAACCATTCATTTGTTCTGTAAGACATGAAAAATATAACTGTTGGAGCTTTAGATGACACACTCAAATATATACTCATAATCCTTGATTGATGAATTTGGTCACTAATTTATATTTAAAATCACTTATAAAAGGTAATTTGTTAATTTAAGAAATATTTGTGCTTATATTTTATAAAACAATTATGTTAAGGGTCAAGCTGTTCATGAGTATGCTGGACATCTATTTATCTTGAGCTAGAGTTTCTAACGGTATCTATGAAAGAACCTTTGAATTATCAATGGAATTTCCACTCTCAATTATTGTTTGAATCATCACCACAGTCAAGGAGGTGATTATATCTATTTGGGTCCTGTGTGGTTGAGATGAACATGAAATCTTGATCTTGCTGAGTGAATCAAGAGTCCTTGGAAATCAGAAAATCAATTTGTTTGAGCAGCCATGTACCATCATCACTCTGAAAAGAGAAAGGGCACTGGTGGGTCTGCTCTGTTGTGTTGCGTAAAGTAAGGCACATGGACCCATGCTGCCATAACCTGGTGTTCCGCCTTCCCTGGTGGTGGCTGAGGGATGGTAAGAGTTCATCACAGCCATCTCTTGATGGGATCATCCTTGAAATCATCTTTGAAATAGAACAGCCAGGAGGAACGGAAGTTAAAATTACTAATTTTATTAATTCGATATATTTTATTACAAACTAAAATTACTCATTGGTACTACTCGTTAATAAGTCTAGGGTAGTGATTCTTCCATCTGGCTGGTTATCACAGTCAGCTGGGCAAATCTGTTTTGAATTACAGACCCTGGGCCATACCTAGGGCCTACCGAATAAGGATTTCTGGGACAGAACTCTAGAGTCTCTGTTTTTCCAAAGCTCCTGAGGAGACTTTGAGGCAGCCAACCTGACATTATTCCTTGGAACAGGATTTGGGAAACATCAGCTAAAACTTTCAAGAATATCCTCCTCAAAGTTTGGAGGGTGGGGTCAGAATTTAGGAGGCAACACTCTTTGGCGTAAGTGGAAGAAAGGACACTTGAACAAATAAGATGTGATTCAGAAGACTTAGGTTGGTTTCTTCTAATTTCTGTTTGTTTTTTACTATGCAAAATATTTCATTTACAGCATGCATATTCAGTGATGCCTCTAGCTTGAGTGCCTCCCAGTACCTGATGGCTTTTTCTTTTCTTTCCTGTGCTCTCCTGCGTTCTAATTCCCATGGCAATAAACAGGCTCCTAGCTCCCATGGGTCATGCTGTCTCCCTTCACTTTTATAAATGCAAAATTGAATCACTGGATCTTGATTTAGGACTGAAATTTGGCAGAGAGTTCAACTGCTCATTTATAAAGTGTGCAGGTTATCAGGAAAATCAGTTACTTCATATATCAAACTCTTGGAAGGTCCTCCCAACAACACCCACCGCATACCTGACTTATTTGAGTAGTACATAGCAGTTCCAAAATGGAAATATTATACTGACTGGATGGGGAATTTACGTAAGGTGAGCTTCCTCTTTCTTCCAAATGAGAGTTTACTTAGAAGACGGTCTGGAAAACTCAGGAGGAAAATTTTTACTGTTAGCTAGGTCACTGAATTTGTTATTCCACCTTCATCTAGCAGCCGTGTCTCCCTTATTTACTCCCTTATTATTGGAGAGCCTGTCAGAACAGGCAGGAGTAGAACTGAGTGTGGTGGGTGGGGTGAGGAAGCTCAGGAGAACTCTCCCTGCTCCGAGTGGTGGAGCATCGCCTTCCTCGGATGTGTCCTATTTGCAAGAAAGAGGAAGGCACAAGACTCCATTTCTAAACGATTTCTCTTTCTTTCTCCCTCAAAACCCTCTGCTTCTTTGAGGTACATGACACCATCTGCCCCACATTTCTCTCTCTCACTGAAGACTGGCTCTTCCCCTGGGAAGCCCTGTTTCTGATTAAGCCCAACCATGTACCTTTCTCTTTTGCCGCCCACCCCACAGCAGCTGATCACTGACAGACAAAATCACACAAGGCTTCCGTGTAAATTTACACTCACAAATTCCAAGTGGGCACTTTCCACCACCCAGCAGTCCTGGTTTGTCTTCCTATTGTCTGTCTTCTAGTCGGGAAGGTCTTAGAGATCATATGACCTTTCCTTGCTTGTTTTTTCCTTCTGGCCCATCCGTTTTCCCACCCTATCACCTGGTTATTTTAGAATTGGTTGTCTAATCTTACTGTCTCCAATTTCTTGTTGCTGTCTCCAAATCACCTTCCAGTCCAGTTGGCCCTGCGAACCCATTATCACTGAGACCTTCTCCCCATGCCACATTCACTCACTATGGCAGTCACAGCGTTGACCACTTGACCACCACCTCCCTGTCAGGAGTCTCGAAGGACCTGGCTCTTCTCTCTCTCTCTCTCTCTCTCTCTCTCTCAGCCCTGCAGATTTTCTCCTCTACCAGCCCCAGGGCATGGTGTTTCTTCTTTTCTGCCTTCACTTTTTTTCTAAGTGATTTCATCCTGTTCTCTCTGTGCTGATGCTGTCCAAATCTCTATCTTTAGTCTAGGCACCCCCGGTTTCCTTTTCAACATGTCCTTCCCCGTGACTAATAGACATCTCAGAAATGATATTCCAAAATGGAGCTCTTAGTTTCTATCCTTTGCCCCCAAATCACTTCCGTGGTTTTCTTCATTTTCTTTATCTACAATAAAAGCCAAAGTGTCCTTGATTTCATATCTTCTTTCAACCATCACATACATATTTTTTTTGTTTTTTTTTTGTTTTTTTTTTGTTTTTTTTATTCTTATGTTAATCCCCATACATTACTTCATTAGTTTTAGATGTAGTGTTCCATGATGCATTATTTGTGCATAACACCCAGTGCTCCATGCAGAATGTGCCCCCCTCAATACCCACCACCAGGCTAACCCATCCTCCCACCCCCCTCCCCTCTAGAACCCTCAGTTTGTTTTTCAGAGTCCATCGTCTCTCATGGTTCGTCTACCCCTCCGATTTCCCCCACTTCATTCTTCCCCTCCTGCTACCTTCTTCTTCTTCTTCTTTTTTTTTTTCTTAACATATATTGCATTATTTGTTTCAGAGGTACAGATCTGAGATTCAACAGTCTTGCACAATTCACAGCACTTACCAGAGCACATACCCTCCCCAGTGTCTATCACCCAGTCACCCCATCCCTCCCACCCCACCCCCCACTCCAGCAACCCTCAGTTTGTTTCCTGCGATTAAGAATTCCTCATATCAGTGAGATCATATGATACAAGTCTTTCTCTGTTTGACTTATTTCGCTCAACATAATACCCTCCAGTTCCATCCACGTCGTTGCAAATGGCAAGATCTCATTCCTTTTGATGGCTGCATAATATTCCATTGTATATATATACCACATCTTCTTTATCCATCATCTGTCGATGGACATCTTGGCTCTTTCCACAGTTTGGCTATCGTGGACATTGCTGCTATAAACATCGGGGTGCACGTACCCTTTCGGATCCCAACTTTTGTATCTTTGGGGTAAATACCCAGTAGTGCAATTGCTGGATCATATGGTAGCTCTATTTTCAACTTTTTGAGGAACCTCCATACTGTTTTCCAGAGTGGCTGCACCAGCTTGCATTCCCACCAACAGTGTAGGAGGGTTCCCCCTTCTCCGCATCCCCGCCAACATCTGTCGTTTCCTGACTTGTTAATTTTAGCCATTCTGACTGGTGTGAGGTGGTATCTCATTGAGGTTTTGATTTGGATTTCCCTGATGCCGAGTGTTATTGAGCACTTTTTCATGTGTCTGTTGGCCATTTGGATGTCTTCTTTGGAAGAATGTCTGTTCATGTCTTCTGCCCATTTCTTGATTGGATTCTTTGTTCTTTGGGTGTTGAGTTTGATGAGTTCTTTATAGATTTTGGATACTAGCCCTTTATCGGATATGTCATTTGCAAACATCTTCTCCCATTCTGTCGGTTGTCTTTTGGTTTTGTTGACTGTTTCCTTTGCTTTGCAAAAGCTTTTTATCTTGATGAAGTCCCAATAGTTCATTTTTGCCCTTGCTTCCCTTGCCTTTGGCGATGTTTCTAGGAAGAAGTTGCTTCGGCTGAGGTCAAAGAGGTTGCTGCCTGTGTTCTCCTTGAGGATTTTGAAGGACTCCTGTCTCACATTGAGGTCTTTCAACCATTTGGAGTCTATTTTTGTGTGTGGTGTAAGGAAATGGTCCAGTTTCATTCTTCTGCATGTGGCTATCCAATTTTCCCAACACCATTTGTTGAAGAGACTGTCTTTGTTCCATTGGACATTCTTTCCTGCTTTGTCAAAGATGAGTTGACCATAGAGTTGAGGGTCCATTTCTGGGCTCTCTATTCTGTTCCATTGATCTATGTGTCTGTTTTTGTGCCAGTACCATGCTGTCTTGATGATGACAGCTTTGTAATAGAGCTGGAAGTCCGGAATTGTGTTGCCGCCGGCTTTGCTTTTCTTTTTCAACATTCCTCTGGCTATGCGGGGTCTTTTCTGGTTCCATACAAATTTTAGGATTATTTGTTCCATTTCTTTGAAAAAAGTGGATGGTATTTTGATGGGGATTGCATGGAACGTGTAGATTGCTCTAGGTAGCATTGACATCTTCACAATATTTGTTCTTCCAATCCATGAGCATGGCACGTTTTTCCATTTCTTTGTGTCTTCCTCAATTTCTTTCATGAGTATTTTATAGTTTTCTGAGAACAGATCCTTTGTCTCTTTGGTTAGATTTATTCCTAGGTATCTTATGGTTTTGGGTGCAATTGTAAATGGGATCGACTCCTTAATTTCTCTTTCTTCTGTCTTGTTGTTGGTGTATAGGAATGCCACTGATTTCTGTGCATTGATTTTATATCCTGCCACTTGACTGAATTCCTGTATGAGTTCTAGCAGTTTTGGGGTGGAGTCTTTGGGGTTTTCCACATAAAGTATCATATCATCTGCAAAGAGTGAGAGTTTGACTTCTTCTTTGCCAATTTGGATGCCTTTGATTTCTTTTTGTTGTCTGATTGCTGTGGCTAGGACTTCCAATACTATGTTGAATAGAAGTGGTGATAGTGGACATCCCTGCCGTGTTCCTGACCTTAGGAGGAAAGCTCTCAGTTTTTCCCCATTGAGAATGATATTCGCTGTAGGTTTTTCATAGATGGCTTTTATGATATTGAGGTATGTACCCTCTATAACTATACTCTGAAGAGTTTTGATCAAGAAAGGATGCTGTACTTTGTCAAAAGCTTTTCCTGCATCTATTGAGAGGATCATAGGATTCTTGTTCTTTCTTTTGTTAATGTATTGTATCACATTGATTGATTTGCGGATGTTGAACCAACCTTGCAGCCCAGGGATAAATCCCACTTGGTCGTGGTGAATAATCCTTTTAATGTACTTTTGGATCCTATTGGCTAGTATTTTGGTGAGAATTTTTGCATCCATGTTCATCAGGGATATTGGTCTGTAATTCTCCTTTTTGATGGGGTCTTTGTCTGGTTTGGGGATCAAGGTAATGCTGGCCTCATAAAATGAGTTTGGAAGTTTTCCTTCCATTTCTATTTTTTGGAACAGTTTCAGAAGAATAGGTATTAATTCTTCTTGAAATGTTTGGTAGAATTCCCCTGGGAAGCCATCTGGCCCTGGGCTTTTGTTTGTTGGGAGATTTTTGATGACTGCTTCAATTTCCTTAGTGGTTATAGGTCTGTTCAGGTTTTCTATTTCTTCCTGGTTCAGTTTTGGTAGTTGATACATCTCTAGGAATGCATCCATCTCTTCCAGGTTATCTAATTTGCTGGCATAGAGTTGCTCATAATATGTTCTTAGAATTGTTTGTATTTCTTTGGTGTTGGTTGTGATCTCTCCTCTTTCATTCATGATTTTGTTGATTTGGGTCATTTCTCTTTTCTTTTTGATAAGTCTGGCCAGGGATTTATCAATCTTGTTAATTCTTTCAAAGAACCAGCTCCTAGTTTCGTTGATCTGTTCTACTGTTCTTTTAGTTTCTAGTTCATTGATTTCTGCTCTGATCTTTATTATTTCTCTTCTCCTGCTGGGTTTAGGCTTTATTTGCTGTTCTTTCTCCAGCTCCTTTAGGTGTAGGGTTAGGTTGTGTACTTGAGACCTTTCTTGTTTCTTGAGAAAGGCTTGTATTGCTATATACTTTCCTCTTAGGACTGCCTTTGCTGCATCCCAAAGATTTTGAATAGTTGTGTTTTCATTTTCATTGGTTTCCATGTATTTTTTTAATTCTTCTTTAATTTCCTGGTTGACCCATTCGTTCTTCAGTAGGATGCTCTTTAGCCTCCATGTATTTGAGTTCTTTCTGACTTTTGTCTTGTGATTGAGCTCTAGTTTCAAAGCATTGTGGTCTGAAAATAGGCAGGGAATGATCCCAATCTTTTGGTACCGGTTGAGACCTGATTTATGACCTAGGATGTGATCTATTCTGGAGAATGTTCCATGGGGACTAGAGAAGAATGTGTATTCCGTTGCTTTGGGGTGGAATGTTCTGAATATGTCTGTAAAGTCCATTTGGTCCAGTGTGTCATTTAAAGTCTTTATTTCCTTGTTGATCTTTTGCTTAGATGATCTGTCCATGTCAGTGAGGGGGGTGTTAAAGTCCCCCACTATTATTGTATTGTTGTCAATGTGTTTCTTTGCTTTTGTTATTAATTGGCTTATATAATTGGCTGCTCCCATGTTAGGGGCATAGATATTTACAATTGTTAGATCTTCTTGTTGGATAGACCCTTTAAGTAGGATATAATGTCCTTCCTCATCTCTTATTACAGTCTTTGGTTTAAAATCTAATTTGTCTGATATAAGGATTGCCACCCCAGCTTTCTTTTGGTGTCCATTAGCATGGTAAATGGTTTTCCACCCCCTCACTTTCAATCTGGGGCTGTCTTTGGGTCGAAAATGAGTCTCAGCATATCGATGGGTCTTGTTTTTTAATCCAGTCTGATAGCCTGTGTCTTTTGATTGGGGCATTGAGCCCATTTACATTCAGGGTAACTCTTGAAAGATAGGAATTTAGTGCCATAGTATTGCCTGTAATGTGACTGTTACCGTATATTGTCTGTATTCCTTTCTGGTCTATGTTGCTTTTAGGCTCTCTCTTTGCTTAGAGGACCCCTTTCAAGATTTCCTGTAGGGCTGGTTTTGTGTTTGCAAATTCCTTTAGTTTTTGTTTGTCCTGGAAGCTTTTTATCTCTCCTTCTATTTTCAATGACAGCCTAGCTGGATAGAGTATTCTTGGCTGCATATTTTTCTCATTTAGTGCTCTGAATATATCCTGCCAGTCCTTTCTGGCCTGCCAGGTCTCTGTGGATAGGTCTCTTGCCAATCTAATGTTTCTACCCTTGTAGGTTACATATCTCTTCTCCCGAGCTGCTTTCAGGATTTTCTTTGTCTATGAGACTCGTAAGTTTTACTATTAGATGTCGGGTTGTTGACCTATTTTTATTGATTTTGAGAGGGGTTCTCTGTGCTTCCTGGATTTTCATGCCTGTTTCCTTCCCCAAATTAGGGAAGTTCTCTGCTATAATTTGCTCCATTATACCTTCTGCCCCTCTCTCTCTTTCTTCTTCTTCTGGGATCCCAATTATTCTAATGTTGTTTCGTCTTATGGTATCACTTATCTCTCGAATTCTGCCCTCGTGATCCAGTAGTTGTTTATCTCTCTTTTTCTCACCTTCTTTATTTTCCATCATTTGGTCTTCTATGTTACTGATTCTCTCTTCTGCCTCATTTATCCTAGCAGTTAGTGCCCCCATTTTTGATTGCACCTCATTAATAGCCTTTTTGATTTCTACTTGGTTAGATTTTAGTTCTTTTACTTCTCCAGAAAGGGTTTCTCTAATAACTTCCATATTTTTTTCAAGCCCAGGTAGTATCTTTAAAGTGATGATTCTGAACTCTAGATCTGACATCGTACTAATGTCCATATTGAGTAGGTCCCTGGCAGTTGGTACTACCTCTTGTTCTTTTTGTTGAGGTGATTTTTTCCATCTTGTCATTTTGTGCAGAGGAGAATAGATTAATGAGAGAACAAAATGCTAGCAGAGTGACAACGTCCCCAGAAAATATACTCTAAACAAATCAGAAAAGACCTGAAGCAGTGGGAAAAGAAAGGGAAAGAGAGAAAAAAGAAAAAGAAAAAGATAAAGATAAAAACAAACAAAAACAAACAAAACAAAACAACAACAACAAAAAAAAACCAGAATGTGATCAAATATGATCAGGCTGGTATATAGATCAGTGCCACACACTAGATTTGGGGTGTATTTTGGTCTTTTAGAAGAAAGTGCCTCCCAAAATTTTAAAGAAAGAAAAACTTATATATGTACAAAAATAAGGGTTGATATGATGAAGGGATGGAATATGACTGTAAAGATGGAAATTATAAAAAATTTTATAAAAGGAATTGATAAGAAGTTGTTTGAAAAAAGAAAGAAGAGGATTTAAAAAAAGAGAAAAAAGAAAAGAAAAAGGGAGAGAATGTGATCAGGCAGGGGAGTAGAAAAAACCATATACTAGAGATTTAGGGTATATTTTAATCTGTTAGAAGAAACTATCTCAAAATTTTAAAGAGAGAACAACTTATATATATATGCCAAAAATACGGGTAACTACTATGAAGGGATAGAATATGACTCTAAAAATGAAAAATAAAAATGTTTTTTAAAAAAAGGGATTGATAAGATGTTGGCTGAAAAAGGGAAAAAGAAAAATTCAAAAAGAAAAAAAGACAGTTAAAAAAAAATTAACTTTGAAAGACTAAAGAATCATGGTAAAAAAGCCATGAATTCTATGTGCAGTATTCCCCTAGCGCTGGAGTTCTGCCGTTCTCATTGATCGGTAAACTTGGTCTTGGCCGGCTGTTCTCGCTGATCTTCTGGGGGAGGGGCCTGTTGCCGTGGTTTCCAAATGTCTTTGCCGGAGGCGGAATTGCCCCGCCCTTGCCCCCTCCCAGCTAAGTAATCTGCTCGGGTTTGCTCTCCGGGCTTTTGTTCCCTGCGAGCTTTCCGTACAGCTTTGGAGGCGGAGAGTGAAAATGGCGGCTTCCCAATCTCCGCCCCGGAGGAGCCGAGAACTCGGGGCCCCGCTTCTCAGTGAGCCCCCAGAGAAAAGCCGTCAGTCACTCCCGTCTCCCCGGTCTCCAGCCGCACTCCGTGCTCACCCGGCCTGTGACCGCACGTTTCTATCTCTGGCGCCCGACCCCGGGTGGAGTCTCCAAACCCAGCAGATCCCTGCGGCGCACTCCCGCGCGGCTCCTCCCCAGGGAGGAAGGTGAGTCTCCCCGGATCTGCCGCTTGTTGGGTCCCTGCTGGAGGAGCAGGGGCCCGACTGTGCCGCGGATCACGGTTTATGGCAACCCCGAGCTGAGAGCCCGCGCCTGGGCTCCGCCTCTGCAGCCGGCTTCCCTGCTCCGATACCTGGGAGCTCTGCCGCACTCAGGCACCCCCAGTCTTTCTGTGACCCCGAGGGTCCTGAGACCACACTGTCCCGGAGGGTTCCACCCCCCGCTTAGCCACCAGAGTGACGTCCCTCCGCGGAGCCGACTTTTAAAAGTTCCGATTTTGTGCTCCGCGGCTCTATCACTTGCCAGAAGCGGCCGAAGGAGGCCCCTCCCCCGCCGTCTATCCTCCCGAATATCGCCTCGGATTCACTTCTCCGCACGTCCTACCTTCCAGAAAGTGGTCGCTTTTCTGATGAGAGAGTTGTTGCTCTTCTTTTCTTCGATCTCCTGTTGAGTTTGTAGGTGTTCAGAATGGTTTGATCCCTCTCCAGCTGAATTCCTGAGAGGAGACGGAATCCAGGTCTCCTACTCCTCCGCCATCTTGCTCTGCCCCCTAAGCATTTGATTTGTAGGTAAACCCTTCTTGCCCTGGAAGAAATGAGTTATCCACATACATATTTTTAAGCGGAAATTAAGATTATATGTAATGAAAGTGTTAGAAATTTTTAGAAAATAATGTATGCCAAACTAAGGCAGAATAAAATGAAAACTCACAAAGCCATAATACATGGTGATTGAAGTGGAAAGGATATAACGCTGACAATTTGTATTGAATCAAGAGAGTAAAATTTTTGCAGTGAGAGCCCATCTCCAAAAATAACAGAAGAGGTTATTTATGCCAACTGGGCATTCCAAGTGTAGAAAAGCCACAAGTTCCAAGCTCCATTTCGGTTTTCAGAGGTGAGTTTTGCATAAAGAACCTTGAACTGAACCTTGCATGGCATTAATATGCTCAAATCGCAAGAGAGCATTGAGCTTTTTAATGGGATATAATTAAGTTTCTTCCTGGAGGTTTGATGATGTCACTGGGTCAATGCTTTTTTTGAATAATCTGGCTTCAAATACAAAGGTATTTGTATCCCCTTCTCATTCTAAATGCAAGATAAAATAACAATGAGGGTTACCTTTCAAATCACTATAGATCATATTCAAGATGATAGGATGATGGCAGGTGAAGGGAGAGACTTAGAATCACACACTTTGGCACAGAAGAGTCTGTGACAGGAATCACCAGCCTGTGGGTTGGTTCCAAATGCCTGGTGGCTGTAAAGGAACGTGTATGGCGGGAGAAGGGAGTACACTGTGTTATAAACAGGAGACCACACGAGTGTGGATTCCTCTCCTCTTTACTCTTAAAAGTGCTATATAAAGTTTATAGCTGAATTTGGAAATTATATATTTTTTTCAAATGACAATTACTAAATAATTGCAAAAAAAAAAAAGTAACTGCTCTCATGAGTTGGTTCATGAGATTTTTGAAACTCGACAGGTAAATTTGAATTCATACCTCATGCCTTGGAGCAAAATAAATTCAGATGAATCCAAGACCTAAATGTAAAATATAAATAAGTCCATAAGAAAAAGCCACAGGAAGATATATCAAAAATAATCTTGGGGGTGTCTGGGTAGTTTAGTCCATATGGGTCTGACTTTTGATTTCAGCTCAGGTCATGATCTCAGGGTTGTGAGATTGAGCCCCATGTCAGGCTTGGTGCTGGGCAGGAAGTGGGCTTAAGATTTTCTCTCTTTTCCCTCTCCCTCTGTCTCCTCTCTCTATAAAAATAAATAAATAAACAATCTTGGAACAAGGAAGACTTTTTAATATAACCTACAACCCAAGATCTGTGGGAAAAAAAGGGAAAGAACGATTGTTGAACGGTGCTCCATAAAACAAAACTATGTTTGAAAAACTGCCATAGTCAACAACATTTGTGACTTATTTTACAAAGGGCTCTTTTTATCAATATATAAAAACTTCTAACATCAATAAGAAAATGCCCCAAACTCAGTAGATAAAAGGGCACGTTTTGTGATCAGGTGAAGGACAGGAAATAGAAATAGATCTTAAATAAGTGAGAAGATATTCAAGCTCATTTAGAATACTAGAAGTGCATATTTAAACCTCATGGAGATATTTTCTGCCAATCCTATTGTTAGAGCACAAAGGGTGTAATGCACATTCTGTTGCCAAATGTGTAACATAATAGAAAGTCCCCTATATCCCTGATAGAGATGGATACACCTCTAGGAAATGAAAGTTAGCAATAGCATAAAAGTTGCAAATGTGGATGCCTTTTTACCTGGCATTTTCACTTTTAAGAACATACCCCCATAGATGTAATCCATACATGTGTGAAATAGATTTTCTAATGGGTCACTTATTACAGCATTATAATTGATGGCAAAACACTGGAAATAATCCAAACGTCCATCACTAGGTCGGTAGTTAAACAAGTTATGAAAATCCATACAGTGGAATGCTAGGTAGCTATAAAGAATGGGTAAGATTCATTTTGTAAAAAATACGGAATTCTCTCTTATTTTATACTGTTAAGTGAAAAAAAAAGCAGTATGCAAAATAGCACACCTAGTCTGTCCCCATTTGTGCAAGAGGAGAAAAACACATGTCTTCTTCTATATGGATAATATAGCTTGGAAACATTAAATGAGAATCTGTTGATATTGGTTGCTTCTGGAAAGGAGAACAGGGTGGAGAAGGGAAATTTTTATTGTGTATCCTTATACACATTTGCATTTTTATTTATTTATTTATTTATTTATTTATTATTTTTTTAAAGAATTTATTTATTTATTTGAGACAGAGAGAATGAGAGAGACAGAGAGCACATGAGAGTGGGGAGGGTCAGAGGGAGAAGCAGACTCCCCGCCGAGCAGGGAGCCCCATGCGGGACTCGATCCGGGGACTCCAGGATCATGACCTGAGCCGAAGGCAGTCGCTTAACCAACTGAGCCACCCAGGTGCCCCACATTTGCATTTTTAAAGACAAGAGAGTTTTATAAAGCAGACAGACTGGAAGGAGAAGTGTTTGACAACCGCATTTCTGGTTTGTTCCCTACTTCGAGGAACAACTTGGGTGGAGATGTAGCTTGCTCAGGGTCAGGCAGCTCAGTTGTGGGGCAGGAGAGGGGTCTTTATGCTCAGTCTAGGCCTCTTCCCCACATCGACCATCAGACAAAGAGAGGGACAGACTAGGAATCCTTAGTTCCAGGATTTGGAAACAGCCAAAACACCATGACCACAGGCATGGAGATCGGAAAACAGAGAGCATGTCCAGCACCCAGTGAGTGGAAAAAGCAGGTAGCATAATGTGTAGAAGAAATGAAAATAGGAAGAAAGATGAGCCCAGAATGCAGTGAGGGTGGTGCGGGGGCAGCTGGTGTGAAGGAAAAGGAGGGACTCTAAGGTTCTTCTATGGAGTTTAGGTGTGTACACCTGTAGGCAGTGGGTTGCTGGGGAAGGACTTTTCACTTACAACCAATGTGAACAAATGTGGACTTGGATTAGGAAAGAGTGTTCTGATTACAGTGTGTGAAATGGACTCATGACAAAGAGACCCAGACAGGCGGGGTCAAGGCAGAATACAGGCAAGGCTGCAATGTTGTGTCATACTTCTTAGCAATAGATGAGAGTTCATCTTTCTATACTGTGCATGGACAAATGAGGGTTAATAACTACATTTGCCTTAGTAACACATCTCGGGAACTACTGAGTTGCCTTATGAGAGCTTTGAATCTCTAAGAATGACTTGGTTTGGAAAGATCATTGCTGATGTTTATCTTGAAGTCCATAGGAATCGATCCTTCCCAATGCCCACCATACCACCGAGTTATTTTCTTTCTTTATTAATTGAGTGCGGTTGTGATGGGTAATTGTGTGTGTCATCTTGGAGGGTGTTTATGGATGAGATTGACATTTGAGTCTGTGGATGCTGAGTAAAGCAGATTGCTCTCCCTGATGGGGGTGGGCTTCACCCAATCAGCTGAAGGCCTGAGTAAACGAAAAAGACTGGTGTCCTCAAGCAAGAGGGAACTCTGCCCTCAGGAAGCCTTTGGACTTCATTCGCACCACTGACTCTCCTGGGTCTCTGCCTATTGACCCACACAACAGATTTGGGCTTGCCAGCTGCCATAATTCTGAGTCAATTCCTTATAACCAATCACGTATCAATTCATATATTTAATAATTCATGTAAAAATATCTATCTTATTGATCCTATTGGTTCTGTTTCTCTGGAGAACCCTGACTAATACAGTGGTAACACTCCACAATTCCTGCATCTCTGATAAGTGTATTTTTTTTTTTTACAGCTAAGTAAAACTCATTTTTTAAGCACTTAAAAAATACTCTTTAAAATGTTAAACATCAAAACATACAGAAAAACATGCCCAGATCCTAAGCATACAGCTTGATGAATGATCACAATGCGAGGAAGCCGGTATAGCTGCCTTCTGGCTTGAGACAGAGTATAACCATAGAAGAGGAATGCCCGCTTCTCGCCATGCACTTCACCTGGCTTCCCAAAAGGACCTCTGTTCCCAATCTCTGGCACCCTGATTAGTTGCTATTATTTTGAACGTTGCATGAGCAGAACCACACAGCATATAGACCTTTTCATCTGGCTTCTTACACTCAGCATCATGCTTGTGAGTCACTCAGGTTGCTGTGTGTTATAATGTGTTTACTTAGTTGCTGCGTAGAGTTCTATGTGTCTGCTCCTGATGGACATTTGAGCTGTTTCCATCTGGGGGCTGTTACGAGAAATGTTGCTATGGACATTGTTGTATCTGTCTTTTGGTGACGTATGTGCACATTTCTACTGAGTATAAACCCAGGTGTGGAATTACTGGGTCATAGGATGTGATACGTTAGAACTTTGCAGATAGTGCCAATATGTTTCCCATAGTAGTTGTACCAAATTACAATCTGAAAGGCAGAGTTCCGGCTGCTTCACATCCTGGCCAACACCTGTTATTGTCAGTGTCTTTATTTGAAGGCATCCTGGTAAAAAATGTAGATACATAATATTATAGGACGCCTCATCACTTTTGAATGTCAGATAAACAATAAATACTTTTAGCATAAGTATGACCCAAGGATTACATAGGACATACTTATATTGAAAATTACTTGTTGTTTATCTGAAATTCAAGTTTAACTATGTCCTGTATTTTCATTTGTGAAGTTGGGAGATCCTATGTTAGTAGATTTACAATATCTTCAGATAGATTCTTATTTAATATATATGTTTCTTCATAGTGTGTCTCATTGTTTTGAGTTGGAAGGCAAGTCAGAAACCAGATAGTTGGGTATGGTTTGAAAAAGAACTCTCACTCTTTTGGCAGATTTTTTTTTTTTTTTAAGATTTCATTCATTTATTTATTGAAAGAGAGAGAGACCAGGGGGAGGGGCAGAGGGAGAGAATCTCAAACAGACTCCTCACTGAGCGTGGCACCCAACATGCAGCTTCATCCCACGACCCCCAGATCATAAGCTGAGACAAAATCAAGAGTCGGACACTTAATTGACTGAGCCACCTAGGCACCCTTGGCAGAAAGTTTTAACTCGAGAGTTCTGGAAGACTGGACATGCCTCATTTCACCCTTGTTTTCTTTGTGCCTGACATACTAAGAACCAGAATAAAGATTGGTCAGATGGAGATGAATTAAATAATCCACCGTATACCAAAAACACACCCACCCCATGTTGCCATTTACCTGTGCAGTTATGTCATGGGGACATGGCCAATCTTCCTGGTGAATGAGGGACATCAGCTACCATTTTCAAGTGGGTAGAACAATTCTCCTAGGATGCCACCAGCAGCTGTGTCTAGTTTTCTCTGTCTATGTGTCCCAAGACTTGGAATTGTTAAGTTTTTGGTGTTTCTTTTTCTTAGGTGGTTTTTCTCTCTTTGCTCCTTGTGAACTGGCTGGCTTTGTCTTGCTCAAGGAGCAAGTCTAGAGATCATCGGTCGCACTCACTGTTGCCCACCACAGGGAGAACTGTAGGCATACGTTAATTGTCCTGTTAACAGTCACCAACTGTAGCCACATGGGTTATGCATGCTGCAGAATGAGGACTTGGACAGCCCAGGCTATTTTATTGTTCTGAAGTCATAATGGGTTGAGGACACTTTACTGCTTAAAGAATGGAATGATCAGTAGCTTAATTGAGCTGAACATAAACAGCCCTATTTAAATCTCTTAAAATCTGCAGAGGAAACAAATCTCTCCCTTGTTGAATGTTAAATTGAAACAAATTGTGAAAAGATTTCTCTATGTTCTTTTAGCTTACTTTACCCCTGCTACCAAATCAGAAAAAAAAAAAAAAAGCGCCTTATAATAAAAAGTGGTTGGGGGGGTGTTCTACAAGTAAAATATTTAGTAGGATGCAAAACTCAAGGTAACTTTTCTTAAAATAAAAAGAATTTTAGCTTAAGGAAATTTTTGAAAGTCCTGAAATACCAAGTAATTAAAATTACTCAGAGGAAATCATATAATCCAATGGATGCTGTTTTTGTATTTACAATTAATTAATCACACTTTTCTTAAGCACAAACTACTCCCAGATTGCCACGTTACCTTTTTCTTTAGGACACATTTCAAGCTGTCAAAGACTAATTAGGTAAATCATCACTAGTATTTTGGAATAATTTATCTCTTTATTCTTCCCTTAGGTCATTAAGGGATAATCTCCATTTGTTGCTCTCATTCTCATTCACAAGCCTCTAGGCTAATTTTTTAAAATGCAAATTTAGTGCTCTGCAAGAGTATAGGATCTCTCTAAGTGCCTGCCTTTCCTCAAGTAGACCCGGGACAGTTTCAGAGACACACACACAAGCCAAGTGTCCTGTGAAACCCACCAAAGGGTCACGTCTGGCTCCAGAGAGTTTTCCATCTCAAATCTGTTACCTGGAGTATTTAAAAGCATCAGTTTTTTCCTTCTGTGATTGTAACAACCCTTTCCTTCCCTGAAGAGTAGGGAATCGGTTTGAGAATCAGCAGCTTGAGGACGTTTCCCAAGGGTTAGACGTTGCGGGTGGCACAGTGTGTGAGTCCTTCCTTTCCTCTGTCCGCTGCCCGCTTCCATATAATGTGCACATGCAGACTGTGTGTTTGGGGAGTTTAGTTGCTCTCATGCATGTTTCCAAGTCTGGGTCTGAAAGCACCTGACCTTTCACACCATGCCAGGACCGCCCTTGGGAAGCCGTCTCTGTGCCATGTGCTCCCGTGCCCAGAGGTGCAAACCCTGCCATTCGATGCCCCTGTGATCATATTTTGTTAAGTGGCCGCAAGTTCTCATCACCGGTAGCTCAATGCACAGGGAATGCGGAAGAGTGTAAACACATGAAGACGTATCATTTAGGAGTAAGTTATTAAAGTTTACTTAAGCAGGGGCGCCTGGGTGGCTCAGTCGTTAAACGTCTGCCTTCGGCTCAGGTCATGATCCCAGGGTCCTGGGATCGAGCCCCGCATCGGGCTCCCTGCTCTGCGGGAAGCCTGCTTCTCCCTCTCCCACTCCCCCTGCTTGTGTTCCCTCTCCCGCTGTGTCTCTCTCTGTCAAATAAATAAATAAAATCTTTAAAAAAATTTAAAAAACAAAAAAATAAAGTTTACTTAAACAGAAAATAGGATGGCTTATTCTTATCCTCAAATTGGATCTTTCGTTGTATTCATTACCTAACACGACTTGTGTCATTGCGGATTCTAAATTTTAACTTTGTCCTGAGAGCACATGGTGGTGCCGCTCGTGGGTTCTCCATGTAGGAATTCTCTTCAACGGAGGAAACAAAGCATGTGTTCAATGTGTTCTTTGTTGAGTCTTCTAAGGGTGAAATTCATGTTCATGGAATTGTGTGGTGTCTTGTAACCTTTTTCCCTGTCCCTCTATTTATAGTGTACACATTTTTGCCAAGCCTGGGCCAAAAACTATGTCAAAAATTCAAGCAATGCTGCAGTGTTGAATTCTTGAACACAGATCGTTTCTCCTCGGCTTTGGTTTCGTAACTGCCGTGTCCTCATGAACTGAAGGTTTATGCTTCTATTTTGAACCAATCTGTTAGACTCATTAGCATTCCCGGCCGCTTGCCTTACATAGCTGGAGCTGTTTCCCTCTTTAGGTGTGAGAACAACAGCTGTGGAAAATATTCAAATTAAACTGGTGACCTTGTTAGCAAGGAACCTGTGAGCACATTTACCTCCGTCGGCACTGTAATTTATAAAAATATAATTTGGCCACCGAGCTAGTAAAATGGGTTAACAATTATTTTCATTGTCTGGGCTGTTTTGTTGTGTCATTCCATATTTGTTATTCAAATTGCCATAATAAGAACAAGGCATTTTACCGTTCTCATTACAAGCCATATAATGTCTAACCCAAGCAGTGATTTAGAAGAAAAATTGGAGTGTGGGAAGTGGTAATAGCAATAAGTTTCTTTTATGAGTAAAATAAACAAAGATAGAAGAGCCATTTCCACCACCGCAGTTCTGGGCTGGCCCCTCTCACGCCACCACCTTGGGGTCTCTCGCTGACCCCTCTGATGACAGCCCACCGGTCTGTCCAGGTACCTTGAACCAACACTCTGTAAGCAAGGTCCTCCGTAACATCCATTAACAGATTCTAGACGTCCCTTTCTTGGATGATGACTAAGCAGAGAACAGAGAAAACTCTCCCACATACAGAACAGAACATCTTCTCTGTTTCTGAGGTGCGTCCACGACAGATGAGGGGGAAGCGCTGCAGGCTCTGTTGTTAACAGGTCTGTGCAGCTGGATGGTGCTGTTAGGTGCTTGTCCTTCCAGCCCTGCGTGTCCTCCTCCTCCATCATGGAGAGCCAGCCCCGTGAGGATTGCCCTTCTGGGGTTCCATGGGCTGTTGAGGCTTAGCATGGCACCTTGGCTCCCACGGGTCTGCCTGTGTTCGCTTCTGCCCACAGTCCCATTGGCCTGGCCTTGCTGGGCCTGCTCCTCCCTGCAGAACACGAGCACCTGACCACCTGCCATGCTGCTGTCCGCATCCCTGCCGGCTCTCTTCATGCTTCCCTCCACTGTGTTAATGTCACCCGTGGCACCTCCAAAGGGTGCAGCCTGGGCACCTGGCTGTCTCGGCCTGAAACCACTTTTATCTATGCTTCTTTAGACTATCTGTTTTATTTACTTATTTTTATTTTTTTAAAGATTTTATTTATTTATTTGAGAGAGACAGAGAGCACAAGCAGGGGGAGCAGCAGAGGGAGACGCAGGCTCCCTGCTGAGCAGGGAGCCCATCTCGGGGCTCGATCCCAGGACACTGGGACCATGGCCTGAGCCAAGGCAGACGCTTCACCAACTGAGCCACCCCGGCGCCCCTAGACCACTCAGAACGAGTGGGTGTGAGGATATTACTATAATTATATTGACTGATGAAGTGTGAACAGATATTGCTAGGAAATAACTCTTTCTACTGTTGGCTTGGTGCTTTTTCAAGTCATTTCCAATTAGCTTTGATTTCAGATTTATACTATGCTGAGTACAAATTTTACCAAGGACAGGTGACCGTGGTAGACTCTAAGGAAGATAGATTAGAAATCTTGAAGCTGTACATTCATCAGGGAAGTAAAATGGTACACACACACACACATACACACACACACGTAATTTCTTATTTTTTTTGGCTAGATTTCTGCTGCTGATACTTTATGGCAGCTTACAAACCTGTAAAGTTTATCTGTCTCTCCCAGACACTTCTGAGTGCCTGTGGGTTCCCGGCAGAGAAAAGAACGCCCCAAACTTTCATCCTTTCACCTTCTGGGCTCCACATCTCCGCCACCTCATTCCTATGCTACTCTTTTCTGTTGGAGTGTCACTCCAAAATTCCAGACGGCTATCGCGTAAACCCGCCTTCCCGTCTTTATCCTGACATGTGCTGCTTGGAACTGCTTGGAAATGAACTTTCAGGCGGTTTCCTGCTTCCTTGCTTTCCCTTCTCAGGGAGCATATGTGTGCGTGCGTGTGTGTGGGTGCATGTTGTCTGTGCACGCATACCCCTGTACACACAAGGACACGAACGTGCATTCTGTGCGGAGAGCTGCAAAGCCACAAGGTCAGTGTCTGACACATCACAAATATTTTTCAAAGAAGAGGGGGCAGGTAAAGTTTTACTGGCCCTAAGAATTTAGTAAAAAGGAACCAAATTTCTAAATTTGGAGTGGCCTTTTGAATGCAGTAGTCCTATTTAGTTATCACTAATTTCGACCTCAAATTTTTAATCTACAGAGGATTTCTTCTTTCTTTCTTTCCTTCTTTCTTCTGAGAAGGAGAGAGGTGGGGGAGGAGCAGAGGGAGAGAGAGAATCTCAAGCAGGCTCTATGCCAGCACAGAACCCCAATGTGGGGCTCAATCTCCCGACCCAGAGATCACGACCTGAGCTGAAAGCAAGAGTCAGATGCTCAACCAACTGAGCCATCCAGGCGCGCCTAAGGAGCATTTCTTAAAGTATGTCCACCTGATGTTAATAAATGTAACTAAAAACTAAAGAAAGATTTAAAAATAGGTTCAATGACTAAAAAAAACCTTGTGAAATCCTGTTAAACATGATTAAAATGGGTTATTTTCTGCAGGGCTTGGCAGTACTTCTGATCTGTTGGATTCTTTCATGACTCCGGAAGGGCTAGGGGTGGGGGTTGGGGGCTCTATTATGGACTATAGGCCATCATTATTTGACCACAGAATACTTTTTTAGGAATAGTGTTTAAAAAAAAAAAAGTGCAACTCTGGGAAACACAAGCCTGGAGAATCCAGACTCACCAAGGGTTGTAAAGGGTTTGTAGAGGGGAGCACTATAACCTTCTCCTGGGTCTCCAGCTGGAAGGCTGTGCTGTGTTCTGTACTCATCTGCATGGTAGCTCAGCCCTGATGTTAATTTATGCTCCAGACATTCTCTAACTCCCGTCTCTGAAATTAAAAGGTCAATATTTTCCATAATGTAAAGTTCCTTAAGAATATATTGTAACCCCCACCCCAAGGGAAACTGAATGACACCTTCTTTTCCTGTTTAAGCTCATCAGAGAGCTTCATATATCCTTCCTTTATCATTTTATGGAGGATTAAAGTGGAATATACAAATATGCAATAAAACTGACACAATTTATGGTCACCTTTCCTATGAGAATTGTTCGCGAAGATCGTAAATCAAGGGTGTTTCCTTCTGGGAGAAGCGCTTGCAAGCCCCTGGGAGCCATGGTGCTCTTGCTGGTGCAGAGGAACCATTGTGATTCAAGGCCATCCTCACCTGGTCTTAATAACACCTTGTAGCAAAATTAATTTACTCTTAAAGTTCCCGTTGCCATAACAACTTGGTGCTGCTGGTCATGTGACTTAATGAGATTCTAGAAGAGAAACCTTCTAGGGGGATGAGGGCACAAATGGAGATCGCCCACCTTTAAGTACTTGCATGTAGATTAGTTAGCCAAAGGAGGTGCTTGCTGGTAAGAAGAGGCACAGACTTTGTGTGCCTCTTCTTTGTTTCTGTTTTTGTTTTCCTTGTTCTTTAATCCCAAGGCAGCCGTTGCTTCTTCTCTCCTCCTTTTTCCGGGGTTTTCCATGGGAAGCAGTGCATTTTAACCGGGTTATAGCAGACTTGAAATGAAACGGAGATTATTTTGATTACAAAAAAATAAAGATTACTTTATATCGACATATTTCTTCTTTTATTATGCAGCCCGCTATTACGGTCCAAACACGTTATGTGTGGAATAGGAAATGTGTCTGCAGTAAATTTCACTCACATTCTTCTTGTATTTTTGCTTGTTGACACTGTATATACTGTCCTAAAATACGAGATACCAGCTAAAAACCTGAGTGTGAGTTGGTCTTGTACTGGGCCACCCAAACCCAAATGTCACTTTTTTTTCAAGCTTTGTAACCCATTCCTCCAACAGGGAATAAAAATTGACCTTTAAACATGACAAAAACCATCAAAAGAATTGTGTGTGTATGTTTTTAAGCAGTTAAATAGGTGGTAAGATTAGCAAAACAGTTGTAAATCCTTTTTTTGTGTGTGGGCCTCAGTCTGATGGGTTTGTTTAATTTCCCAGTGGGCATACATGTTGTTGAAAATTTGGAAAATATAGAAGAAAAGATGGGGAAAACAAAAGTCTTCTTATCTCATCACCTAGAGATAATCACATTCTATAATATATTCCCAGCCATTCTGGAAGAGAACCTGTCCTTTTAACTCCAATGATTAAACATCCTTCCACAATGTGTCTTGTAATGGTGGTCCTAATTTTGTTCTGCCATTGTATAATAAATATTCAGGTCAATCTCCTTTATCAAACATTTAGAGTATATCCATCTTTTGCTTTTGTGAATAATTCTGTAAAATATATAGTGTCTCCAGATTTTCAATGCATCTCTGTTCCTGTGGCTGATTTCCTAGGGATTGAATTCTTTTTTTTTTTTTAAAGATTTATTTATTCATTTGAGAGAGAGTACATGAGAGGGGGGAGGGTCAGAGGGAGAAGCAGGCTCCTCGCTGAGCAGGGAGCCCGATGCGGGACTCGATCCCAGGACTCCAGGATCATGACCTGAGCCGAAGGCAGTTGCTTAACCAACTGGGCCACCCAGGCGCCCTAGGGATTGAATTCTTGAGTCAACACACATGAATAGGTTAAGTCTTTGGGTGCACATTGCTAAATTCCTTGCACAAAGTCTGTACCAGTTTCCCTTTGCACCAGCCATATAGGAAAAGGCTCTTTCCCCCTCCTACTCGCTACTCACACCCATGCTGGATATTATCATCAAAAACGTTCTCTTACTCACCTATTAGAGTGGCCAAAATCTGAACCCTGACAAATGCTGGTGAGGATGTGGAGCAACAGGAAATCTCATTCCCTGCTGGTGGGAATACAAAACGGTGCAGCCACTTTGGAAGAAAGTTTGGCAGTTTCTCATAACCCTAGACATACCCTTATCATGTGATCCAGTACTCAAGCTCTTGGTATTCACCCAAAGCAGCTGAGAATTTATGTCCACACAAAAACCTGCACATAGGTGTTTATAGCGGCTTTGTTCATTAATTGCCATAACTGGGAAGAGACCAAGATGTCTTTCAATAGGTGAATGGATAAACAAACCATGATATATCCAGACAATGAAATATTATTCAGCACTAAAAAGAAAGGACCTATCATTCTATGAAAAGACATGGAGGAAATATCACTAAGCGAAAGGAGCCAATCTGAAAAGGCTACATACATACGTGCATGATCCCAACTCTGTGACATTCTAGAAAAGGCACGACTATGTAGACAGTGAAAGGATCCATGGTTATGAGGGGCTGGGAGGGAGGGAAGGATGAACAGGTTGAGCACAGAGGATTTTTACGACAGCCTGTGTATGATAGACAGAGTATAATACTCTGTATGATACCAAAATTATAGACACATGTTATTATACATTTGTCCAAACCCATAGAATGTACAACACCAAGAATGAACTATAATGTAAACTATGGGCTTTGGGTGATAACAATGTCAGTGCAAGTTCATCAGTTGTAACAGATGTACCATTTGGTGGGGGATATGGGGCAGGGGGCAAAGGGTGTATGGGAACTCTCTCTATCTTCCCCTCTATTTTGCTGTTAATGCAGAAATACTTTAAAAAATAAACTTTTTTGGGGGGCGCCTGGGTGGCTCGGATGGTTAAGCGTCTGCCTTCGGCTCAGGTCATGATCCCGGGGTCCTGGGATCGAGCCCCACATCGGGCTCCTGGCTCAGCAGGGAGCCTGCTTCTCCCTCTCCCTCTGCCTCTCTCCCTGCTCATGCTTTCTCTCTCTCTCTCTCTCTCTCTCTCTCTGTATCTCTGTGTCTCAAATGAATAAATAAAATCTTTAAAAAAAATTTAAAAAAAATAAACTTTTTAAAAAAAGTTCTCCAATTTGATAATTGAAAAAAACCCCTCATTTTATTAGTGCATTCCACTGATTGTCAGTAGCAAGTTTAACTTTTATTGGTATGTTAGCACCTGAGATCCATCCACTGGTCCTTTGAGGCCTCAGTCAGGATGGAGGGAGCTTCACCCAGTCCGCTTAGACATGAAGTTCAATATGTTTAACTTGTTCACTTCTGGCTGGAACTCCAGCCTCGTTCAGTGTCTTGGGTTCTCTGCACATGGACCCAAATGAGGAATGTAGATCCCACCTCCAGTTATGTCTGCGCTCCCTAAGATGTATACACAGGCTGTTGATGTAGCTCGGAGAGTGTTGCGGAAGAGCTGGGGAGGAGATTTACACTGAAAGTAGAAACAGTTAAGGAGAATATCATATGTCCCTGTTCTAATAAGCCTTTCAGCCCTTCACTACTTGCCTTGGCCAACATCCTCTTTCAAATCTCTCCTGTCCCCCTCTTTAGGATTCCTGATTTCTTCCCATGCTCTCAGGTTTGGCAGATGATGCCCGTGCACCCATAGCCCAAACCGCTCCAGGTGGCTGCTCTTCTAGGGCCCAAATGGACTTGCCTCCACAAGGGAGTATCTGCCCCGCACTTCGCCCTTCTGTCCCACCCAGCATCAGCAGAGGGGGGGAGCAGGATGGACATTTCCTATCTCCCTTGAAGTATTGCAGTTTTCCTAGGAAGCAGAAGCAGCTACAGTTTTAAATAACAATTTTTCACACAGGAAATCCATAGCACACTGGAAAGGCCATAGACCGGGGCTGGAGACAGATCGGTCACTGAGAGAGCTCCACCAGGATAAGGGACCTGGAAGACAGAATCGAGAACCAGAGTTGGCAGTTTTCTAGCAGAATAACCCTCAAACAGAGTCTATGACTGGGGTGTTCAAGTTGCTATGAGGATTTTCTTATGTTGAGATAAAGTCTACCTCCTTGTGATTCCACATCACTGGGCCACATTTTGCTCAAAGTTTTACAAATAAAACCACACAGCGTGTCAAATCTGTAAATTTACTGAAAAAAGGAAAAGATGTGCTCTCCATCGGGGATGGAGATTAAGACCGCATTTCCAACATGGTGCTCAGGATATTACTTGTATAGGATGCTAGCAAAAGGAGCAAAAAGTAATGCAGGCTGCGTGCGCCCATCCCTCCGGCAGATACTAGGGTGAATGACGTAAAACAGAGCTGCACACCCCAGCACCTCGGCTCGAGCTTATGTGGACATTATCATCAGTACTTCCTCGGTGGATCTGACCATGCAGTCTCTTTCCAAGGGGAATCTCATGGGGCTTAGTCATCCACAAGAAATACTTTGGGGAGAGGTATTATATGACCACCATACTATGTGGTCAGTGGAGACTGTTGAGGGTAATCCCACATTCAGTATCTCCCTTGGCTCTCAACAGCCTGTCCGCCAGACCGCCTTGCAATGTCCCCATCTTCAGCCCCTGCCTCCTCCAGGTGAAGGGTGCCCATAGATTTTATAGGTCCCCTGCAGGTGCTGGCCACATCTGGCTGACTTCCTCCAGTACCCCAGAGCCTAGCGCCATTAGCAAATACAGGTTCGCAAGACCTTTACGCACCATGGTAGTTGAACGCTCACCTTATAACTTCACATAATAACGTTTGGTTATTTCTATTCATAGTTGTTATCCTTCAGGCTCTGCTATTTGACCTGCATTATGAATTTGTCGACGCGATAATGATCCGTGTTATTAGCAGTAATCTATTGTAATTATTTTGGTCATGATTTACTATTTTCCTATTAATAACCATTCACCCAGGAGGTTAAAATATTTCACATAGCTTATGTATTTAATATATTCTGTGATTTCCCCATATATAGCTTTTGGATTGTTCAGTGTGCATAGGAATTAGTCCAGGTTTACAGAACCACCCCCATGTCTAATTCCCATTTTGTTTTAAAAATATCTCATGTAGCTCACTATGTGTCAGTAGAACGAAAACAGATTTTTCTTCCTTATATTTTTCTCCAGTAGAGTTTCATCTGTCTTATGTATGTTTCTCCATAGTGGAGACTATGTGGAAGTTGGAGCCAAACACCTTCCCTCATCCTGAGTCTAGGTCACAGGAGTCCTAGGGAATGCTATGACTTGGGGCTGGGGTGGTTTCTATCCCCAGAGGAGCAGGGACTCTAAACAGAATCTGAACTTGATTACAGGGAAGAATAAGAAATTTCCCCTGCGCCTGAATTGTATGGCCTGTTACTCATGTCACCTGGGGTCTCTCTGGTTCTTAGTTGAGGAGAACTTGGACTAGAATTGGAGTCAGTATTCAGACAGCATTTGTGACCCCGTGCACAACTGGGGACACAGAAGAAAGTTGGGGGGCCACCAGAAGGTGAGCTCAGAAATACTGCTGAGTGCTTTACATTTCGAGATTTGAAGAGCGTTCTGTGGAGGAGTGAGAAGCTGGCATGGACATCCTCTTAGAGTCTGCACACGAGAGTAATCTGTGCCACTGGGTTTTCGCTGCAAAGGGACATCCACAAGAGAAAAATATGACTACTGAGCCCACCCAAGCAGAGGGACTCTACTGTCTGCCATCAAACTCACACGCTCCAATCTGCCCAGCAGGGGAGGCCCGGGATGCTTGCAAGGAGCCTGGACTTAGGTGAGCACGCTGGCCTGCCCCACATGGAAGGGTGAACCAGACCTAGGGCACATGGGCCCTTCCCTTTGTGCCGCTCAGACAGAACGCAGACGTTTCCCAAGACAAAGCTACCCACCGAGAGACCCTACATGTGGGAAACGGTTGCCTGGTTGCATTTCTGAAGCTGGAGAGAGACCGGAGGATGCTCATAGCCCCGGGCTCAGCTGAGAGCATCTCCTTTCTCAGAGGACCCAGTCAAGGCCCGGGGTGGTGGGATTCACAGAGCAGTGAGGAGAACCTGCTGGGATTGGAGATCCGGGCTGTAACCCAGCATATGTCATTACCAACTCAAGCTCCCGAGAATCGGCTCATTCCAGAGCCCTGGGTTGGGGGCTCTGGGAATGGAGTGCTCGTTGCAAAGGGACAAGCTTCTTGAGAGAAGACTAATGCACCCAGAGTAGGGACAGGAGAACTTCCAGCATCCTGGTTACCTGCAAGGGCTTGCCGCCCCCTGTGGGAACACCACCCTCTTGGCCTTATGCTGCTTTGGGTGTCAGCATTTCCATATCAGGGAACCTGCCGCGGACACAGACCTGCTTCCCACCCCCTCAGAGTGTGTGGACTGGAGCAGAACAGGGTTTAGGGGACAGAGAGATTTCTGGGGGAGAAATGTGGCTCTGGTCAGGTCGCCATAGAACTTTCAATGGCCACTGACCTCAGGGAGGTAAGATCCTGGCTCCTGCCTTTAAAAAGTGACCATGCAGCCCTGAGAGGTCAGACGGCAGTCAGACACGGTCCCGGGGCATGGCCTTGGATGTGAGCATGGCCACAATGAAACAGCACTTCCAGATTATACACCAGGGAAGACAAATGGGACACTACGAGGAGGTACCCGGAGAAGGGGGCCATGCTTGGAGACGTGAGTGACTTTGCAAACAGTGCTTCTTTATTGGTGCATTATTAAAAAGGATCCAATGGGGATTTGCTGCTTTGGTGGCAATGGTCAGGGCTGAATATTACCCAGAGTCCTGGAATAAAGATAAGGAGCATCACTAGAGGTAGTACTGGGTAGTGTCCTAGTGGCTTCTTAATTCTCTTATAAAAGTAAGATTTCTTCACAGTAGCCACTCGTATGTGTTTATCTCTTAGAATACTAGTAAGATTTACTAAAGTAGGGATTCCTGGGTAGTTCAGTCGGTTAAGCGTCTGCCTTCAGCTCAGGTCATGATCCCGGGGTTCTGGGATCGAGCCCCGCATCCGGCTCCCTGCTCCGCAGAGAGTCTGCTTCTCCCTCTGCCCTCTGACTCTCCTCCTCATTTGTGCTCTCTCTCTCAAATAAATAAATAAAAGTTTTTTAAAAAGATTTAATAAAGTAGGAAGATATTGTTTGAAAGTCAAGATTTATGGCATGCAGGTAAAAGATACATGAGTACCTGGTTATTTAGAGCTGGTTTCAATAATGGATCTAAAACCTCCTTGTACCAGAGGCAAAGAAAGAGAAGGAGAGGAGAGGAGGGAGGAAATGGGAGGGGGAGGGGAGGAGAGTTAGATATCTGTGGGTGTTCCAGAGATAGGGCCTTTGCCCTGCTTCCCTAACACCGCAGTCTCGGCCTGCAGTCTTGGGTGAGGGTCATCTAAGGAGATCCTAGATTACACACTGTACCCAGCAAAGTGCAGGGAGCGGCCATGATTTCTTTGGTATCCAGGAAGGACAGGCAAATATGTGTAAAGGAGATTCTTTGCATTTGCAGGGATGAGGACAACGGTGTGTGGGACCCAATGGCTGGAGACACAGTGGATCTCAGGCATCTCACAAGGTATTAGTGTGCATGGGAAGCCTTGTCCAATGACCAGATTCCTTCCTCCCACCCCAGACTTTGGCAGCCATGTGTCCCTGAAATGTGGGCACAATCCCAGCTAAAATTGGCTGAGATCATCCTGAATTGGCCAAGATGAAGTTTCTGCCATTTGTTGAAAATGAGGCTCAATAAAAGGAATTAAATTGAGTATCCCGTGTTTGGGTTTGAGAATTCGTACATAAAGAAGTCTAGCTAATGAGTAACTACTAGAGAGCTCTTGGATCCCAGAAATTTATTGGCATATATGCCCATGGTTTAAGCACATCTCTGGCGGAATCGCTGTCCTTTTAGCCTGGTTAAAAATCACTTTCCTTCAAGTTACATGGTTGTTCACGTGCTCTGGATTTGAAGAAATGGGAGCAGGGGGAGGAGGGAATATTTCAGTAGGGTCTCTGAAATGTTTGGGTGGATTTTGCATGAATATATGGTGATTTATGATACCCGGAGTCACCAGGGAAGGGGTGATTGCCACTTATGTGTCATCCAAAGGCAGTGCTGGTGAAGAAAAGGACGCAATTTATCATTGAAGGCCCTGGCTTTTTCTCCCTGTGGTCTGTTTTCCTCCCTCAGACACCCACTAAGCCCACTAGGATGGCATTATCTTCTTCGTCCTCCTAAAGTGTATGTCCTTGTGTCCTTTGGTCAAACAGAGGCAGGTGACACAATGGGAGGAGTTTGGACTTCTGGAATGCTGCTACCATAATGCATCTCAATCTGGCTCTGTGGCGTTTTTTTCCTCTTATTGCTGTCATTTAATGATTTCATTTCCTAATGAAAACACACCTATAGAAATATTAAAATATTAAAATATTTTTATGTAGTAATGTGCATGATCCATCAGAAGATCTGATTTAGCCCAACTATGGCAATAAGAGGTGAAAAATGACTTCTACACATTAACTAGAGTTTCATGTTTACTCACTTTCTCCTATCTTTGGAACTTGGGAATATAACACAGCAGCTTGGCACTTTAAATTTCAAAACATATTGGAGTATATTTTGATTCATTAGCATGGAACAGAACTTTAGGCAAAGAGATGCATTATAAACTGCGATATGTTCCCTTTTATAATAAAACAAACCACATTTTCAAGTTTGGAAAATGTTTAAATGCACATGGTTATTATGAATTCCCTAACATTGCACTTACAATGAAGTCAAATTTGGAATGTTTCCAAAGATATTTTGTATGATCTTCATAACACAGAGCATGCAAAGAGTCCAGAGTAAATGGTATTTGCATTTCTACTGGAGATTTTACGGGGATACTCTTTGTGGCAATCGTGGTATACCTTAATGTTTCATTTATTGTTTTCCAAAGGTCTTTCTGTAAAAAGACATAAAATGCTCAAGTTCAGCCATCTTGATTTCATAATCACCGGTCAGTTAAGTGGGGAATCCAGCTGCAACTTTCTGACTCATTCCTGGTGCTTATGAAAAATGACAGCATTGGGCAGAGAAGTGCTTTTTTTTTTTTTCAGGATGAACTGGCAAAGAGCCATCTCCTGCTTAATAATCTGTTTTTCACCTCTCCTTTATGGAATCATAGCTCAGATTCAGAGAGAAGATACTGAGATGCAAGAATATGATGATTCTCTCATCTTATTCACCTGGTAACTTTGTCACTCACACAGATAATAGTATTTTTCTAAAACGTTCTCAACTTGTACCAAATGCTGATCTGCTGGCTCAACTGAAAAGTGTTCCTTCCCTTTGGGTACGATTCTGTCATAAAGGAGATGGTTACAGCATTGCCTTTTTAACTCACTAGCAGCGAATGCTTCGTCATCCATTCACGCGGGAAATATTTTAGAGTAAAGCTCCCGCATCAAGAAAACGGTCACACTACTGTCAGGTTCCTATCTCTGCAATCTGGTTAACCTTTGATGGGCTTTTAAAAATCCCTGAGACCTAAAGGAGGATGGATTTTACCATATCTTCTCAACAAACCCTTAGTACAACACAGTCTCTCACACGCACACACAAACAGGAGTTATCCTACAACATGTTGTCATGGCAACAAAACCACTAAACACACTGGGAGGGAAAACACTTGGAAAAATAAAAAAAATTGAACATAATTTTAGGAGGACTTAAAATTATATGTGTGTATATATATATATATATATACACACACACACACATATGTGTGCATATAAAAGTTTCTTGTGTTTTTTCTTAAGTGAGGGCCTTAAAATAAATGCAAATGCAGTGTATAAGTTTAATAAAAAGCAAATACCCTTTATTCCAAATTTGTGATTTCTGCAGCTTTTTAATTTTGAATGGTTCTTTCTGTAATCTAGTTTTCTGGGAATTTATTGTGCTTTTATCTTTGGCCTCCAACTCATCTAAATGATTACTGTAATTCCATTCATACTGGCAAGCATCTGGCCCTGACTTTGCATTTTCTATTTTGTTCTCACTTTTATGAGTCTTCTCCCAGTCTCTCATGCATTTCCTCAACTCAACCACCTGAAATTAAGCAAATCTCTACCCTTCAAAAACTTAGCACAAAAGGCAGGCCATCAGCCACCCTTCTCCAAAAGCTATTATTTGCGTTGCTGACTTACTTAAGTGATTAATTTTGTTGTTCTGTGTCCATTTCATCCCACAAATTCCACCACATTTTTTTCTAGAAGGAACACCTAATGTACACTTGTACAAATCTTCCAGTACCTTCCTGAAGCCAAGTCAGATGTATCAACAAGATGAAGGATGTGTAAACAAAATGAATTTACGTATTTCCCTTCTGTGTATTTGCCAGATTCTAAGGAGGCAACTGATTTAAGAATTGAGGTGAATCTTTGCAAGATGTGTTACTCAATGGTCACAGAAATCAGAAAACATCACATGCTCTGAAAGAATCAGAGTCATGAGGACGCTGATGATCTCAGCGTCATGAGATCGAGCCCCATGTCAGTCTCTGTGCTGGGCGTGGAGCCTGCTTAAGATTTTCTCTCCCTCTCTCCCCCTCTAAAAAAATGCTTTAACCAATGAAGTCAAGGTCTTTGTCTGGATATGGAAAGATTTATCTGATGTATTTTTTAAATTGAGGTTTAAATGTATGTACAAAGAAATGCACAGATCTTAAATGTATAATTTCTTTTTTTTTTAAGATTTTATTTATTATTTGAGAGAGAGAGAATGAGAGAGAAAGCATGAGAGCGGGGAGGGTCAGAGGGAGAGGCAGACTCCCTGCCGAGCAGGGAGCCCGATGCGGGACTCGATCCCGGGACTCCAGGATCATGACCTGAGCCGAAGGCAGTCGCTTAACCAACTGAGCCACCCAGGCGCCCTTAAATGTATAATTTCATGTAATTTTTTTAAAGTAAACTCTACGCTCAATATGGGTCTTGAACTCACAACCCTAAGATCAAGAGTCCTGAATATATATGCCCATGACCAGTAACTCAGTCAAGATACAAGACATTTCCATCATCCCAGAAACTTTCCCCTTGTCCCTTCCAGTAAATTCCCACTCCCTATTGGCAACAACTATTTTGATTTCTATCATCACAATTAGTTTTGTCTGTTCTTGAAGTTCCTATAAATGAGATCATACAAAACATTTCCATTTGTGTCTGGCTTCTTGGAGCAATGTGTCTTTGTGATTCATCCATGTTGTTGCATGTATCAGCAACTTACTCATTTTATTGCTGAGTATTGCTATTCTGTGAGATGATTACAAAAAGTTAATCTGTTCCACTGTTGATGAAATTTGGATTGTTCTTAGTTTGGGGCTACTAGGAATGAAAAATGCTAAAAACAATCTTGTGCAAGTGTTTTTGTGGACATTGTTTTCATTTCTCTTGAGTAAATACCTAGAGATACAATTGCAGGGTCATAAGGTAGGGGCATGTTTAACTTTGTAAGAACATGCCAGTTTTCCAAAGTGGTTGTACCCTTTGACACGCTCATCGTTAATGTAAGAGAGCTCCCTGTTTCTCATCCTCCTTATTGGCACATGATGTAGCACTCTGCTGAGGTCAGGACTCGGTAAGTTTTAATCGTGCATTTCTCTGATGGCTAATGATGTGGAAAGCCTTTTGAAATGCTTGTTAGATATGTGCCTTTAATTTTTCAAGAATTTCCTCTTTTTTGTATCTTTTGGTATTATTTATTTAGTATTATTACTGGGATGGGGAAGTTCTTTATGTATCTGGAGTCAAGTCTTTTTGCAGATATATGGATCGTGATGTATTCTCCTAGTTTGTAGCTTAGTTTTTCATTTTCTTAACCTTTGATGCCTAGAAGATTTAATTATGATGAAATTTGTTTTATTGTTTTTCTTTTCTTTCAGAGTTGGTGCATTTTGTGTCCTAAGAAATCTTTACCTATCCTAGAGTTGTGAAGATAATCTCTTATGTTTTCTTCCAGAAGTTTTATGTTTTTGTTTGTATGTTTTTCTCCACGGGATGAGCTAACATCTGAGATTCATTCTCCCATGGTTGTGCTGATCCGGTTATTCAGCACTGTTTGTTGAAAGACTTTTCTTTCCACGTTGCACTGTCAAGGGGCCTTCGTGAGGGTCTGTTTCTGGAATTTCTAGTATGTTTCCACAATCTACTTTTTAACCTTATGCCAATACCATGCTGTGTTGATTATGGTAGCTTCATAAGTCTTGAAATCAGGCAGTTTGAGTCTTGCAAATTTGTTCTTCAAATACATATATTCTTAAATTTAAAAGGCCAATAATTATTTTGGCATAAGGAGATAATATATGAATATGTGCATAAGTAAATTTATACATTACCTCCCTTCCCCGTGGACAAAGCAAGAAACTATAAGCTATGGTTTATCCTCAAGAAATAGAAATTGTTATTAGAATGGGGGCAGAGTCTTGCACTTTTGATTTTATGCTCTGTTGAAGGTATGTTTAATTCTTTTAAATGAACTCATTAATTACTTGCATGCTTGAAGTGTGTTCATGGTGAGCTATGAATCTTCTTTCCTTAATATTGCATTGTATTTAAAATTTTTAATTTTAATTTTATTTTAATTCCAGTATAGTTAACATGCAGTGTTATATTAGTTTCAGGTGTACAGTACAGTTATTCAATACTTCCATATATATGACTCAATGCTCTTCATGAGTAAGTGTACTTTTAATTCCCATCACCTGTTTCTCCCATCCCCCACCACCTCCCCTCTGGTGACCAGCTGTTGGTTCTCTAGAGTGAAGAGTCTTGGTTTCTTGGTTTGTTTCTTTTTCTCTTTGTTTGTTTTTTCTTCAATTCCACATATGAGTGAGGTCATATGGTATTTATTTTTCTCTGACTTATTTCACTTAGCGTAATACCCCCTGGCTCCATCCATGTCATTGAGAATGGCAAGATTTCTTTCTTTTTGATGGCTGAGTAATATTCCATTATATACATATACCACACCTTCTTTATCCATTCATTTGTCGATGGACACTTGGGCTGCTTCCATAATTTCCCTATTGTAAATAATGCTGCAATAAATGTAGGAGTGTGTGTTTCCCTTCAAATTAATGTTTTTGTTTTCTTTGAATAAATACCCAGCGGTGGGATTACTGGATCGTAGGGTAGCTCCATTTTTAACTTTTTGAGGCACCTCCATACTGTTTTCCAGAGTGGCTGCACCAGTTTGCATTCTCACCAACAGTGCATGAGGGTTCCCCTTTCTCCGCATCCTCACCAACACTGTTGTTTCTAGCATTGTTGATTTTAGCCATTCCAACAGGTATGAGGTGGTATCCCATCATAGTTTTGATTTATATTCCCCTGGTGATGCGTGATGTTGAGCATCATCTCAGGTGTCTATTGGCCATCTCAATGTCTTCTCTGGAGAACTGTCCGTTCATGACTTCTGTACTCTATTTAAAATGTAAAAAAGCACTTTTCTCTAAACAAATTTACCGATTTTACATTGACAGGTAGAGCTAATGGAAAAAGGAAGGAAACTCTTTTTGGGATTACCTGGTGTGGATCAATGCTTACAGACACATTCTCTCAACAAGAAGACATTACTGGCTTGGAGGCATGGGTAACTTGGTCAGTAGGTGATACAGGTGGGACATGACTCTGACATTTCAAAGTCGCCTCTTTTTTTTAAAAAACTATATTACCTCTTTATTAAAAAAAAAAAAAAAAGACTTACCTTGCACTGGTACATGGTACTTGAGAAGGAGAATGCTGTTGCTGCTGGTGCACATGGCCTTCTGCCAAGGCTGGCAGGAACTACGCAGAGCTCCCCAGGAAAGGCCTCTTCCATGCTCACTGAGGCCCATGGATCTGAGCTGGGTGTTGCTCACGAGTGGCATGCTCAGTGTTTGTCCAGAAGCAACTCCAGGTATCCTTACTAAGAAACAGGAAGACCATTCTTTACATTCTGGGGAAGACCCGAGTCTGGCTTTCAAGGCCTCGGGAAAGAATTTTCAGACTGGGAGCATATAGCCACCGTGCACCATCCAACCATGGGATGTTGCAAAACCACCGTCAGGGTTAGCTGGCCCTCAGTGAAAAAGGTCAGCCCTTGACTGAACACCCAGGGAAATAGCACACATACCAAGCACTTAATGAAGAGATTTTCCAAAAGGCTGCAGACAGAGCAAGCCTTTGTCTGTCATCCTAGACGCGCACATCCCCCTTGACTCAGCACAGAAGCAACCACAAAGGAACGGCCTCGTCTTCCCACGACCCCCACCAGCGTGCACGCTGCCCTCCTGCTGGGAAGGACGAGATGGGGGCTTCTGTGGGAGGCCAGGCTGGAGTAGCTCTCAGCTTCCTACCACTGCACACGCTGGGTCTCTACAACCGAGACTGTCCTCGCCCTGTCCTCGGTCTACCCTCCATCCAAGGGTCATTCCTGCCTGTTGACAAACCTGCTCTCCCAGGTCTCGTCCCAAAGACAAAGACCCCACTCCTGTGTGGCTTTTCCTGGAGGAGCCCTTGGGAGAGTTGATGTGCTGTGCCTATGCTGCCCTCCCTCTCCTCCCCCTGCCACAGCAGCCAAGCGCCCTCACCTCCCCCTGCACTCTCTCTCAGCCGATGACAGTGGCTTCAGACCCACCTGCATGCCCACGACATCCACATTCTTCCCTCTCCCAGAGAAGTAGCCTTCATTCTCACCTGCCACTGCAAACTTCTTATATTCTTTTATATATTTCTTGTATTCCCACAGCCTTGTTCTTTCATAACTCCACATTACCTGCCTTCATGCTGTGTTTAAAGTAAAAGCTCAGTGTGTCTTTATTAAAATGAAAATAAACATGAACCTTCTCCTTAAAACATATGGGATCTCCCCTAAACATATGGGGTTGTCTTGAATATCAATAGAATAGCAATTTAGGAAAAATGACCTCAGATAGCAAACCATGCGTGTTTCCCTATTGTTCCTAAATTCAGCAATGTCTGTCTTGAGTGTGAATTGTTTGGGACAACCTCACAGATCTGGCCTTACCCACCCAAGTTTCCATGAAGGGCGGTCTTACCTGATCAGGCCCCTCCATACACCTAATCTTGGTTGTTGATGTTTATTGGGTTTTTAACTGGATCGTATTCCTGCCTGAAAACATACAGGAAGCCACCTGGCTATTAATTCATGGTTTTATGGGGACAAAAGGAAGGATTATGTGATGGACGGTAACGTAGATCCGATTATGTTTCTAGACACCCTTAGCAAGTAAGACGCCCTGCACGTAGCTGCACGTGTGTTTTCCCCTCGGGCCCGGGGCCACCACACTCGGACGTGGCTGCCGGAAACGTGCGCATCTTCCTCCGCGCAGGTCCTCTTCTTTCTTCACGCTTGCTCTGTGTGCTCTTCTCGTCCTGTTTTGTGCCATTTTCACAGAATTATCCTTCATTCCATGGCCATTATGGTAACTGAAGAGACTTCTTGTTGCGTTTCTGAGCTCCGGTCTTTCTGTGTCACACTTGAAGCCGGAGATCAGAAGCAGGGAGTGGAGTGTCATAGGCTAACTGTGCCTGAACATGTCCGTTTTTGTTTTTCTTTTTGGTGTCCCACAGCATCCTTTATTTTAAAAAGGTGAATGATCTGTTAAGTTAAGGAGCAGGGCATTTCACCTAAGATGACATTTCCAATTTCTTTGGAGAAAACCAGGAAACCTAGGCCAGTGTTTCCCTCCGTAGAGCAGTCATCGAGAGGTGCGGAGCTGCCTCTTGTAGAAAGCATGGGGTCCCAGGCTCACCACCATCTCCTCCAGGGGGCCAGCGACTTTTCTTTTTCTTTTTTTTCTCTTGACCCCTCTTGGCATTTGAACGGGTGCATTCTGGCTCCTGCCAAGTGCTCCAGTCCGCCGTCTAGCCCGCATCGCTCCGCTGGTCCTGAGGGATGGACAGGCACTGCTCCACCGGTCTGCTCCCGCTCCGGCCCTACTTGTCCCGTAAAACGCCCGAACCCAGAAAGGGTGGCCTCGTCCATTCCGCGTGACACAGGATGCCTGCGTCTCTTGTCCTCGGACGCCGAGGGTGGTTTCAAGTTTCCCGAGAGAGAGAGGCTTACGGAACCTGTCTTGCTTTGGGAGGGCAGTTCGCCCCCTTCACGAGGAGCGCTCTCGAGGAGGTCTTCGCTGCTGGTCGGAGCTGTTCTTGTGCCACCAAATTTCCCCCTGGTACAGCCCCCGGAGCTTTAGCGCTTAGCTACTTCCTGTTCTGGGTGCGTCTGTGAGTGACAAACAAGCCATCTATTCACCCCAAATGAAATTACCTGGTAGTCCGTGTCTCTCTTTTCCTCAGCACATGTGACCCATGGGAGACAAAGAAACATAATCTGTTTTTACTCGGGTTACATTGTGGTCACCGGGGGGGGGGGGGGGGGGCTTCCTGCTATTCATTTATATACCATGCTAGCCTGGAACGTAAAAATACGGTGACTATCCACGCTTATTGATGAACAATAACATTTTCAATTTTTTTTTTTCTGTGAAAGGTTCGAATTCCTTTTGAATTTATCAGACATGCATTTTGAAGGTATTTCAGAAACAACCCTTTCCCCCACTTCCTTACTTAAATGGCATGCACATGACTGTTTTGAGTGCCTTGAGGTGTCGAATTAAGGATTTTACACGTCTGTCCCTACACTAATACTATTTTTCCAGGAAAAACTGCATTTTTGACTTCCAAATATGCTCCTTTAATTATGCATGGCCTGGAAGCCAATTTTTATTAGGTTAAGCTCTAATGGCTGATTCAAGTTGATCGCCACCATCCTTTACAAGTCTCCTTAAATGCTGGCTGGTGTGAGAGGATACTGCTTAAATTTTCTGATAGGAAAGAATTATAGGCGATTTTAATATTATCAGCAAACATGCCTGTGAGTATTTAGCCTTCAAACAGCCAAATCTCTGGGAGGAAAACATGACCGCACTTGGGAATAAATCCTATTCCTGTGATGGTGTCAATCTCCGTTTTCATTAATAATTCGGTAAAGAGCATGTGTTTTTTGTAAACATCTCAGGTGGATTTCACAGAGCAGGAGGTTGATTTCAACAGAAATGTTGTATGAAGGACCAAATAGCACTCGCTCGTTCCCCTCCTGTCATTGAAAAGGCAGACTAGCCGTGGGACTGGCACTTCTCTGCCTTCCAAGTGAATCTCTGTTCTGTAAATATCTGCTCAGCCAAGGGCATAGGACTAAATAATAGAACTCAAAAAACCACAGAAACCAAAAAACAAAAAGCTAGTCAGCATGAGTGTGTTCTCTTCTCATCCATCCTCTATTCCCTGGTTTGTAATTACTCAATAAATTCCAATGAGTTGTAGTTTAAAAACGTCATCCATCATCCCAGGGACGCATTAAGTTTTACTCAGCGCGGCATGCTAACAGGTGTCCCCCTGGACGCCAGGGTGGACAATGCTGGCCGCTGCTTGGGGCCCCTCCACAGAAGCTGCCCAAGTTTACAGAAATTCACACTTCTTACGTTTTACCCCATAGTTGTACTTACTGCTCATAGATTACAATCCCAGGGCTAGAAGGGGGTCTTTCATATTATTTTATCTGATTATTTTTAGTTTGTCTTTTTTTTTTTTTTTCCATCCAGAAAACTCTTTCTTCGTGTCCTGCACTTAACCTGGTCCCATCACATTCCTCTCTCTCCAAGGACTGTGTGAAGCAGAGTTTTAAGTGCCTCCACGAGTCACTGCTGTTTGAGAGACATTGTAGTAAGGTTTCTGAAAGGACAGGACTTTGTGGGGTGTATCTTTCAGGATAGGCTAGGGTATGCTGCAATAACAGGTTAGTTTTGAAACCCCGCTGCTATGTGCAGCCACCACCGTATCTTGCTTGGAGGGCATCTGCTCCAGGTATGGGGGCTCCTGATGTGGTTCTCCGAAGCAAGTCGCCCTGCCAGCCATGGCAATGGTAGACTCCTTGGTTGGCACTGGGGGAAGAAGGAGTTGCAAAGTGTCATGGGGCTTCTTTATTCCCTCAGCCAGGGACTGACCGATGGTGCACCTCTGCTCACGTCTCATTGGCCAGACCTGACCACAGAACCTCTCTGAACTGCAAGGAAGCTGAGCAGTCTGCTTTGCGTGTGCTAAGAAGAAAGCGCCTGGGGTGAGATTTGGTGAACAAGCCGTGAATATGGGCTGGGGCTCGGGGCTCCAGCCCCCTTGCTTTCTCTGAAACACAGTGCGTATCCTGGTATTCGCTTGACAACCCGTTCTAGAGGCAAATGTCAGTGTTAACACTGGATGCTCTGGATTTATGCACGTTCACTTGGCACTCATCAGTAGCCCAGAGTAACTGCTTGATTTAGATGGGGCAGGACAAGCCTGGCCAGCAATGATAGCATTTAGTTTGGTGACATTAAACATTAAACTAGTGAATGCAACCCCTTAATAAGAACTGGGAATTTAAACACTCCTTTTAAGAACCACGTTGTTTGGGGCACCTGGGTGGCTCAGTCGTTAAGTGTCCGCCTTCGGCTCAGGTCATGATCCCAGGGTCCTGAGATCGAGCCCCGTGTCGGGCTCTCTGCTCAGTGGGGAGCCTGCTTCTCCCTCTCCCACTCCCCCTGCTTGTGTTCCCTCTCTCACTGTGTCTCTCTCTGTCAAATAAATCAATACAATCTTTTAAAAAAAAGAACCAAGTTGGTTATCAGTTAAGTAATATATAATCTTGGACATACTGATTTGAAAGTTAAAGTTGAAACCGAAGGCAGAAAAACATCACATATTCTCAGTGAGGTCACCTCTAACTCTCCCCAACGTGGGAAGGTACATGGGCTGGTCTACAAACCCACTCATGGTCTGACCCTCTGCAAACCAGTTAGCCCTTCCTACTCTCTTTTCCCCTAATTTGTTTTCTGACAATAAAAAAGAACACATGTTTATTGTGATAAATTTGAAACTTATTAACAATTATAAAGAAAATAAACAGAATAAAATACTCTTACCATATCAGTGTGTCTCTTTATTCATGTCTTTGCGTATGTATCTATATATATGTATATATTTAAACAAAATTGGTACTTATGTAATATCATCTTGTATCACATGTTTTACTTGACACAAAAATATGAAGATTATATTTCCGTGCTATTAATTATTCCTTGAAAACGTAGCATTAAAATTTAACAGTAGGGTAGAAGCACAAACAGTTAACAGCCCATATTATGGAGTCATTTCCCTATTTTGGATATTTAAGAAATTTCTATTTCACAGTATTCCATATAATGCTGTAGGAAACATCTTTATAAATAAATATTGTGTACATCTCTGATAATTTCTTCTGAAGACACATCAAGAACTATAATAGTGGGAATATAACTATGTTTAATATTATTTGCATGTATTGCCAAATTACCCTGGAAAATCCTGAATACAGCACTATAATTTTCTTTTAAATCTTTCCTTTTAAGATAATATATATATAGTACTGCCTTATTATTTTCATTTCATTTTGGATGGTTGAACAGGTCAGGTTTTTTTATCGTGTATGTATTGATTGGTTATACTTATTTTGTTAATTGCTTTTCTATCCCCAGTTTTTCTAATGGATTATTGCACTTTCTTGTTTCCTTTTAAAAAGTTCATTTTAAATGAATAATATTAATGTTAACCCTTTAAATTCCAGTTACCAATACTTTAACATGATAATCATATTGGTTTTGGATTTAAAAAAGACACACAGATATTGAGTTAGCAGCATTAAGCAAGAATATTCAGTAAAATGTATTGCAAAAGGATTATTCATACGGTAAGGCTACTAACAATTACTATTTTTGGACTGCTCTCTGTGGGAATTGAGTTATACGCTCCACCTACACCAGCTGCTGAAGACTTCTGAAAAATGGGGGCTCCTGGGTGGCTCAGTTGGTTAAGCGTCTGCCTTCGGCTCAGGTCATGATCCTGGGGTCCTGGGATCGAGTCCCACATCGGGCTCCCTGCTCAGCGGGAAGCCTGCTTCTCCCTCTCCCACTCCCCCTGCTTGTACTCTCTCTCTCTCTGTCAAATAAGTAAATAAAGTCTTTAAAAATAGATAAATAAATGTTTTTTTTTTTTAAAAAAGACTTCTGAAAAATGGGTATTATTCTTCCCCATGTTCAGATGAGGAAGCTGAGGATTAGCAAGATCACATAGCTTCTCTAGCAACTAGCATCTTGTGGAGCTGGAATTCAAATCTAGGTTTTGTGTGCTCCAAGGCTTGCCTTCTGGTCATGATGCTCATCATAATAAGGTCGACCACAAGCACTGCAAAATGTCTGGGAATGAGCTTGCAGGGAATCCTGCAAGACCTATTAATTATAGCCGTCTCTAAGATCCCGATCACCAAACTTCATCTAAATGGTGTGATGGTGATCTTCCGCACCCCCAGCCCTCTGCCATGAGAATGCAAGGCCCACAGCAAGAGCTGAAAAAGTCAGAAACCAGTGCCGCCAATGAAAGTGTCATTCCTGGGTGAATGGTCCTGGGTGAGTTTCTGAAATTAGTTTTATTTTGCACGAGGGATTACAAAATACGTAAAATGCACAGGGAAGATTTCATTGTATGTAAAGGGTCTCTGAGTTTGGAGGACTTTGAGATGAAATCTCACATGCCCTGTGGACTGCAAACCCCTGGGAGCTATGCAAACATCAGGGCTCTCACACCCAGGTTCTGATGAGAGAAACCCTAGAACATACCAGAAAGCAGAAATTAGAACCCAGAAATTAGCACCAGGGAGTGACTATTTTACTGTGACTCCACATTTCCTCCTTTGGAAGTGGGAGGCAGGAGGATGATGCTGAACATCCTTGACTCAAGCACTGTGTTGGAGAGACCGTCGTGTGGATTCTGTCGATGCACGTAAGTTAATATCTATTTGGGTATTGTCTCAGTCTTTGTACTTACACGCTTTACCTTAAGGAACTTAAAGACCAATTCCATCCTGCACTATCAGTCTCAGAGAGCTGGATATTATGATTCTGTTTTCCAGACAGACTCTGGAGAAGGCACTCGCTGGGGGGATTTGCTGAATGCGGTGAGGGCCTGAGATCTTGGGGCATCTGAGCCTGTGTTCTCTGGGCAGGTAGGAGGTGAAGGGGAGGACCAGCGTGACTCATTTCCAGCAAGTCTGATTCAAATTCTGGAAATCGATCACATTTCAGAAAAACTTAAGGGGTTCCACGTTACTCATTTACATTCCTTCCTTGATGACTAAACATTTATTAAGCACCTGCAGTATGCCAAGCAGTTACACTTTCTAGGATTCTGATTGCAAGTTTGGAAAATTATATTAAAATCTTCAATTGGTCATACTGCTTGCTTAGTGCTGATTTAGAAATTTACTCGAAACAACTGTCAGATATGCACCTAAAGATTGATTATGAGGATCAAAGCATTATTTAGTTTAGAATAAAAATGTTATTTAAAAATAAATTGCTCTCGGGACACCTGGGTGGCTCAGTCAGTTAAGCGTCTGCCTTCGGCTCAGGTCATGATCCCAGGGTCCTGGGATCGAGTCCCACATCGGGCTCCTTGCTTGGCAGAGAGCTTGCTTCTCCCTCTACCTGCTCTGCCTGCTGCTCCCCCTGCTTGTGCTCTCTCTCTCTGACAAAAAAAAATAAATAAAATCTTTAAAAAAAATTTAAAAAATAAATAAATAAATAAATTGCTCTCTCTCTCTCACACACACATAGGCAATTACTAAGCCACGTGATTGTTATTACATTAAAGTCAAATAATTGATTAGTTGACAAAATAATTAACCTTTGAACTAGCAGTGTTTATTGAGAGCAGAGAATTTGTAATTCCTGTGCTCTCTCTGTCAGTGGAAAATGGGGCCATGTTTTTTTTATTTTCCCTAGAGAACAAAGTAGTATAGACTCTACTGAGAATTATTTTTAAATGCCTCTTTAATTCTCATGAAAATGTGAGTATTTTTCTTGAAGTAGTGCTTACTTCTTTTTGTTTATTTTTTTATTCAAGTATAGTTACAATGCAGTGTTGTATTAGTTTCAGGTGTACAATGCAGTGTTTTAACAATTCTATGCATTTCTCGGTGCTCATCACGATAAGTGTGCTCTTAATCCCCTTGACCTATTTCTCCCATCACCCCATCCACCTCAGTTCTGGTGACTACCAGTGTGTTCTCTCTATTTAAGAGTCTGTTTTTTTGTTTATTTCTTTTTTTCTCTGTTTGTTCATTTGTTTTGTTTAAATTTCACATATGAGTGAAATCATATGGTATTTGTCTTTCTCTGTCTGACTTATTTCACTTAGCATAATACCCTCTACCTCCATTCATGTTGTTGCAAATAGCAAGATTTTATTTTATTTTTTAGTGCTGAGTAATATTCCATTGTATATATACATCATATTTTCTTTTTTTTTAAACTTTTTTTTTTTAAGATTTTATTTATTTATTCATTTGAGAGAGCGAGAATGAGAGAAAGAGAGAGCACATGAGAGGGTGGAGGGTCAGAGGGAGAAGAAGACTCCCTGCCGAGCAGGGAGCCCGATGTGGGACTCGATCCCGGGACTCCGGGATCATGACCTGAGCCGAAGGCAGTCGCTTAACCAACTGAGCCACCCAGGTGCCCAAGTAAATAAAATCTTATTTTTTTATTTTTTTAAAATTTTTTAAAGATTTATTTATTTATTTATCTGAGAGAGAGAATGGGAGACAGAGAGCATGAGAGGGGGAGGGTCAGAGGGAGAAGCAGACTCCCCGCCGAGCAGGGAGCCCGATGCGGGACTCGATCCCGGGACTCCAGGATCATGACCTGAGCCGAAGCCAGTCGCTTAACCAACTGAGCCACCCAGGTGCCCAAATAAATAAAATCTTATTTTTTTAAATTTTTTTAAAGATTTTTTATTTATTTATCTGAGAGAGAGAATGGGAGACCGAGAGCATGAGAGGGAGGAGAGTCAGAGGGAGAAGCAGACTCCCTGCCGAGCAGGGAGCCCGATGCGGGACTCGATCCCGGGACTCCAGGATCATGACCTGAGCCGAAGGCAGTCGCTTAACCAACTGAGCCACCCAGGTGCCCCATATACATCATATTTTCTTTACTCATTTATTATCAATGGACATTTGGGTTGTTTCTATGTCTTGTTTTTTTTGTTGTTGTTGTTGTTTTACAGATTTTATTTATTTATTTGAGAGAGAGAACACCTGAAAGGGGATAGAGTCAGAGGACGAAGCAGACTCCCTGCCGAGCAGGAAGCCTGATGAGGGACTTGATCCAGGGACTCCAGGATCATGACCTGAGCCGAAGGCAGTCGCTTAACCAACTGAGCCACCCAGGCGCCCTGTTTCTATGTCTTGGCCATTAAAAATAATGTTTCAGTAACCATTGGGGTGCATATATATTTTTGAGTTAGTGTTTTCATTTTCTTTGGGCAAATACCCAGTACTAGAATTACTGGATCATGCAGTATTTCTATTTTTAAATTTTTGAGGAAATTCCACACTGTTTTCCACAGTGGCTGCACCAGTTTGCATTCCCACCAACAGAGCATGAGTGTTCCTTTTTCTTCACATCCTTGCTAACACTTGTTATTTCTTGTGCTTTTGATTTTACCCATTCTGACAGGTGTTAGATAATATCTCATTGTAGTTTTAATTTGCATTTCCCTGATGATGAGTTCTGTTGAGCATCTTTTCCTGTGTCTATTGGCCCTCAGTATGTCTTCTTTGGAAAAATGTCTATTCAGGTATTCTGCCCATTTTTAAATTGGATTATTTAGTTTTTTGGTGTTGAGTTGTATAAGTTCTTTATATATTTGGGCATTAACCCCTTATCAGATATATGTCATTTGCAAATATCTTCTCCCATTCAGTAGGTTGCCTTGTTGTTTTGTTGATGACTCCTTTAGCACTGTAAAAGCCTTTTTACCTTGGTATAGTCCCAATAATTTAATTTTGCTTTTGTTTCCCTTGCCTTTGGAGACGTATCTAGAAAAATGTTTCCATGACTAATGTCAAAGAAGCTACTGCCAATTTCTTCTTCTAGGAATTTTATAGTTCCAGGTCTCACATTTATGGTTTCAGGTCTCACATAAGTAGGATATACAATTGTTATATCATTTTGTTGGATTGTTCCCTTTATCATTATGTAGTGCCCTTTGCCTCTTGTTACATCTTTGTTTTACTTTTTTTAAGTAAGCTCTATGCCCAATATGGGGCTTGAACTAATAGCCCTGAGATTAAGAGTTGTATGCTCTACTGACTGAGTCAGCCAGGTGCCCCTACAACTTTGTTTTAAAGTCTATTTTGTCCAATATAAGTATTGCTATCCCAGCTTTCTTCTCACTTCCATTTGCATAGTAAATATTGTTCTATGTCTTCACTTTCAGTTTGCATTTGTCTTTAGATCTGAAGTGAGTCTCTTGTAGGCAGCATGTAGATGGGTCTTGCATCTTTATCCATTCAGTTAGCCTATGTCTTTCAATTGGAGCATTTAGTCCATTTACATTCAAAGTAATTATTGATAGGTATGTATTTATTGCCATTTTGTTACTTGTTTTCCAGAGGTTTTGGTAGTTCTTCTCTGTCCTTCTTGCTGTCTTCCATTGTGGTTTGATGGTTTGCTTCAGTGATATGCTTGAATTCCTTTCTCTTTATTTTTTGTGTATCTATTACAGGCTTTTGATTTAAGGTTACCAGTAGGTTCATATATAACATTTTATTCATATAGCCATCTGTATTAAGTTGATGTTTGCTTAAATTTGAACCCATTTTATTCTGGAGGGGAGGGGGGTGGGAGGATGGGTTAGCCTGGTGATGGGTGTTGAAGAGGGCACGTTCTGCATGGAGCACTGGGTGTGAATCGTGGAACACTACATCAAAAACTAATGATGTAATTTATGGTGATTAACATAACATAATAAAAAAAAAACACATTTTCAAAGAGAGAAAGAATAGAAGAGGAAATAAAGTTATGTGGTAAGACAAAAAAAAAAGTTTGAACCCATTCTAAAAGCACTAAATTTTTACTTTCCCTTCACATTTTATGTATATGAGGTCATATTTTACATCCTTTTATTTTGTGAATCCCTTGACTGATTTTTAGAGATATAATTTATTTTACTGCTTTTGTGCTTTAACCTTGTACTGGTTTTATAAGTGATCAATATACCAGTTTTATTATGTTTGTGTTTACCAGTGAGATTTTTTTCCTTTCCTAGCTTTCTACTCCTGCTTATGGTCTTTCCTTTCTACTCAAAGAATCCTATTGAACATTTCTTGTAAGGCTGGTTTTGTGGTCACAAACTCCTTTAACTTTTGTTTGCCTGGGAAACTGTTTATGTCTCCTTCTGTTCTGAATGATAACCTTGTTGGATACAGTATTCTTGGTTGCGGGTTTTTTCCTCTCAGCACTTTGAATGTATCGTGCCATTCTCTTTGGGCCTACAAAGTTTCTGCTGAAAAAGCAGCTGATAGCCTCATGGGGTTTCCCTTGTATGTAACTGTTTTCTCTTGATGCTTTTAAAATTCTCTCTTTATCACTACTTTTTACCATTTTAATTATTATGTGTCTTGGTGAGGACCTCTTTGAGTTGATTTGGATGGGAATTCTCTGTGCCTCCTGGAACTGGCTGTCTGTTTCCTTCCCCAGATTCTGGAAGTTTTCAGCTACTATTTTCAGCTACTGTTTTCTGCCCCCCTTTTCTCTCCCTTCTCCTTCTGGGATCCATGCAATGCAGTTTTTTCTTCTTGCTGTTCAGGGTGATTGCTTTCCATTACTCTGTCTTCCAGCTCACTGATCCATTCTTTTGCTTCCTCTAGTCTACTATTTACTCCCCTCTAGTATATTTTTAATTTCAGTTAAGTTCTTCACCTCTGATTGACTCATATAAAAATGTTCTATCTCGGGTGCCTGGGTGGCTCAGTTGGTTAGGCGACTGCCTTCAGCTCAGGTCATGATCCCGGAGTCCTGGGATCGAGTCCCACATCGGGCTCCCGGCTCAACGGGGAGCCTGCTTCTCCCTCTGACCCTATCCCTTCTCATGCTGTTTCTCTCTCTCTCTCTCTCAAATAAATAAATAAATAATTTTAAAAAAATTTTAAAAAAAATGTTCTATCTCCTCACTGAAGGTCTTACTGAGATCCTCTATTCTTTCTCACATCCAGTGACTATCTTCATGACCATTACTTTGAATTCTCTATCAGGTATATTGCTCATCTTCATTTTATTTAAGTCTTTTGTTGTGGTTTTGTTCTGTTCTTTCATTTGGGAAACATTCCTCTGTCTCCTTATTTTGTCTAACTCTCTGTGTTTGTTTCTGTGTACTGAGAGTCCGTTATATCTCCTGATCTTGACAGTAGTGGCCTTATGAAGACGAGGTCCTGCAGTGTCCTGCAGTGCAATGTCCCCTTGTTCACCAGAGCCTGGCACTTTAGGGATGTCTCCTATGTGTGTTGTGTGCACTCTACTGTTGTGCCTTCCACAACTGTTGTGCCGTGTTTGCCTTCAGCCCAGTTGGCTGCAATGACCCGCTTTGCCTATGGTCAGCAGAATTTGATCCCTGTGCTCTTACTGGGCTAGACTGGTGCTGCTGTGGTTTTGTCATTGGGTGGTGTTGGCAGTTAGGCCAGATGCCTGCCCTCAGCCTGTTTGCCCGGGCTGCCGTTGCTTGGAACTGCAGGATAATTTCCCTGCCTTGTCCCCTCGGAGACTTTTGTTGGTGAGTGAGGCCTGCTTACAAACCACCTGCCTGCCTCCAATCCATCTGCCCAGGCTGCAGTGACCCTGAACTCCAAGGCTGTCTCCCTGTGCTGCCCCCCCAAGAGGTTTTTGTTGGTGGACAAAGCTGCAGTGAGATCAGATGGCTGCCCGTACACTGTGTGGCCAGGCAGGGCTACAGACACACCGATCAGCAGGACAGTCTCTCTGCACTGCCAGTGACAAGCTTCGGTGGCTGTTGCCGTCAAACTGGTGTGTGTGGTTACCTTCTCCTCTCCCCAATGCAGGAGTCACTTTGGAGTGGTGCTGGTCCCCACCCAGGGCTGGTTGCAGGATGAAATGCAGCAGGAGCAGCTTTGGAGGGACTCCCGCTGAGTGGGGCAGGTTGGATGGGCAGATCTGTGAGAGGATTTCAGGGTGGGGTGGACAGTGTTAACAAAGTTGGTGGGCAGTGTTCATGCTGGTTCCCAAAGTGCCTGGGTGTCTAGGCTGGTGGAGCAGAGGGTTGGTGCCTGCCAGCTCTTTCCTTCTTGGGGAAGTATCCTAAAGATCCATGTGCCTCCTGTACACGTTCTGACATTAGTAAATGAAACTCCTTCAAGTATGCCCCAGGCATTTTTCAAACTGCTTTTTCTGTGCTGTCTGGATGGATGGGTGGTTTTTGTTATGCTGTCTTTAAGGGTAGAGACTCAGTTTCCTATCACCCTCAGGCTCTCCCAGAGCTAAGCCCACTGATTTTTTAAGTACCCAGAGTTAAGGCTTGCTAATTGTAAAAACTTGTGAAGTTAAGCCCCACTGGTCCTCAAAGCCAAATGTTATGGGGACTTGTCTATCCAGTGCAGTGTGCCTGGGGTGCCTGGGGTGGGGACTGCTCCTCTCCCTTCTCCGTGCTTGTGGTATCTCCCGTTTGTGGTGAGTCTCATAAGGAGTTTGGTTCCTGACCACATCTGTGCCCCTCCTACCCTTTTTATTGTGGCCTCTTCTTTACAATTAGCTGTGGAGAGTCTGTTGTACCAGTCCTTGGGTCATTGCCAGGGTTAGCTGTACTGATGTGGCTGTTATCCAGGTGTATCCACAGGACCAGGTGAACTTAGGGATCCTTCTACTCCATCACTTCCCAGAAGTCTCTCACTGGCTCCTTTCTTGACCATAGGCATCTCTGTTTCTAAGGAATCTCAAATTATTTTTCTACAGCCTACCTGTCATTCAGAAGCAACCCCACATCAGTGAAATAAATGGCAGTTATGTTCTAATATTGATGTGTTCCTCATCTCATTTTGCTAATTTGGAAAAGATAATAAACACTTTTCTTAGAAGAATTTGGCAAAGAAAAATTTCAGAAATAGCTTTATCATATTCAAGCTTTTTCAGTATCTAATTTCAGCGAGGGAAAGGGTAAGATTGAGTAAAGAAAGGAAATAGAATATAAATTTCAATTGTATTTGCTCTTTTCATTTTACTAGGGGAGCAAAGTACTGTTTTGCAAAAATGCCAGTGCAAGCCACATTTAATGAAATCCAAACCGAAGTTGACATATCTTGGTTGAAACTATAATCGCCATAGACAACTAATTCCACACAATATCCTCAACACTTCTTTGAAAGGGCAATTTTCGGGGCGCCTGGGTGGCTCAGTCAGTTGAGTGGCTGCCTTTGGCTTGGGTCATGATCCCGGGGTCCTGGGATCAAGCCCCACATCCGGCTCCCTGCTCAGCAGAGAGCCTGCTTCTCCCTCCCTCCATTCCTACCACTCTGCCTACTTGTGCTCTCTCTCTCTCTGTCAAATAAATAAATAAAATCTTAAAAAAAAAAAAAGAAAGGGCAATTTTCACTTTTTTTAAACACCAAAACATTTGGGGGGGGGGGAATGGTTTAAAAAATGACCAGTTTTCATATACTTAAACCCGGGCTTGACATTCGTTTTACTCCAAGCAAATCTGATAGATTCCTGTTGCAAGGGTCTGCTCTTGACCCATGACTCTGGCCTCTGAGGGACCTGTTAACCTACAGTGTCTTGACCTTTTCTGGAGCTTGAGCTCCCACTTGATGCTGTTTCAGTCCCATCCCATGTTCCTGGGGACCTCATAGCCCCGCTCACTTCCCCTCACCCCTTGTGCACTGCAGCAACCCTACGTTTTTAAACTTTAGTTTGCTTTGTAAGTTCGGATATCCTGCACATTATAGATATGTACATACACACGTGCAGATAGGCATACACACGTGCACACAGATACAGACAGGCATGCACACACACAGGCATGCACACGTACAGAAGCACATACGGACACACAGACACACACACACATCCACACATACAGATAGGCATACACACGTGCATGCACATACAAACACACGCAGGCACACACAGCTAACACTGTTCGGGACACTTCCTCCACACCCAGGGGAACTATTTTATGGGCTCCCTGACCTGAAATGCAGTTAATATCAATGCAGAAATAATGAAATGAATGATCGGTTTTGTAAAGCTATTTAGGCAAAGGCTGCCTTAAGGCATCCTAGAATTCCTTTGTGAACAAGTCGTCATCTTAATTGTGTCCAGACTACTCCCCACATCAAAACACATGGTGACAGGGTTAAGGTCTTAGCAACATGGTAGCTGCGGGTGATGATCTTCCTAAGAACAGGTCTCAATATTTGGGGGTATGGGATTTCTGTTCCTTTTTAAAAGACTTGTGTTCCTGCTTCAGAATAGATGAGAATTCTCAAGCCTCTCTTAAGAGATGGATGAGAAGTACACGGGCTGTTTGCTCTTCTCCCATTGCTCTCGGCACCACCACTGTCTGCCCACTCAAACTGCAGCTTGATGTTCTGATGGGTGCCTCAGCCAGGTAGCTCGGCGCATCTGGTGCTCATTTTCTCAGCCTGAAACAGGAACAGCATGGAAACAGGCACCTTAGGATCAGCACGTGATGTGCACAGTCTGTCTGAAAGGGCTCTGGTAGGCAAAATGCCCACAAGGGGACGGGACAGCTCCGTGAGGTGTCACTTGCCTGGATGCCTGTGTGCTTCCATGTGGCCATGCACACCCTCCTACATTTTACTATAAAACATCCCTCTTGTAAAGACAGGTGAAGGGACAGCTGTCTGTGCTGAGTGAGCATCGTTTGTGAATAAATCAGGTGTCGTGAAAACGTCACAGCTGGATGGTAATTTGCCCTATGCCAGCCCTCCTCCTTAGTGGGATTGCCATGTGTAAGATGCCTGATTGACCTCAAAGAAGGCTCTAGCATTTGCAGAGATGACTATTACTGCTGACCTTAATAGGCGATTGCTATCATTTGATGAGAAGGTGAGCGCAGCTAAATGCCCGGAGACCACATCTGCCGGCCATTCAAAAACTGCTTTTCCAGTACAAGCTCCTCAGACAGGACTCTGCACCCATCACAGGATCTTGGGGGAATGATTTAGAAGGTCCCTATTTGGGGGCCACTGCTACATCCAGAAATTTCCAGCGGACCGGGGGCTCCTCTCAAAGGCAATTCAAGAAGCAAAGCAGACACTCAGCTAGGCTAGGGCAAATTCCTGACCAGCCTTCAGATCACATCACACCAGGACTCTGGAGACTGGAAGAGGAGCCTGCTCCTCAGAAGGTTCAAAGGCTGGGCTATAGTTTCTGCTTTGCAACAATTAAAACAGAAATAAGGAGGCAATTCACACAATTTTGTGTAATAATGATAGCCAGAATTTATTGATTGCCTGCTCTGTGTCAAGCCCTGCCTGTGGTAAATTCTTTGCAGACATGATTACTTACTGTTACAAAAGCTCTGCAAGTATTTTTTCACCTGCATTTTACAGATGAGTAAACTGAGGCTGAAGTTTAGAGAAATAAGGCAGTTTGCCAAGGGATTCTGCTTATAAATGCAGATTAATCTGTGATGCTTAGGTGATTTCATTTTATGACAAATGGTAAATTATTAGCTGAACAAAAAGAAAATATTTTAATTGATGACCTGTTTATTTGTTTCTTTCTGCTTTTGGTTTCCATGCAGATTCAAATTCCTTCTGGAACATTCCTGACAGTGGCAGAGACAACCTTACATCTCTCTTCCTTCTGACCTTAGAACAGCAGGTCGGGTGTGGAGGTCTGTCTCCTTGTATTTGGGGGCAGCCTCCTAGAGTCACACCCACTCCCAGGCTTCCAGAAGACAGAGGACCAAGACGTCAGAAAGAGGGAGATGGGGCGACAGAAATGCCAGGACTGTCTTCCCTCCTTCTCTCTGGCTTCCCCAGCCTCTCATTTTCTTCCTTCTCCCTCCATACCAAAGATAACTGTCACTGAAGTTGGTTAAAACTGGTAGAATATTTGCGTATGGCAATAAGGTAATGAGTGTTAACCACTTAAATAATAAAGACTCATACCCTTTGAACCAAGAATTTCCACTTCATTTTAAGAAAACCAGAAAACAAAGCAGACAAAGAAGTATATTCATGGACTCCATTGTGACGTTGCTTGTAAGAACACAAAATATGAAAAATGCCTTAAAACAACACAAACTTATTGTCTTACATTCCTGTAGGTAAGAAGTTCTTCAAGGCTCTCTCTGGTTTACAATCAAGGTGTCAGCAGGGCTCGTTCCTTTCTGGAAGCTCAGGGGGAGAGTCTGTATCTCTGCCCTTTGTCCAGCTTCTAAAGGCCACCATGTCCCTAGGCTCGGGGCCCCACCTCTTATCTTCAGGCAACATCAACTCTTTCTGGTATTACATGCATCTTCACAGTGTTCTCTGGATACAGGTCGGAAAAGCTCTCTGATTTTTAGGGCTCTTATGATGATCTCGGGCTGACCCGGGTAATCAGGACAATTTCCCATTTCAAGGTCTTTAATTTGATCACATCTGCTGGTTCCAGGGTTAGGCAGTGGACAGTTTGGGGGGCCATCATGTTGCCCTAGCAGACAGACATTGTCTTTCATTACGAGACTTTACCTCAATCCTGCTGTTATTGGTAGTTGGAATTAATTCTGCCATGTGGTCTTGTAATGCCCATGCTGTCCTTTCACTTTCAAAAAATTTGGTCTCCTTCCCTAATTGATGTTGAGTTGATGGAATTAATTCTCTTTTCTCCTTCTACCAGTGCTTTTAATTTACTAGCTACACTTAAATTTTTAAATTGTTTCCCTTCATTTTTTTCCCTAAAAACGTTCAAAGTTAGTTTCTACAACGAGACCATTATCTGTTTTAACTTTCCTCCAGATAGCCATCTTCCCATCTCCGTGTTGCTATAGTCTCAGGTTTAATTAGAACTTGTTTGTCTAACACAAGTGGTCACCATTATCCTCATAATCACCATTGTCATTTACTTCTCAATAATAACACAGATCCAACTATGCTTCTTCACGATTGTACCACTCACTCTTAGTTCTTACATTCTTTTTTTTTTTTTTTAGTTCTTACATTCTATTTATTTATTTATTTTTTTTTACTTCTGAGTTGTTTTCTCCTCATTGAAGGATATGCTTTATTATTTTTGTTCTCTGAGGAATTGTAGGTAGTAAATTATCTTTTTTTTCGATTTATTTATTTATTTGAGAGACAGAGAGAGAGGAGGGGCAGAGGGAGAGGGAGAGAGATACCCAAGCGGACTCTGCGCTGAGTGTGGAGCCCAAATCTTACCACCCTGAGATCATGACCTGAGTCAAAACCAAGAGGTGTCCCACCCGAGGTGTCCCAGTAGTAAACTATCTTATCATTGAATGTCTGAAAATACTTTTATTTCACTATAGAGTTCTGGGTGTCCGGTTATTTTCCCTTAGCACTTGAAAAATATATGTTTCTCCTTTGGCTTCTGCATCCTTTATTACTAATGAGAAATCAAGTATCAAATATGGCATTGTTTTTATTTTTATTTTTTGGTAATTTCCCCTGTTTCCATAATATATTCTAAAACATAATCTCTCTATCTCTTGTACATTGTAGGTTTACCATGATGAATGCAAGTATGGATTTTATGGTTTTACAAGTGCTGAATACTTGATATGATGTTTCTGTTTGAATGCTTATGAGCTTCTTCAATCCTGAGAATTTTTGAGTCATTATCAATTTAAGTATTGCCCCTCCCTATGTGCTCAGTTTTCTTCATTTAAAACTTTCTTCATCTATCTTTGAAATCCTTTAACCCATTTTTTTTTTTCATTTCCACCTATTTATCTCTCTGACCAGTGTTCAGGATTACATCTCATGTTGTACCCACCTGACTATTTTTCCCATCTATTGAATTTTTGCACAAATTATTAGATCATCAATTTCCACCCTTTGCACTTGATTCTTTTTCATTGTTGCCTCTTCTTGCTATTGTTTTATGAATGTCCATTATCATTTGTTTATTTTATACATGCTTGTGTGATTATCATTTTTAGATTTCTCAGTTGTCTCTTTGATCCTTCTATGAGCGTATTGGTTCCTAATCATGGCTGTGGAATTCTTCATCCAAGCTGCCATCTTGATGGAACATTGTTTTGGGTAAATATATTCTCCCACACCAGTGAGTCTCTTTCCCAGGCAGGGCTGTTGTTTTAGCAACCTATTGAGAATATGGTCCTGAATCAGCTCTGCTAGTAGCTCAGGGGCTTTCAGCCTGTGAAGATGTTGGGTTCCCAAATCCCTTGTCCATTTCTGAGTGCCTCTGCTTTCTTCTTTCTCCACAAGCACATGTTTTTGGCCTGAGCCTCAATGGCTGGGCAGAAATATTTCAGCTTCTGTCGCAGGCAAAGATTGAGGTCTCAACCAATAGCTACCCTCCAGAAGTTCAATTCCAGCTCCTTGGCATTCTGTAAAGGAACTAAAACCCTAGTCTAAATGGCCCAAATATGGTTTCAGTTTACCATGAGGCATGAGCCAGGCAACATGCCCCTCTATTTCTGTCCACAGAAATTATCCTCTTACTTTTGACTGCAGCTTGTCTTTCTAAGAATGATCTATTGTTGTGGTGTCAATGTTCTATCTATGGCATATATTTTGCAATTACAAAAAAGGTGTAAAAAGAGGATAAGGTATATTAAACAAATAGTAAGTGAAAACCAAAAAAAAAAGTAAAAGCAATATGATAATAATAAAAGCTGACATTTGTTAAGCTTTTTATGTGAAGTAATTCATTCACTTCTCTTGATGATCCCGTGGATTAGGAACTAAAATTATTACCATTTTATAGATGAGAAGATGGAGGTGCTCAGAGTTGGAGTAAGCTGTCAGAGATGCACAGTACAAAGTGGCCGAGCTTGTCTCCTTACACAATGACATACTGTCTCCTGCTACAGTTAACCCTTGAACAATGCAGGGGTTAGAGACGCTGAGCCCTGTGCACTTGAAATTCTGCCTATAACTTTTAACACCCCCAAAACTTAACTATGAATAGCCTACTGTTTCCCAGAGGCCTTACTGGTAGCATAATCAGTCGATTAACACCTATTTTGTATGTTATACGTATTATATACTGTGTTCTTACAATAAAGTAAGCCAGAGAAAAGAATGTTATTAAGACGATTATGGGGGACAAACAATCCTAAAATTTGTATGGAATCAGAAAAACCCCGAATCGCCAAGGAAATGTTGAAAAAGGAAAACAAAGCTGGGGGCATCACGTTGCCTGATTTCAAGCTATATTACAAAGCAGTGATCACCAAGACAGCATGGTATTGGCACAAAAACAAACATACAGACCAATGGAACAGAATAGAGAACCCAGATATGGACCCTCAACTGTATGGTCAAATAATCTTCGACAAAGCAGGAAAAAGCATGCAATGGAAAAAAGACAGTCTCTTCAATAAATGGTGCTGGGAAAATTGGACAGCCACATTCAGAAGAATAAAACTCGACCATTCTCTAACACCCTACACAAAGATAAACTCAAAATGGATGAAAGACCTCAATGTGAGACAGGAATCGATCAAAATCCTACAGGAGAACATAGGCAATAACCTCTTTGACATCGGCCACAGCAACTTCTTTCAAGATACATCTCCAAAAGCTAGTGAAACAGAAGCAAAAATGAACTTTTGGGACTTCATCAAGATAAAAACCTCTGCGCAGCAAAGGAAACAGTCAACAAAACAAAGAGGCAACCCACAGAATGGGAGAAGATATTTGCAAATGACACTACAGACAAAGGGCTGGTATCCAAGATCTATAAAGAACTTCTCAAACTCAACACCCAAAAAACAAATAATCAAGTCAAAAAATGGGCAGAAGACATGAACAGACACTTCTCTGAAGATGACATACAAATGGCTAACAGACATATGAAAAAATGTTCATCATCATTAGCCATCAGGGAAATTCAAATCAAAACCACATTGAGATACTACCTTACACCAGTTAGAATGGCAAAAATTGATAGGGCAAGAAACAACAAACGTTGGAGAGGTTGTGGAGAAAGGGAAACCCTCTTACACTGTTGGTGGGAATGCAAGTTGGTACAGCCACTTTAGAAAACAGTATGGAGGTGCCTCAAAAAATTAAATATAGAGCTATCCTATGACCCAGGAATTGCACTCCTGGGTGTTACCCCAAAGACAGAGATGTAGTGAAAAGAAGGGCCATATGCACCCCAATGTTCATAGCAGCAATGTCCGCAATAGGTAAACTGTGGAAAGAGCTGAGATGCCCTTCAACAGATGAATGGATAAAGAAGATGTGGTCCATATATACAATGGAATATTACTCAGCCATCAGAAAGGATGAATACCCAACTTTTACAACAACATAGATGGGACTGGAGGAGATTATGCAAAGTGAAATAAGTCAAGCAGAGAAGGTCAATTATCAATATGGTTTCACTTATTTGTGGAACATAAGGAATAGAGTGGAGGACATTAGGAGAAGGAAGGGAAAAATGAAGGGGGGGAAATTGGAGGGAGAGATGAACCATGAGAGACTATGGACTCTGAGAAACAATCTGAGGGTTTTAGAGGGGAGGGTGGTTAGCCCGGTGATGGGTATTAAGGAGGGCACGTACTGCATGGAACACTGGGTGTTATACGAAAACAAGGAATTGTGGATCACCACATCAAAAACTAATGATGTATTGTATGATCACTAACATAACATAATAAAATTAAATTAAAAAAAGATCATGGGGAAGAGAAAATCCATTTACAGTATGAACTGTATGTATTGGAAAAAAAAAATCTGTGCTTAAGTGGACCCACATAGTTCAAACCCTTGTTCAAGGGTCAACCATACTCAGCGGTGCATGAAAGGTGGGGACAAATATGAGAAAACAGATTCATCCTGGGTGGTGGGAATAAAAGTTTGTTTTATTCTCTTATTTTAGTTGGAATTTTTTAAATTGTCTACACTGCACCTATAACAATTTTGTAACTAGAAAAAATAGTAATAAAAGTTATTTTTTACTATGCCTTTTAAAAGCCAACAATGCCTTCTCTCAAAGTAACATTTTCATTGTTAGATAAAAGTAGCCAGAGGTAAAGTCAGCCAAGAGCCGAATTACCTGCAGTATGGGCTGGAAGGCTGAGAATGGGGGAATGAGCATTGCTCAAAGACAACAGGGAAGGTACCCGGTAAGGGGGGGGGGTACCCATTTGATCTCTTTCACTCAAGCTGGTTCTAACTGTAGGCTCAAGATCATCTTGAGCCCCTTCTGGCTCACAGGCTTGGTTTGGCACACCTTCTCCCATTTGCGGTTAGCTAACCTTCTTTCTGTGTATTTTAGTTCCAGAGTGTTCAGTTTCTATGGCAATGATGCTATTTGAAATGTAGAAAAAGGCCACTCTGTAGATGCAACATTTCTTTCTTGTGCAATGTAAACTCATTAAAATCCATGTAAAAGACCATAATCTCATGTCCACAAGGTGACATAAGAAGTGAGGATGGAACTGTGTGTACACAGAATGCATGGTCTAAAAAGCCACAGAGGGGTGCTTAATTGTTAAAATTCGAGGCTGGGGAAAAGGTGAGTCCTCTGAAGGGGGTAGAATGGCAAAGATAAGAAACCAGGGCTGGAGAGGAGGGACCACTCAACGGACCCAGGGCAAAGCCTTCGAGTGGACCGTGTCCCTGGAACAAGGATGGGAAGAACAGAGAGTGGGAGCCAGGATCCAGGGCGGTGGGACCTGGGTGCTCCGGAGGAGTGTCATGTGACCACGTGGGGCCACCACGGTTCAAAGACTGAGGGAGTCAGGTTCTGCTAGCACGCTTGGATGTCTTACGCACCTTGCAGCCCACCTGTGCCTTCCTATAGGATTTGTGGAGCCAGGCTGGTCAGAGGAAGGGGCAGTTCAAGTCCTTGCAGAAAAAGCATGAAGCGATGGTTCGTCTATGATCCTTCTGGAGCTTGCAGAGTTGATGTATCTTTGTTCTCACATCCAGAGAGCCCTGATCAGGAAAAGATGGAAAAAATTTTATAGACTCGACATGAGTTAGCAATAAGTCATTAAATAAGTCCCACCTCAGATTCATGGTGGCCACTACAAAGATGATACAGAGTGTGTTATTTATGAGGCATATTTTATATGCACAAAACTACATAGCCTCCATATTTAGAATGATAAATCACAAAGTACATTTATTTGGCCTCACTCTGAGTTTTGCAACATCAACCAGCAATCCCTCCCCTTCCATTAATGCCTTTCCTCTGAATCCTATTCATCAGAGAGAAAGCAAACATTTGCGTATCCCAAGACTTGACAAAGAAAAGTAGAATTTGCCCATTTTTTTCTGAGAATTTTTTTAAATGGTGCTTTCCTTAACCAAAACATGTGGGATTTCAATGTCATGATCTTGATTTACATCAAACCGACACAAATGTATGAATTTTTATGGTAGGAATTTGTGGGTTGCATGGAGGGATATGCCAATAAAAGGAAGCAATATTTCTGCTAAGAGTCGGTAATTCCCAATGACAATTACCTGTCAAGGGGAAAAGGAGAAAGAAAGTAAGAAGTTTAGAAATGTCACAAATTAATAAATCATAATATTAGTAACTCTAAGCATGTGATGAACTGTATTACACCTACAATGTGGCTGCCAGCCAGATACACGAATAAAATATTTTAATTCCTTGTCTTTGAAAAGTTCCTATTAGTGTTTTTCAAGGGAGCTTTCCAATCTGTCAAGTTTATCTAAGACTACTCAGACGTTGATTTTTATGCTGCTGTAAATGGTTTTTACAGTTGTCATAAACTCAGAAACATAATACACTAGATACTATAACAGCAAGGGTCCCAATTAACGTGTTCCATGCCTGATTTTAAATAAACATCAGTTTCCATATCATTATTTTCTCCTTTGATTTTTTTTCTCTAATGAAAAAAAAAAGCCAGGAGTACCTGTGACAATGCAGTAACGTGCATTTTCAAATATCAAAATAAAATATGGCTTAGCTGGATCTGACATAGTGCACAAATGAACTCAAAGGCAATTAAATAGAATTTCAACATTTCGTATAAAAAGGGCTTGAAGAGAGAATGTGGTGAGTTGTATGTATGTATGTATTTGATTCACTCCTTTTGTATCTATAATTTTGGGACATCTGGAACTTTGCTAGATCATCACTTGCAATGATAAATGGTGAGCCTATTTTGGACTCTACAGAAGTCATTTTATATTCTAAAAAAAATTTTTACAAGTGGGGGGCGCCTGGGTAACTCAGTCGGTGAAACGTCTGCCTTCGGCTCTGGTCATGATCCCAGGGTCCTGGAATTGAACCCCACATCAGGCTCCCTGCTCAGTGGGGAGCCTGCTTTTCCTTCTCCCTCTGTCATTCCCTGAGATTGTGCTCTCTGGCTCTATCTCTCTGTCCAATAAATAAATAAAATCTTTAAAAAATAATAATAATAATTCTGGAACTTCCCTTCCTAAGTTCAGCACTTCAATGATGTTATCTTAAGTTCTTCAGTAATGAAAGACCTTTCTCAGTTAAAAGTGGATTTGATAAAGAAAATACAGGTCAGCTAGAAATCCAATCTACATAAAATACTCAAAATACAAAAGCCTTCCCAATAGTTAGAGAAAGTTAACAGTCTTTCAAGGGAACTTTTAGAACACATTTACCATATAACATTTATCAAACTGTATTTATATACATTATCATGTGTGATCTTATGTTTCTTGGGAATAGAATCTATTTTTAAAAATGTTTTTGTATACTTGCTAGCTCTAGTAAAGTCCTTTATATAGACCAAGAATCCCATTATCATTTGAGGACAGAAAAGACTAGGAATGAGATGGGGACACTGTCAATGAACCATCTCTCATAAAAAATTATTTCAGAATGAGATGGGAAACATTACAGAGGAAAAGGGCCCAAAATTCCCAAGAAGAAAGCCCTCTTCAGAAGAAACTTCACGGGATGCCTGAGGGGCTCAGTTGGTGAAGTGTCTGCCTTCGGCTCAGGTCATGATCTCGGGGTCCTGGGATCGAGTCCCACGTCAGGCTCCCTGCTCAGCGGGGAGTCTGCTTCTCCCTCTCCCTCTGTCCCTTCCACCGCTTGTGCTCTGTCTCTCTCAAATAAAAAAATAAAATCTTTAAACAAACAAACAGAGTTTCATGTGAGTTGTACTCAAGAGTCAGAATCAGAGGATGTTTGCGTTATAAGTGTTTCCAGAGATCATGGGTTCTTCCTCCCTTGACGATATCCCATTTGGTGATCAGTCAGCCCGAGCATATGTATTTGCGGTGATTTGGATCTTTGAAGGGCTCAGTTCTTTATGAAGTGTCCTTCTTTATGCTAACTGAAATAAGTTTGCTGTGGTCTGGTGCTGACATGAGGATCCAGCCCGACTCCTTACGCGCCTGAGCCCATCACTCGGGGGGCAATATCCCCCCGTGTTCTGAACCCTGACATTAGAGAACGTTAGGGAGCCGAGGGGACCCAGGCGTGCAGGCGCTCCATACGCCCTGGTTGTAGGTGTGCAGCTCAGCAAGGAGGGCTCCAGTCAGCAGTGCTCGTCCCACGGCCCCCCGCCGGCTCCCCAGGTCGCTGTTGACACTGCCCACCTCTTTAGCCCCCTCCTGCGGGCTCGTCTCTGCTCTGTCACTGCACTGCCCGAGTCTTGCCGCCTGGAGACATTGTGCAGAGTGGGATGTCTGCGTCCTCTTTAGCCCAGTGACCCTCAAAGGAAAGAAAACGCATTCACACATGTAGCTGAACTTGAATAAAAATGGGTGCAGCCATTCCTTATGCTCTTCTTTCCTCCAGGAAGATACACATCTCCTCTCCTCTTGAAAGCTGCAATTGCATCCTATGCCTTCCATGTAAAAGAGTTTGGAGGACAAATGTGGTGAGTGGCTGTCAGTATTCATGAGCACCTATGCTTATCAATGGAATGTAGGAAATAAAAGGAGCCATGGTTCTGGGTATCAGACATTAGATTCTAGTCATAACCTTGTTGCTATTAACTTTCTGACTGACCCTGGCAGGTCACAGAATTTCTAAGTCTGAATTCTCTTGTTCATAAAATGGCAAGGTTAGGATTAAATGATGGGTATTTTTCTTTCCAGCTATATTTTCTTTTTTTTTTTTAAGATTTTATTTATTTATTTTAAAGAGAGAGCGCAAGTGGGGGGCAGAGGGAGACTGGGGGTGGGGGAGAGAGTGAGTCCCAAGTAGACTCTTGCTGAGCACAGAGCCTGATGCAGGGTTCGATCCCACAACCCTGAGATCATGACCTGAGCCGAAACCAAGAGTTGGACGCTCAAACGACTGAGCCACCCAGTTGCTATGTTTCTTGATTGCATTCCATTCTTAAGTTTATTCAGTGCAGAAGATCCTACTAGATGTTAGGAGCTGATATAACCCAGAGAGTAGGCGGAGGGCTCTGTCTTGTTTAATGTTTTATTTGGGGGAAGGAGCTCCACGTGCATTAGGAGCATGGCGGAAGGAGAGCAGGGTCGTTCATGGACAAGTTCTGGGCAAGAGTCTGCAGCTAGAGGTTGACCCTCACACTGCAGAACTGAGGACAGAAATGACACCAGGACAAAGCAGGCCGAGGTTTGATGCAGGATGAAAAACAGTGGCATTTAGCCCCAGATCCATGATGTGCTCCTCTGAAGCCCCATCATCCCCTTACCATCCTCTCTCTGACCTCAGTCTGGAGCATCAACCTCGTTGATGCTCCCAAATCAGGGAGATCTGGGACCTGATCGACACACGATGGAACTATTAAGAGAAGCCTCGGAACAGATGCGGGGGGCAGACCACAGGCTGCGGAGAGTGGCCTTTTCCTTGTTTTCCCTCACTGATGGGCTCCTCCCCGTGCTAGGGAGGAGCACCCACACCCATGACCCGCTGCTGCAGGGCTGCTCAGGAGAACTTCCTGTAAGCTTCTTTGCTTTTCCTATTTTAAACATTTTGTGCTGCTTCTTCGAAATGTCACACCTTTAGACAAACACATGTCCGTCTGTAATGTGCCGAAGGGAATTCTTTAACTCAGGAGCAGCTGATGCCAGCAGGCTGGAGCTCAGAAGCTGGGGTTGTCTGTCCTGTGTGGATGGGTTTCCTGACTCATCAGACGGTTGTCTCTTTGCAGAGCTGCACAGACGGTCTGTCTGCTGGCGTACGGCTGGGAAGGCCCTGGAAATGAGTGCGTCCGACCTTACATCAAATCACGTTCTCCTTGTTCTTGCCTACCTTCTGATCTCCCTCTAAGCTGCGCGTGCCTCTCCACGGTTGTTCTTTGCCCCTGACTTTACCATGATGGCCCAAGCCAATGAGCTTATCGTGAAGTTCTTTCAAGGTTTTTTGTTTTTTGTTTTTTGTTTTTATCAGAGAGAAAGAGAGAGGGGGCGCACAAGCAGGGGGAGAAGCAGGCTCCCCACTGAGCAGAGAGCCCGATGTGGGTCTCAATCCCAGGACCCTGAGATCATGACCTGAGCCGAAGGCAGACACTTCACCGACTGAGCCACCCAGGTGCCCCGCCAAAATTATTTTTACTAATGATGGTTTTTTAGGATAAGCATATGGCCTTCTGAGTGGATTTTTGAAGAAACTAATACTAATCTCTATGTATAAATGATTGTAAATTTGAAAGAATAATTTACTTTGTTTGAATGTTACTATGTAGGAGGAGAGGAATAAAGGAAGTGGAGGGGAGAAACACAGAGTTAAATGTCAAAATTAGGACGTTGAAATATAATGATGCTTTAAACAAAAAAATTTCATCCATCATTTCACTTGGAAATGACTTTTAAATCTGATAACGTAAGATTTTTGTTCTAGAAAATGGAAATTCTTTTTTCTATTCAGGAAAAATTATTTGTTGAACTTTCCCAGCATTGCTCATTGGTGAATTCCCCAGATTAAGACCTCAGACTCATGTCCAACAGGCCGTGCCTGCCCACTGGAGGTGCTGCTGGGGACTGCCCTGAGTCCGGCAAGAGGTCAGACCTCTGCACTAGAAGAACTTTTGTGGACATTGTAGACTTCCAGAAACTTTGAGGGAGTAGAGGTGACACAGGGTGCTTTGTCTTCTCATCGGGGTGCTTGGACAACAGATTTCTGGGCCAATGTTGTGTTGTCATGGAGGGGAGAACCTGAATGCCTGTTTGCCAACAAGTCCTTCTAGTGGAAACCAGAACCCGCCACACCCCATGAAGGAGGAACCACATGTCTGGGGCCCTGTGACCAGCACCAGCTCTGCACTGTGGAGACAAAAATCGCGGAAGGGGACTTGAGACCCCTGCTAAGCCCCGCGGTGTCCTGGTCACCCAGGGAAGATGGAAAGGAAGGGGAGATGGGGATTTGGCTGTAAGCAGATGTCAAGCTAATTGGGAAAAGGATATACATGACATAAATAACAATAAAAAGGAGTTTGTGAGCAACTGCATAATAGAGAAGATAATAAGACGGCTAAGGAGGTGAGGATCCACGCCAGAGCGGTGATGAAAGGCAGATGAAAGGCAGAGAGTGGGTATGGATGGTTGGGGGTGGGTCAGGATCTGGGTAAACAAGAAAAGCAGGGTGAGCGGCTCTGAGGATGAATGAGCAAGGCCGGAGGCTCCAGAGTGTCAGCTGGAAAGAAGGAGGCCTGGACAGAGACCCAATTGTGAAGCCTGTGGATGACTAAGCCAAGGAATTTGGAATCTTTCCATCAGCAGGGGAAGGCTCTAAGAAATCATCCTTCAACAGCTTAGGGGGGCTATTCTCTATTACTTATTTATTTGTCAATCTCACCACTGTTCACTCCTTGTCAGAAATTTGTATCCCAGAGAAAATGGCTGTTTTAAGGGAAAAAAAAAAAAAATGAATCTGGTCCCATACGAAGAAAGGGAAAGTGAGAGAAAAAAACAAATATCTGGAGACCAATGGGTGGACAAAAGCACACCGCTGTGTTCCTATCACCTGTAGTCATGGTAAGAATAGACACAGAAGATGAGCTGTTAGGGCTTGGGGGCTGAACGACTGACTGTAGGAGATAAACAAGAGAGAAAGAAGCAAAGGGGCTCTGAGGTTTGCTCTCGGGGAAGTAACTCTACTGTGAACGGAAAAAGGACCAGAAAGACCCTTCCAGCCAGCATAGCCCGTTTCCTCTTCCCATAGTGTCCAGCAGTGTCTAATAGGAATACAACGTGAGCCACGTATGGGATTTTAAATTTTCTAGTAGCGACATTAAAAAAATTGAAGCAGAAAAGTTTTTATGTTAATACTGCTTTATTTAACCTGATATATCCAAAATGTTATCATTTTCGCCTGGGATCAATATAAACAATTATTAGTGAGAGGGTTTCCAGTCTTTCTCTTTGTACTAAGTCTTTGAAAGTCAGCATGCATTCTACGCTGACAGCACACCTCATTCCGTGGTCAATAAGCGACAACCGTCTTGGACGTGCAGCTCTAGACTTTGAACTAATGGTGTCATAAATGGTTAACACCACCCACCAAGGGGTTGACTTAGGTATCTCAAGGGTCAGATACATAGATGGTGCATGTGCACGAATGCTGCCATACTTGGACTCTTGATTCATGAGAGGCCTTGAGAAGAGATCCAAGAAAACATTTCTAGAACATTCTTCAGAAGAGTGTATTTCTATCATTTGCAAAATTCGTGGCTGTTCACTTGTCAAAATATTTTTTTTTTGAGGAAAAATGCATATAGGGAGAATGTCCTGAAGTAGTAATCCTTTTGCCCAGGCAGAGATCATCAACAGAAGTCCGTTGACCCAAAAGCAGCCTGTCACCTGTCGCTTGCAGCTGACTTCAGCTTGGACAGCCTGCTATTTAGAACAATTCAAACACAGCAGCAGTGACTCTGAGCATCTTTAGGCAAAGCACGTACTCTCCACCCTCCACATACCATTGCCTACACCCAGCATCTCCACATGTTCCCATTACCTGCTTGCTTCTGAAAGCACTTCTGCCCTAGCTATTCAAAATCGATGCCTGTGTAAAGCCAGACTAACAGGGAGCAGAAAACCAGGGCCCTGACACTTGGGTTCACTGGTTGACTGACTTTCATGGAATTGCTTTGTGCCTTCAAACCATCAGCCCGGGTTATTGTGCTCACACTTACGACGTTGTTAGTGGCATTTAATACACTCTACCCTGACTCCTTCTGGAACTGAGGGACAGATTTTCTCTTGTCTTGGTACCGAAATAGCTGAGCTTCTCTAGAGCAACCAATTAGGAGACTGAGAATCATTTCCTCTTCTATTTACATCTTGCAAAAGCTGCCAGAAAACTGATGGCCAGATTCTTATCCCACTTCTGCTAATGAATAGATAGGGCAATAATATAGTTGTTTTCTGTTAAACTCATTCTTGGCTGTAGCTTATCCTTTCTAGACTTTTCTGGAGAAATTTCTTTAGATAATTATTTAATGTTTATTTTGTTTTGTTGTTCTACTTTAATTTAATGTGGATATTTTATCTATCTATCTATCTATCTATCTATCTATCATCTATCTCTCTATCATCTATCAATTCAACCCATCTACCACATCTATCAACTCAACCCACCCACTCCATTTATTTGTTTCATAGGCAGGTCCCATATTCTTTGCTCATCTGATGCTGAGACACATCTGATTGGTCTAGAGTGAGCCATTTGATTGAAGGCTGGGCTAGTGAGTCTTTCCCAACAATTTTTTGGATTTGAGGCTCAGAGATGTGTCTCACCAATGCCTGAATTTGTAATAGCAATACTCAAGTAATAATAGTAACAATAGAATAGTGTAAGTAATAGTAACACTGGAATAGGAACATAAGGGCATTGATCGTAATAATAGCTCTGTAGTAGTAACATTACAGTACCAACACAAGGGCAGTATGGTTGACTCTTGAACAACATGGGTTGAACCACGTTTTGTGGGTCTATGTGTATGTGGATTTCTTCTTGATAAATACAGGACAGTACTGTAAGTGGATTTTCTCTTCCTTATGATTTTCTTAATAACATTTCCTTTCCTCCAGCTTACTTTTTTTTTAAGAATACTGTGCATAATACACATAACATACAATATAGGTGTTAATCAACTGTTTATGTTATTGGTAAGGCTTCTGGTCAACAGCAGACTATTAGAAGTTAAGTCAAAAGTTGTATGTATATTTTCAGCTGTATGAGGGGGGTTGGCACCCCTAACCCTGGGTTGTTCAAGGGTTGTTCAAGGATCAACTGTAATTGTAATAGTAACACTAGAATAGCAATACAAGAGCAATATAATAACACTCAAGATTTGTCAGCAACCATGCTTTGCACCATGCAAAAACACCATTCTGGGGGCGCCTGGGTGGCTCAGATGGTTAAGCGTCTGCCTTCGGCTCAGGTCATGATCCCAGGGTCCTGGGATCGAGTCCCACATCGGGCTCCCGGCTCAGCGGGGAGCCTGCTTCTCCCTCTGACCCTCTCCCCTCTCATGCTGTTTCTCTCTCGCTCGCTCTCTAAAAAATAAATAAAATCTTTAAAAAAAAAAAAAAAACACCATTCTGAAGAAAGAATGAATCTAAAACACTGGGAGATGATGAGTGGGGAAGGAGTCCACATGACATTCAAGTCCAGGTTTATTTGTTCCTGAGGCTTAGCACAACCTCACTTGGGTGAAGTTGGCTGTTTAATTTTGGCTTGAACTCTGTGAGACACCCACTACTTTTTCTAGTGAAGGACTTTCTAGGAAAGATAGTTACAAGTGGAGAAGGGCTCTGGTCTTGCAATTTAAGTGACAACTAACACACTATTTTTAAAGACCACTTAGGAAACACAGTGGAACAAATAGATTTAGAAATACAATTGGTTTGGAAAATTTGTCAAGAGTAAAGCGGAAAAGACCCAAAGCTTGTCATTGCTTTTGGACCAATGTGTGGTACAGATGAACCAAACCAACTGTAGACTTTGGTGAGTGTACTCAGTTCTGAAACATTAAGAATGATGCATAAATGAAGTTCCTGTTGTTTATGAAACAGATTCACTGAAATGAAAACTGCTTCCTTTTTAATTTTTTTTTCTTATTTGAGTGTCACTGACTTACAATGTTACATTAGTTTCTGGTGTACAACATAGTGATTTGACAAGTCTCTACATTTTTATGCAAGGTTACAGTATAAGACCAGTACATAAGTAATCGTGTATACTGATTCCTTAGGATGGTACCATTTTGGAACTCACTAATCACTCCCACACAGACAGTTTCCCCTTTCACTTTTGAGCAGGTACATGTTCATCACAAGTGTAGCTGCCATGTGTCACTACACAATGCTATTATAATTCCATTGACTATATTCCTTATGCTGTGCCTTTTATTCTCATGACTTACTCATTCCATAACTGGAAGCCTGCATCTCCCACTCCCCTTTGCCCATTTTGCCCATCCCCACACCTTTCCCCTCTGGCTACCATAAGTTTGTTCTCTATTTATAGGTCTGATTATGCTTTTTGTTTGTTTAGTCACTGGCTTTTTTAGATTCCACATATGAGCTGATCTGGAATGGTCTTCTCCTTCTCATTTTTATGCAAGGTTATAGTATAAGACCAGTACATAAGTAATCGTGTATACTGATTCCTTAGGATGGTACCATTTCGAAACTCACTAATCACTCCCACACAGACAGTTTCCCCTTTTACTTTTGAACAGGTACATGTTCTTAATTGCCTGGGCACCAGATGAAGCAATTCGGTGACATGGAGAGGATAATACTATGTAAAAAATAAACAAATAAACCACCAAAAAAAGCCCATCTTTTGTCTTTAGACATTAAAGATACAGTAATTCAATAAAACTCTCTCCCTTGGAGGGAAACATAAGAACTTAAATGGTTGAAATAGTAGATTTTTACCAAAATACTTTATGGTCATACTTATTTAAGACAAAAATTCACTGATGGAATGGCCAAAGAATTAGTTATTTTGACTAAACTGTATAAATTAATAATTTTTTTCTCTTTTTTGAAAATTTGGATGAATCCTCAATAAGTTGAATGAATGCATCACACAACCACGGTATATAATTTTACTGTGCACTTTTCATGCACCATGCAAAATGGGCGAAGGGGAGAAATAATAACCACTGCATTTAATATTAAATCTTATGTGGATTTTTTATATTTTCTTAATTTATTATTTCTTTTCTTAATTTATTGCTCTACTATGCCCATAGCATTGGCTAAAATTAGAAGTAATTTTAATATATAATTAGAAGTAATTTTAATATTATAATTTGATGGTGTTTTCATGCATCTCCTTTACAGTATGGTGCCACCAGAGAAAGGCAAAGTGTCAGGGAGATGCCAAAATGATGAATGTTGTCCATCAGGTTAAAAAAAATGCTCAAAATTCTAGAATAAAACAAAATCTATAATACTATACCTGGTTCTTATGAATTTTGTGATCTACTTTCATTTCCAATTTCCAACTGTATTCCCAAAGGCTTCTCTTTCCTCTGTTCTGTAAAGACTTCTAAAATAATTTCCTAGGATTCTTTTTCACCTGGCTTTTTCCTAATGAGTTTGATACCTTTTGATACATATCTATATGATGTAACAATAATTGAATAAAAAATTTAAAATACAGCCAAAGCCATTACATTTTTGTTTCTTCTCAGTTTGTACATGCCATAAAACAGATTTAACACACTCCCCAAATTGAACTAGTTATCTGACTCATAAGTTTACCGCTTTGATCTTTTTTTTTTTAGTATTGTGGGGACAAAAATCTTAGAAAATGCTGGTAATGCTCTGAAGTTAACTCTATTTAAACATAGTTTCCCCAAGTCTGAGTCCAGCCTCTTCTCTTAAATTACACACTTTCTGAATTTACATTCCTACCCAAGTCTGTGCTACCATACTAGGAAAAAATATGTTTTTCTTCAAATGCCCCCTCTTCCAATACTACCACCTTACCCTGGGATTACTGTTGTCTTCAACGAACCACTGAACCACTTAAAAATAATTACTTGAGACACATAGCCACAGTGTTAGACTCTAGGATAGTCTCATTCCTCCTTCACATTTTATTTTTCCTTTCTGAGACAAAATAAATATTCTGTTTGTTTTCTAGCTAAAGTATGGCAGATATCTTACAAATTTCCCATCATTAATAACTGGGTTAAAATGACATCTCAAGACACAGCACATCCTTCATAAAGTTTTCTTAAGTTTCTCTTTTAAAAAATTATTTTTTTATTGAGGTAAAATCAATGTACAGTGTTATATTAGTTTCAGGTATACAATATAATCTATACATTTCTTTTTTTTTTTTAAAGATTTTATTTTTATTTATTTGACAGAGAGAGAGACAGCCAGAGAGGGAACACAAGCAGGGGGAGCGGGAGAGGGAGAAGCAGGCTTCCTGCAGAGCAGGGAGCCCTATGTGGGGCTCGATCCCAGGACCCTGGGATCATGACCTGAGCCAAAGGCAGACGCTTAACGACTGAGCCACCCAGGCACCCCTAATCTATACATTTCTCAGCACTCATCAAGATAAGTGTGCTCTTAGTCCTTTTTATCTATGTCATCCATCCCCTAACCCACTTCCCCTCTGGCAATCATCAATTTGATCTCTGTATTTAAGAGTCTGTTGTCTCTTTTTTTTCTGTTTGTTTTGTTTCTTAAATTCCACATATGAGTGAAATCATATAGTATTTGTCTTTCTCTGACTGACTTATTTCACCTAGCATCATACCTTCTAGATCCATCTATGTCACTGCAAATGGCAAGGTTTCTTAAGAAATGTTAGATATGCACTTTGAATTTTAACAAATATTTGTTGTACACTCATCATAGGTTGGACCTCTTCTTGTAGTTGGAACTGTGAAATTCATATTTTCCATTTGTGCCCATGAAAATTTGCATTCTAATAGTTGTGGGTTTTTATAGAAAATACATTTTTTATAGCCTTTTGGTCATTATACTTTGATATTATTTCTCTCTCTCTTAGTAGACATGAGCTTTGTGAGGTCAAAACACACTTTATACCCAACACAGTTTCTGTCATTCAGTAGATATTAACAAATATTTCATGGACGAATAAAATGAATGGATCTCTTACCCTAGTTACTTTTCTTACTGTACAGCCTAAAAGATCCAAATATTCTGAAAAATTGCCATTTTGCATCTAATATGTCTTGTGATCAGTCTGCTTTCATCTTATTCTTCACTTTTAGCCCCATTGTACTCTTTATTCATTTGATCCTCTATATTTTGATTCCTTAAATGCTAAGCCAATAATGAACATGACAGTACAAGATAGAAATGTCTACAGCCTGATTGATTATTTGAAATTTTATTTTTTTAATTTTTAACTTTAATTCCAGTTAATTAACATACATTGCTATATTCGTTTCAGGTGTACAGTATAGTGATTCAACACTTCCATACATCACCCAGTGCTCATCACAACAAGTAAGTCCCTTAATCCCCATCACCTAGTTCACACACCTCCCCTCTGGTGACCATCAGTTCATTCTCTATAGTTGAGTCTGTTTCTTGGTTTGCTTCTCTTTCTTACTTTTTTCCCTTTGCTCATTTGTTTTGTTTCTTAAATTCCACATATGAATGAAATCATATGGTACTTGTCTTCCTCTGACTGACTTATTTTTGCTTAACATAATACACTCTAGCTTCATCCATGTCCTTGCAAATGGCAAGATATCATTCTTTTTTTTATGACTGAGCAATATTCCATGGCATATATGTATATCACATCTTCTTTATGCATTCATTAATAGGTGGACACTTGGGCTACTTCCATATCTTGGCTATTGTAAATAAACATAGGGGTGCTGAAATTTGATTCTTATTTGGACTTCAGGACTTGGGAACACATCTTTCGATGAATAGGAAATAGACAAATTAGCAAGGAACTCTAGTATGAGTTTAGAAGAGCTGATATGTTTGTGTACCTGTCTCAATACATTTTTATACTTCAAATATTAAATGATTTGGAGTTATGTTTCATTTGTTGGCTCCTCCACTTGTGGGAAACAGTTGACTCTATAAGAATATATGAAAAGCTACTTTAGGAGTCTTCTTTAAATCTTTTATTAATACCAACATGTGCAGCTGTTGTGAGCAATTATTTAGACTGGCTGCTCACTTATATTTTAGATGGAATAATTATAAGTTGCACATTTCATAAAGGACTTGAAAATATGCTATTTTATCTTGTTTTCTCAAAACCTTGGTGATGAGGCAGGAAAAACAGGAATTAGTGCCCCGTTTTGCATATGGGGTGGTTGAGAGACATTAAAAAAGTTGATCATTCAGAATCAACCCCAGTCTTCAGAACATGAGGCTCAGACACTTTCACCTGAGAGTAACTTTGTCCAAGTTGCCCGTCACCAGCTGATTTGTATTTTAAGAGAAAAAAAAAGCCAGTTGACCAGATGACTAAGGACCTAGGTCAGAATCTGGGGAATTTTTTCCTGGTCTTCATTCCTAGGCCTGGAAACTGACTGATGAAGTAGAAATAACTCCCTTCTCAGAATGACTACAATTCCCTCCAGCAGGTGTGTTAGGAAGTATGACTCAAAATGCCCAGGATGGCTCGTGGAACTGACAGACTAGACATGAACACATGAACACAGCCTGTAGTGCCCACTGAAGACCTCTAAGAGGAACTCAAAGATGATGTTGCAACCTCCAGTCAAAATGTGTCCCTTGGAAGCCCCAATGTCTGGTATCCCAAGGAATAATAGGTTGCTACTAGACCGCATAACTAAGGAAGTAGTGGAAAACTCTGGTAACACAAGTTGATGAATCTCAGCACTAGTCATGTGACACTGGTAAAAATCAAAATAAGAGTTAGGCTTGTTGAAGAGAAATACAAACCAAAAAGTGGTTTATAATGGAGTTATCTCACATAACTAATCAACAGTTTTGGAAAGCTATACCTAAAGATGCAATCAAAAGGAAGCACATAATTTACACCCATCTCTACAGAATTTGCTTTGACCTTCAAATAAAATTGCTCACTCTTGCGCTCTCCATAGCCCGTACATCCTACTTTATACATAGTAGGTGCTTAATAAATATTTTCTTTTAATTAAAGTTTTTATGTTAAAGCTCATATTTTAAAGTGATTTTTTGCAGGTTAGAGAGGATGTTTAGTCAGGGACTTCTTGTAGAAGCAAAGGATGGAGATAGAGAAAAATGGGATCCTCTCTGGTTGAAATATGAAGACAGAATTTTCTAAGAGTCCATGTATGGATCAATATTTTAAGTGTATTTTATGAATTATCTGGTATAAGAGAACTTCTTTCTTTCCTTTTTTTTTTTTTCTTTTTTTTTTTTAGAAAGGCATAGAGCATGAATGTGGAGGGAGGAGGAGCAGAAGGAGAGGGAGAGAGAGAATCTTAAGCAGACTCCTTGCTGAACATGGAGCTGGACTCAAGGCTTGATCTCATGATGCTGAGATCATGATCTGAGCTGAAATCAAGAGTCAATTGCTTAACCAACTGAGCCACCCCAGCACCCCAAAGAGAACTTATTTCTAATTCAGATTCTGTCACCAACATTTTGTGTAAACTCAGTAACTGTAACCTTTCTGTGCCTGAATGCCATCATTTGGAAAACTAGAATTAGCAGATTGTGAAGTACAAGTATCCCCTAACTCTTTTATTGTTCTCTCTTTGAACTATTTTTAGATACAGCTCCCCCAATGCACACCTGTCCACCCCGGGCTTTAAGGTGTTGTTTGGTACCAGGGATTGAAGCATCACCTGAGGGGGTGTCAGCTGCTGGTGCATGAGTGTATCTGAACATCTCTCACCACCAGTGGGACCAAAGCAGGGATGTCCTCTGGGAAAGAGGCCTCCTAAGCATGGAGAGATGCACAGTCCAGTAACAATGGCCCTTTTCATTAAGGGCACAGTGATCATTCTGAGCTCCTATTCCCTGAATTTTATGAAAAGAACAGGCTATACGTTAAAAAAAAATAAGTGAGTTTATGAAACAAAGTAAAGACTCTGAGACACATCAGGGCACAAGTAACTTTGACTTGGAACCACTCAAAAGGACAAGAACACAAAGAGGGAAAGGCTTTTCTCCTACTATTTGGTCAATGATCAACATTTAATTTGGCTCTGCCAGATCACTAATATTGTGAAGAACAGCATTAGCTAAAGGGGGAAAGATCTCTTTGTGGTCACAAATGAGACACCTCTTGAGGCCCCCCAGAAAAAATCCAAGGTGCCAAAATTCCTGTGTGAACAAGTGGGAATAAGAATGTGGAATTCGTTTATTGTTACAAAAGTCTGTGAAAGAATCCTGAGAGCAGATAAAACACGTTTCATGTTCCTATTTGTTTCTGTCCCTCACATTAGCTCTCAGGGCCTAGAACTGTGTCATTTGCATACAGCAGATACTTAGTAGTTTTTACAATAAAATAATGTTTCTTCTAACTCTTTGATTATAAACATATTTCTCTTTTTAATCTGAAGGATAAAACTATCACAAGTTATCAGAACCTAATTTTTCTTGCAAGAATGAATAAGAAAAAATGGCCTATACCTTTGGTGTGGGCAGGTGGAGGCAAGGTTCTTGGAAAAAGTAACCCGGACTGTGGTCTTCCAATGTTATGAGTCATGGGCTTGTACTACACACTCTCAGGAAATTGGTTGAATGTGTCACTACTTTAAGAGAAAAGGTTAACAGCTCCTTGAATGATGAAATGTGATGTTTAAAAGTCTAAACAACATATTTTCTTACTCTTCAAAACCACGTATTTTTGTCTGTATGTGGAATGCTGTGTAATACATGATTTCTATTCTTGATGGTACACATGATGGGTGGATGGATAGACAGATACACCAATACCATATTGAAGGGTTGGGGTACCAATGTCATTGTATAAGAACGGACTAGAAAATGAGGGGCCTTGTCTGAGAGAAGATGAAGGCTGATCAAAGTTTATAAATTTCATGAAAACCCTTGCTAATGTTATCATGGACTTGTTAACCAAATTTCAGACTATTTGAACTATAGGGTTGTCTTTGAAGTTTGCACGGAGTGATTTTAAGACAGATGAAAGAAGTACTCTCATAGAGTGATAAGGAAATTTATGGAAGTTTTTTGAAGTTCCAGGTTGAAAATAACTGTATCAATATTTTCAAGGGGAGTGATAGATCTTTACAAGATTTAAGCTTGGGGTATATGCAAAACCTTTTAAGGTAATAGAAAATCACCATCTTCTTTATAGCATTCTTTCCATTTTACTTTCTCAATCATAATGTATATGGAGAAAAATTTACTTATTATAAGATGCTCAGACTCAGTAATGAATTTTCATGTCCGAACTCAGTGTAAAAATACTAAGATGCCATCAGTCAGTGCCCAATTAGACTATGATTTCTAAAATTCCTCTTTCTGGAAGAGATCAGTGTTCTATCAGGGTCAACGGAATTTCTCTCTTTGTAGAGACATGACCTCTTGTTGTCTTCCGACTTTCAGCTTCAGCCCCTGGGCATGGACATAATCAAGCCTCCTCCTTCTCCTTGGGGTGGGGAGGGGGCAAGCCACTCCTATTTCACTTTATTTTTCTTTCATGTTATAATCCCATTGCATGTGAACAACGACTTCTTAACAACACATTTGTTTCACACATGGATTTTGCATCCGGATTTAGATGATTTGTGCAGAAATACCTTTCCTTCTGCCCTTGCCATCTGTCTGACTTGAAAAAGCGTTCTCTGAGGCTCCATCCTGAGCCCGGCGCAGCTCTGCCTTCACGTGGTCTTGTCCCTCCTCCTAACCACCTGGGAAGGTGCACGGGGTGGGCTTCCTGGGCCAGCCACCTGCGTCCTTGCCACATCCCCACACCTGGAAGGGCCCTGTGCTAAGCTGTGTGACATGCTTGTGTCACGGCCTGGACCTTCTTGATCATTTCCAACCATGGAGCCTCGGGTTTTCATGTTGCACCAGGCCCTGACTATTATGTAATTGGTGCTGGAGAAATGTGCTTTGATCCCTGTTTTACAGATGAAGAAGTCGAGAGCTCTAGAGTGTCTCTCTGGAGGGGCCGAGCTAGGGAGCGGCTGTGACAGGCTGTCCGGTTTCTGATCGCAGACCCTTCTTCCGCTGTTCATCACGCACCCTCAGCGCGCCCCTCTGGGAGCGCCGCCCTTGGCTCCAGAGTTACTGCATGCAGAAAGCATCTCCATGGGCAGAGCAGGTTTTCCAGCGGGTGCAGGGAAAGCACGGCCACTTGATGCTTTTCAGTTAAAGACTCATTTCCTCCCGATGACCTTGGACTGGCCCTGGCCTGAGGTTCAGGAGATGATGGCTGAGCGGTGGGATGGGGGTATGAGAGGCTGACAATGCTCACACACACTTCCTAAGACGTCCGACTCCTATAAAATGAGGCATTCTGGCTCACTGTGCAGGAGCGTTTTGTGTTGAATGAGGTTTCCTGTCTGCCAGGGCCCGCTCTTGTTGTCCCCTTGCCCCTGCCTCCGCTGGGGGTGAGCTGGGGACCATGACCCAGCCGTGATATCACTGTTCAGGCCGCCACAGCTCGAGGCCCTTTCATCGAGAGCAGAACAATGATGCCATTTTCCTCTCAAGCTGGACGGTCTTTTTTTTCCCCAAACCAAAATAAAATGTCTGAAGCCCCAGTGCCTTTGTTTTTTGCTGAAATGTCCCCTCTCCCAGTGGTCTCATGTGTCTTTCAGCTCCTGCAGAGGTGTTGGCCCACTTGGCTCCAGGGACCACTTACAGGGACTGACCTGCCGTGGGTGAGAGTGTCAGGCGCTGCCCAAGGCCACCGTGCTCTTAGGACGCTGGTCTTAAATGTGTCCAAGTGTGAGGCATCATTTATTTACCTACAGCCTCTGTTCACATGAATGAAAAAACGATTTTTTTTTTTAATGACTTTTAGCTAAAGGCAGGCACATGAATCCAGATGGAGAGACGTGGGTACTGGTGACACTGAAAGTCTTTACAGTGAAGGGTCCTGGCAGAGAACGAGAAAGGCAAGTAAGTTTTGCCTGAGAAGAGAGGGAGATTGCTTTCCAAGGTCCTCTGCTTTGGGGTGTAGGTTGCATCCCGGCGGATGCGCAGGCATGACATTGAGCCGCTTCACAGCGCTTCTCGAAGTGCTCTCTGCCGATTGGCTCCATCTGTGTCATGTGTTTGCAAGGAGGGTCCCCGAGGAGGAAGACAGCCCTCCCTACGGCTTCATGCGCTTGTGACCGTGACTTAGTCTAACCCTCCGCCGTCACTGTCTTGACCTTCTTAGTTTCTTAACAAGGGACCCCACATTCCCATTTTGCCCTGGCCATGCACCTCGGGATTTCCCACCAACTCTGATGCTTGCCACTGGTTTCCCAAAATTCCTTTCCGTGATTATATGGGACGACTTTGTTCTCTCCTTAAAATTGGAAGGGGTGTGTGTGTGTGTGTGTGTGTGTACATGACCACACGCACACGTGTATGTCTATTTTTAAAGAGGTACATGTGAATCCAAGAAAAACCCTACAGGTGCATTTTGAATTAGAAATTAAATAATAGAAAAGCTCTTGAGTCAATTTCACGTCTCTTCCTGGGTGTATTTGTTCTATCTGTTCCAGGTAATTTTATGTCTGGCCCCTTCATCTAGGCTGCAATGTCCTTGAATGACCCTTCAGTGTATGCAGTTAACACGTGATACAATAGGTGGCCCCCATTCTTCAGATGCGCCATACTGGAATTGCCTTGCCGATATTAAACTATCACATCTCTGACCTCTAGTCCCAGTGAGCCAAAGGCTCACTCTTCTGGCCAGTGTAAAATCTGGTAAATTTACTTCAAAGGGGTTCCTTCAGATTCGGAAGTCTTATTGTATTGAGCCATTGACAGTGCAGTGTTTTATTTGGCTTCTTATAGGAGACACCATACGTTTTGGAATACATGTAAATGATTGAATGGCTACTTAGATACTTACAAAAAGGAAGAGGGCAGGTGAGTAAATGTTCCTAACAGCTATCTACCTTAGATAGCGAAGCCACATGAAATTGCCTCAAGGGAATTTGGGACTTGACCGCCTTCTCCATATTTATCAAGCACTTCTAGGGTCTTTTTTGCAGCATCCTATAACAGAAGTTGGCACACTTTTCCTGCAAGGTGCCAGCTAATTGATAGCTTAGGCTTTGTGGGCTGTAAATCTCTGTTACAACTATTCAGCTCCTTCGTTGGAGCGCAAAAGCAGCCATGGGCAATATGTAAACAAGTGAGCTAGCTGGGGTCTAACAACAAAAAAAATAAAACAGGGAGAGAGCTGGATCTGGTCCATTGGCCATGGTTTGGGGAATCCTGACCCATACATATCCTTTGTATCTACTTAGTCATCACCCTTGGTAGACAAGTTGATCCGACATAGGCCAAGTACAAGAAAGATCACATTCTCTTCCCTTTCCACTCTAGTTTTAGAAAAGGCTCTTAAAAAAAAGAAAACATGCACAGAAGTTAATGGTTAACAAGGCTTAATTATAATCCTTACTGAGGCATAGATGTCTGTGTGCGGTGGTGGTGGGGGGGTGCAGTAAAGGGCTTACTAAGGTCACAAGGAAATGTGCTCTGGTTTGGTTTAAAACAAATGAATGAAGCCCCATGTTTGTAGTCAATGATTTGGGGAAGGGGGCTTGTGAGGTCTTTCCATACCTTGTCTTCACACCACACAGACCCTACACTTACCTTCCACCAAAGACTTGTCAATTACCTCCCCAGTGAGTGGAAGGCACTCCCACACAGGGATTCTCTGAAAAGACCAAACCTATTAGATGGTGTACTCAACAAACCAGATTTGGCAGGATGCAATGAAAAAAGCAACTCCACTCTTCTGCACTGTCCCTTTACTGATGTTTTCATCCCCAGTGGGTGAGATTTCAGGCAGGTCCCATCATGAATCTGCTTACTTTTGGGGAGATAAATATAGGTGAATGTATTAGTCTGGGCTCTTGAGGGAAACAGAATCAATAGGATATAGAGAGAGAGAGACAGAGACAAAGAGACAGAGAGAGATTATTATAGGAATTGGCTCATGTTGTTATGGAGGTGTCCTTTGCAAGCTGGAGAAGCAGGAAAACCAGTGGTATCATTCAGTCCAAGTCCAAAGGCATTGGTATCTGAGGGCCAAAGATGGGTGTTGCCGCTCAAGCAGGGAAACCATTTGCCCTTCCTCTGCTCTTGGTTCTATTCATGTCCTCTGGACTGGATGATGCCCTCTAGCACTGGGGAAGGGGATCCCCTTTACTAGTCTACAGATTCAAAGGCTGATCTTTTCCAGAAATGCCCTCAAAGACACACCCCAAAATAATGTCTTACCAGTTCCTGGGCATCCCTCAGTCCAGTCAAGTTGACACATAAAAGTGACCATCTCAGCCTTGATCATTGTCCCATTCAGTGACCACAGGGGATGATGGAGGGGGGATGGTGACCATTGGAGAGGGGACCCCTGGAATCTTCAGGCTCAATATTGATTGTGGACTCTGCCCTCCACCAGGACTTAGACGTGGGGTACTTCCCCAGGTAGGGGAAGGAGGTTGAGGTGCCGCACAGCTAGAGCCGCAGGAAAAGACAAATGTCTCTTACATCCTTGTCCATCTATCTTTTCTGCATTTGTGCATTCGTTCACAGGATGGAGGCCTAGCAATGCGCTATCTGGGTCAAAGCTTTATATGCATTTCAAAATTTGGTGATGTTTCCAAATCTCTCTTACAAAAAGTTTATACTAGTTTACAATCCTACCAACAGTGCATGAAAGTTCTGATTTCTCCACTCCCTCCAAACACTGGGTAGTTTCAGTTATCCAAGGGAAATATTTTTATGAGAAATACCAAAGTTCCTAGTTAGAAGAGTCTAATCTTGCTCTGTGATTTTATATATGTGACAAATGTGGTTTCTCTTAAAAAATAAACAATAACATTTTCAGAGAGCAGTACCGTTGTTAAGATGTTAATATATTTATTTAATCTTTCAGAAGATTCTAAGTGTATTCCATAGTATCTCATATGCATTAATAGGCTTCAAAATATATCATTATCTACATATGCATGTGTAATACGTGTGAGTGTGTAACACTGAAATGTGTGTATACAATTATATGTACATAAAGAATAGCAAACCAATTTAAGATTATTTTTTACTGTAGTGAGATCACTTTCCAGCTACTATAAAATGTATTAATACATTATATGGCTAATATACTTGAGCAAAGAGAAATGAGCTCAGCAAGATGTGATGCCAAGCAAGGCATCTACACTGAAAGATAGCCTGTAGTGTTTCATCGGGACCTCACCGAGGACAGCACATTACACATTTGATCTACTTTTCCTGAAGGTGTAGGCGTTAAAAAATGTATTAAAAATAATAAGGATGAAGGCTCACGATCTAAAAGTGTGAGACAGACTGGGGCTTAGCAAAATTAAACAGATTTCCTTTCTGCAGGATGTCTATGCGCCTTACTCTACTCCTGAGAGTTTAATCTCCAAACAGAGAAAATAATGGAAAGGTTTTCCCCATTGATAAAATCAATCTCTTTTATCATTGGACTACATCTGTTCTGGGATTGTGTGTTAAACCTCCTAGTGTTAGAGTATTTTTAATACAAGAGTATCCGTCCCATCCATGCCCTGTGTTGAGGACCATAGCTGTGCTGTTTTCTTGTGTGCAGAGACCCTACATCTGGAATGTTCACTATAACTGCACTGTTCCCTACTTAAAGAAAACACTCACATGCCAGACTCACCAGATATGCATAGGGATTCATTAATTCCATTTAATTGGCATCCAGAGAACTGATGTTCTCTGCTGACTTCAAGTCTTGCCTTGTGCTGACGTTTAGAACCAACTCCAGCTTCACATTTGAGTATTTATTAGTAATCTTAGAAGTCCCCTCCAACTGAGCAGTTACTATGCAAATCTAATTTTGGCATCTTCTATTTCAGCCCAGTCTTCTAACATTATGAAATATTATCATTTCTCAAGGACATAAGCAGCTTCTGCTCCTTCCTCTAGGGGGTTTTTGGTGAAGAGAACAGAGATTCATTATGGAATTTTTTTGTTATCTGCTTGCCTAAGTCATCGGCTGATGTCTTTATATTTTGTCTATGCCTGGTGTGTGTGGAACACGCTTCTCGTCATGGTCGCCCACTGAACACTACTTATCTTTCCAATCCAAGCCCTTGGCCCATAAGATGCGAGTCCACGGCACTCTGTACAAACCCCTCTCCTCCAACGTCTTAGTCATCAGAGCCATGGCACCTCCAGCCTCAGATGGGCCAGCCCATAGCACCCGGTAACATATGTTAATGCTTGCTGGACAAATAATTGGATGATCATATCGAAAGTTCTGCTTACTAGAACTACATTTTTCTTTGATAAATCTTGTTTTTTTCTGAAAATGCAGTTCTGAGTGTAGCTAGAAATGAGTTCTCTAGCTCATTATTTCTCCAACTTGGGCCATACAAACATGAATTTAAAGAAAGTAAGAGTTCTCATGGACTCAGAGTATTGATTTAAACGACCTATGGTATTATATAAATATATGTAAACTCTAAGCCAGCTATAAATACATCATGCTTATAAATCCAATAAAATGAAAACACACAAATTTATACCTGAGTATAAGATTTAAAACAAGTAAAATTCCAATAACATTACTTAATTTGGCCAATTAGGTTTGCTCTTAAGAAAGTGCCATTGAGATGTAAGCATGATATCGTACTGAGGGAAAAGTCTTCTGGTCTCAGCATGACTGGTGGTTGCTGTGTGATGCCCAGGTCTCCCCTGTTTCCCTACATCCAGACTTGTGACGCCTGAGCCCCTTGGTCATCACAGCATTGCCATATTGTTTTGATTTCGCTTTATGGAAACATTTATGCCTTAAGTATAGCTGAATACACTTAATACACATAATACACTTACATTATCAATGAGATGGAATCACAACCTTCAGAACTGTCGTCATTAAAACAATTCACAAAGCACAAACACTAGTTTGAAAATCATTTCTGAAGCCAGAGGGGTTTGCATTCTTCCCAGGCACAATTTTTCCAAGTGCAAGTGTTAGAGTGTAAAATTATTAACTTAAAGTAAGATGAACAACTCAGTTAATCAGAGCACATTGGGCCTTGAGCATAATGTTTACCTGAGGTGTTTTTCTGGGTATTTCAATAAATATGCCACATTCATTGTGTCTGCTGATAAATAATATTTTTATAGCATTTTCCATTAAACAGTACTTTTAAACAGAAGGTTTCTAAATGTCAGTTGTTTTTCTTTTTTAGATTTTATTTATTTATTTATTTATTTATTTATTTATTTATTTATTTATTTATTTATT